>NC_070638.1:14940190-15263523 GCF_947347685.1 Pleuronectes platessa | reverse complement strand
CAGCGACCATTGGTAGAAGCTGTCGAGCGGGGTAAACAAACTGGCCGAGACAACAACATCAAGCTCCAGCAGCTAGCTACTAGCAGCTAACAGACTAGCATCTGATCGGTTTCACTGTGACTGAGCTGATCATCAGACGAAATGGAGAAGGTGGGTGGATACATCGTATTATCTTTAATAGTTGTGTAAACTACCTGTTGCTTACGGGGCGACCGACATGACACAGTACAAGTCGTTACCAATAAGATGTTTTGCTAAATGAGAGGAGTAAGGTTTGTTTTATGGCAGCTCGTATTAAATGGCTGTGGTAGCTGCCGACACCACGCGTCACACAGGGACTTCTCTCGAGTTGGTTAAACGTTGTGTTTATATGTCTCTGCTGTGTTCTGTCCACAGGGGGACTTTCTGAAGGGACTGCCGGTCTACAACAAGAGCAACTTCAGCAGGTTCCATGCGGACTCAGTATGCAAAGCATCGGTAAGTGATCCCGTCTGTCGTCCACCAACGATTACATCAAGATTAAACCAGGCCACTTCAAGGTGGAACTTAGTCGAGACAGATTAGTTTATATAGCACATAACATATAGAATATCTTGACCAAAAGGTATTTGCAATCATGACAAAGGAAGGCAACACAAGCATCGATAAACAGATGAGATGTACAATCTTGATAATAGTGAAATAGAGAAAGTAAATTAGATTTAGTGCCACTCAGTAGCAGAAAAACTCTCCAGCAATGTTAGGGAAATTGATGAAGAAGTCCCTGATCTGCCCCCGAATCCGGATCAGCACCACATTTAATGGGCTCTTCCCTGACCCATACCACATCCTTCTACTAAGTTTTGTTGTAATCTGTCTAATAGTTTTCTGGCTTTCAAACCAATCGTTACACAAACAGACAGAAAACATAAGCCTGGGCAGAGGTAATAATAACTATTGATAGTTGGGTGGACCTGATATCAACTGGGAGAATGCTCCAGAGCTTGTGGGCAGCAACAGAGATTGGAAAAGGGGACAGAGAGAAGTTGGTGTGAAGATGACACAAGTAACATGGGGGTAGAATATGGAACCTCGAGATTAGTGCAGTCAGTAGCAGTAACAACAATCAGGGTTTTGTTAAACGAAAAGTAACATTTTCATATCAATTCTATATTTAACTGGAAACCAGTGTAGTTCTGTCAGAGTAGGAGTGATATGTTGCCTGTTTAATGTCAAGCAGCTGCGTTTTGAACCAATTGTAATTGGGACAGGATGGATTTAGACAGCCCCATATAAAGGGAGTTGCAGTAGTCAAGCTGAGAGATGGCAAAAGCCTGCATTACCTATTCTAGGCCTATAGAAGAGCTATGTTTTAATTTGGCTTGGGTCTCAAATTCAACCATGTCAGGTCCCGTGGTACGTATCAATTTGTATGTGTTGGGTGCATTAACACACTAATGTGGATCTTCATACTCTTTCAGAATCGTCGACCATCTGTGTATCTACCAACACGAGAATATCCATCGGAGCAGAGTAAGTACATTGAGTGAGAGGATGTTCTCTGAGCAGGAGGAACTATAATTGTCAGTCAAATAAAATGTCTATCATTGGTTATGTGTAGTTATTTCTGAGTTAAGCAAGATTCTCCAAAAACACAACAATGTGTTTGTTTATGTATGTCTTCAATTGCAGTTTTCAATTCGAGCAAATGATCTTTACTTCTCAGTTGATGTTTAGAAATCACGGCTTGATTTTTACTCTCTGTGAGAGTAGCTGATTTCAAATCACTTGTGCACCTTATAACTGTGTCTTTCATAATCTAATACGTTTCTGTGTTGTCTGTCGTCAGTCATCGTCACAGAGAAGACAAACATCTTGTTGCGATATCTTCATCAACAGTGGGACAAAAAGGTAAAGATACTTATTATCACTGTCAGTAGATATCATGTTTATTAGCGTTACTTGTTGTTAATAGTCTTCTTTCTTCCCTTGCGTTATCAGATTGCAGCAAAAAAGCGAGAGCAGGAACCCACAGACGGGGACAATGCGGCACCGCCGAGAAAAATAGCCAGAACTGACAGTCGAGAGCTGAGCGAGGATTCATAAAGCAACATGCTGCCCGTGTTCACCAAGCAGAGACTGACCCACTGAAATGCACAGATTCAGGATGTGTGTTTGTCAACCCAGGCCTGGACACTGATGCACAGAAGGATCAATACATTTCAAACCACAGTAACCCCAATGTTCAATTAAAATTCAGACAGATTTCCTTGCTACTTCCTTTACTTCCAAGAAGCTATGCCTCAGACTTTACTCTTTGTAGTTTAGAAAAATAACATACATCTACCTCCTTTTACCTCAACTCTTCTGGTTTTCAGTCACTCACGCTCACAGTTTTCTTCTCAATGTGCAGGGAGGGAAGTCATCGCTCCTCTGCTGCCATGTAAAGCTTTGAAGTTGACGTCATTCGTACCATCTCTGAGATATGCATATCTTAAGTTAAGTCTGTTTATGGGATTAGTGGCATGTCATCCTTTTTAGGTCTTACTCCAATATATAGATAAACATTTTTTTTTCAGTTTTAAATTTAAAATCTTATTTTAGCTCATCCTTTACATGATCACTGTCAGCACAGTGAAATTAAAACTGCACTGTGGTCCTTGCTTAGATTGATTATTCAGGGTTTTGTTATTGAAGAAGAAAAGTGTTTAAAAGAGATACGTCTATTTTGTTCCGGACAAGTAACTGCTTTGCCTTAATTGGAAATAAGTGTGTTTTCACTGTTTTTTTTGTAATTGTCCCTTTTGTCAATGTTGTTTCAGGAAGAAATTAACCACTGCTGAACACAGTGGATATTAGTATCAGTGAGGACACATTAAAGCCAACACAGTCATACTAGATGACGTAAACAAAAATGTCTTTGTATTCTGTAGCTGCTTTCTAAGTTCGATGTTCAATATTTGTTTAATTGCACGATCGGCACAATATTTAATGAAAGGGGTCATTTGTTGGATAGCAGGGCTACGTAAACATTCTGTCAGCTGCTCGTAAAGATGTTGCATTACGCTCCACACGTTTTGTACATTTGTAATGTGTGAATATCGTGATTGTTTTGACCCTTTTTATCAGGTTATAAGACAACTTAATTCTCTATCTTCCCCAGGTCAGCCTCGTTGTATTTTCACTTCGTTTAGCCAAAGAACAAACGGAAGCATTTGACCTAATTAGCTTTGCACCTTTTTTGCAAATGTATACAAGCAATCTGTTGCTAATTGTATTAACCATATAGTCAATGTCTGGCACATCTTACCATCTATCCATGTACATTTTTACATGTTACAGTTGTTCAGCTGTTCAAAGGTTTACATAGCATGTGTTTTAACTCCGCTAGTTCTGAAAGTCAATCCAAGTAGAACCAACACTTTAATTTTCTCGAGTAAGACATAAAACTAGAGACATGCAGTGATTTAATTCCCCCGTCTCTTCATAGAAAAGTGTGTTTATTTTACTTTTGTGATAAGATTTGTATCACATCACCTGATAAAGTTCTGAATGTGTTTATTGTATAAATGTGTTGTCGATTTCAGATCTTGTTCTGGCATGTGTACTCTGTAAAATACAGTCAAGTCTAAAACTCAGTAAATCTAAAAAAATTCAGGGGAAGCGAAGAAGATCTCATCCTTCCTATAAAATGATTGAAGCCGCTTCATCGTATTGAATGAAATGTAATTTGAAACTATAATTACTGCACCTTGGTCGCACACCAGCCACCGACCGGTGCAGTTTCAGTCAATCTATTTCTAGGCTTCTATGAGTTCACCGTGTCCTTTGACCTTTTAACCACGAAAATCTAATCTGTCAATCCATGTGGCAATTGGTCAAGATGTGAAGAAATTCTGCGCAGGCAGACTTGAAACATCACGTGAGGTCAACATTACCTTTTACAACCACAATCTCATTAGTTCATCTGTGTCTTAAGTGAAAATGTGAACCAACATAAAAGTATCCCTTTGAGACGTGAAACACGTTCATGAGGCAAAGGGGTTTTGTGAGGTCAAAGTGACCTTTGACCTAAACTTTTCCACATTCTAGTTCTATAGTCTAAGTAAATGTTTGTACCTAAAGTAATTAATTCCCCTTGGGTGCTCCAGATTATCACCACCGCAAGAATGTCACCTTGACCTTTGAGCACCACTATCCAACAGTTCATCCGTGAGTCGAGTGTGAACAGTTGCACCAATTTGAAGAAATTCCTTCGGAGTGAAAACATGGGGCAGACAGACAACCTAAAAACAGAATTCCTCTCGCGACTGAATGTTGTTGGCACGGAGCCATAATTATCTCCATAGGAGTCGGTTTCAAACCAAAGGAGTTTGATTTCATAGGTTACAATTCTCCAATGAAATTCACATTCAGTAAACCCAGCAACAAATCAACCCAGTAACACGCTCTATCATCCAGTGGTGTTTATGAACAAAATCAGCTGATACATCGTCATTTGATGGACGTTTATTCAAGTGAGATTTGTTTTGCATCTTAGAAGTACATTCGCTAATTTATGTAGTAAAATAATTCATAGAAAATCAAAGTTAAGAAAAATAGAATATTTTTTCGTGGTCACAGTGAATATAATCGGACCTATTGCGGAGGAATAGAATGGCTTTGAAAGTGCACAACTCAAAAACACATGGTGGACATGCACATGACGTAACATGCATTCAAACACAGGCATCGGAAGGAGACGGACGTGGAATGGGAAGCTGCTGTTCGTGTCCTTCTGACAAAACGAGGTCATCGACGATAAAGTTCTTTATATGTTTCGATTTAGATTTTTAAAAAGATCCTAGACAGCAACATCATCTGTTCTGGCGCTGTTGGAAAACCAGGCAGTCATGCAGTATTTCAGCTGTACGTCAAGAGGTTTCTCAATCCTCCATTCAAACACTTACTGTACATAGTTAATGTGGAAGCTAGATAATCAAGTGTTAGTGTTGTACTTTGTGCGGAGTAAGTTGCATCCAGACGGGAAATCTAACGCTCACTGACTTTACATGTGGTCCGTGTGAGTGATATGTTCTCCTACAGTACCGTGAATGTCGCCTGAACATTTGTACATTGCTCTCGGTTAGTAATGTTACATTGGCACGGCTGAAAGTTCATTAGCTTTTCGAGCCAGAGTTTTCTAAATCAGTCTGTTGTCTGATTGATTCTCCTTTATCGGACTCGTTAGAGGCTAGTTCCTCCAGCGACGTGTTTAAGTCATACTTGTTGGGCTGAGTCGCTGGTTGTGTCCCGTTGGCACACACAATGGTACCCTCCGATTTGCTGAAACTGAACAGCTTCCCAGGACTGAATGTCCTGTTGGGGGACTGTGACCTCTCCTGGCCACCAGGGAGAACTGAAGAGGTGACTGTTGAGCCTGGTGCTGCTCCTGCTACCACCGCTGGCTCCTTTTTCATCTCGGGCGACTTCAGGAACTTCAGAAATCCAGGCAGCTTGGCCTCACCTCCTGTCGGGGACTGAGCCGGTGAGCGTGAGGTGCCAGAGGAGAACTTCCCCTGGAGAGGGATGATTTGTTTCAGCTTCATCACGTTGTTGTTTCCCAGCAGAGAGCTGGGTCTCTTGGGCTTGTCCCCCGACTTGCCCCCCGACGATTTGTCGTGGTGATGCTGGTGCTGGCTTTCGGCCTTGTGATACTCGCTCTCCTGACGGGCCTCTGCCTGCAGCTCGGCCTGGCGCTGAAGATCCTCCTCCTCACGCCGGCGTCTGAGCTGCTGTTGGAAGTGTTGCTGGGCCTGCAGCTCATGTTTCTAAAAGGGGGGAGGGCACGTTAAACAGAAGATACGGAGGAGGAGATAGAAAGGGTTATAGTAAGAAAGACACCTTGAAATAGAGAACGATGAGGGAGATAAAGAAAAGCATGAATACATGTGTGGTGAACAGAGCACACAGCTGGAGTAGAAGTCAGAGTTCACACCAGAAAGCTGTTTGGTTGTTGTTCACACTAAAAATGCTGACATTTGGTCCTAACTGTTAACTGCAGACTCTGTCTTTTACACGTCAACAAGTGCAAAACAAGAATCTTACATCGTTTTAGAACAACACAGTCATTTTGACGTCAGTGGCTCAGTGAGTTTGCTGTTTTATTCTGGGCGCATTTTCAAAAACACTAAAGTTTCCCTACAAAGGTTGGTGCACAACCCACACGCACTTGGCCTATTAGACTTAGGTCTGGCTTCTGTGCAAAGTGAAACCATTTCCTCTGCAGAAAAGGTCTCTCATTTCATACCTGGTGTTATTATAGTAATCTGCACCTAAAAGGGACTGTGAAGCTGCTTTCAGACATCACTTAACATTGGAGATTCTTTGCACTTTTTTAGGGAGGGGGTGCATGTGTGAATACAAATGTCAGATTGAGAGCCTCTGGATTATCTTCAGACTTTCTCCACCTGGAGAATTCGATGTGAGAACACAGCAGGAGATCCCCCCGGTGGACTCACCCCTCATCAGAGCTATGGCTTTCAGGACGTAAAGCGGATTGCAACAAATAAGATAAAAAGTGTTTCAGAAACTTATTACTAACCCTATATCTAAGTAAATAAATACAACCCCTTTACTACCCATGCTTGGTGCAGCAACCTTTTTTCAGCCATTACTCTAGCAAAGTTAGAATGGAACACATGCTTAACACACTTAGATTTTTAAAGTCCCCCTCCCGTAGCTTATTTAACAACCTAAAACTCTTCTTTGAGTTACACATTAAAAATAAAAAACAAAATATCCCGTAATGGCTTTAAAATGACTTAAATGTAACGCTACGCATTTCCTGACTTGGATCTATGAATATGCTAATATGGCCCTGTTCGCCACCCTCACAGCGCCACCTGCAGCCGAGGAGCTTTTTCCAGGTACTGAGCCCAACCCACATGTCTACAGTATTGGTTGCTTAAGTTTGTGACATCACAAATCTGGGCTGTTTAGCTCAAAATCTGTCTTTTTCATGTAAAAGTCCCAATGTTCTAAAATATGATTTTCTTCAGCAGAGGGCCACTGATGTGATACAACACTATGCAGACAATCACTTTTTTCTCATGGAGAGTCAAAAAAGAATTGCTCTAGTGTACATCTTTGGACGATGCACACAAACAGACCAGAGGACACAAGGAGGTAAATATAATACATATATACAGCAGGCGTAAAGTTGACCGAAGGTCTTTCAAGCTATGACACGACTATACCTTGAAAGCTTCCCTTCGTCGGTACTCTAGCTTGGCCATCTCTTCTGCTACCCAGCCAGGGATATCAGGGATGGCAACATGGATGACGTACTTTAGGAGGATTGCAAAGTGCTGTAAACCACCAAGACCACAGAGGGACAGACTCAACACACGGTTACATAAAGACACAATCACGTTTCCCATTCTGTATTTTTCCTCTACAGAAAAAACATCTAATCTCATACACACACCACAAACTCTTACGAGGTTTGTTGTTCATTAATGAATCTGACTGATAAAATTAAAAATATTTGTATTAAATCAAAACAACAAAAATTAGCAGGCCATGCACATTTGTTTTTTTTAAATCATAATTTTGGGAATAAAACAGCCTTTTCTTAAACTTCGAAACTACAGAGCATGCAGTACCTCCAGTAAGACAATGGAGATGATGGTCATCTCAGGACTCAGCCAGGGGAACAGACGCTGCAGCTGCCCACACTGACCAATCAGGTAACAGTTAACTATGATGGCTATCAAGCCCATAGCCTCCATAGCAGTCTGGTGTTGAGAGAAAGAGACACAGAAACATTAACAGGCTCCGTCATCAGACGGTTTATCTCACATCCTCCGAAACAAGACACACTGACCTGCCACTGTCCAATGTTCTCCACTCTCTGGCCAAATGGCCTCTGAAGGCCGGAACAGAGTTTTAGGCCGTCACTGCGGATCTCGATGATGTTATTGATGAGAGCGCACATGGCTGCCAGGGGAAACGCAGAGGAGAAGAGCACCACATAACCAAACTGAATGAACATCTCCTGGTAGTCCTGAAGCGTGTCCTGCCGGATACAAACATCGTGAATTTTGATGAACTTTGGCTTTATTAGTCAAATGGTAATTTCTCTGACTGGATCATAGTCCCACCTCATACGTCTGCATACAGCTCTCAATCTCAGCCTGGGTCAGAGTCACAGTTTTGGTTTCCTCTGGAGGATCGATCCACGACTTATTGTCCTCTTTCTCTTCAGCTACATTCTTCCTTCTATGGCAAAGGTTGTCATTCGGAGAGGGCACAGTGGCGTTCTCCTTCGTATCCTGCAGAAGCAAACCAACATGTAAATGTTAAAATTAGTCTATAAAATACTTTCTCTGGTGAGACGGTGAAACATCGGATTTGCAGTGGATAGTCTCTCATCTATTGGTGAGAAGTTGAGGTGTGCTTTCAGAGAGATTGTCACTTGAAGCTACACTTTTTTCAGAAACTAAGTACCAACCATTCCTTTAATACATATAACTACATGAAACACATTCATCTGTGTGGAGATTATTCAAACATAATGAGGCAGGCAAGGATTGTTGAACAAATTTAGACTGAATAGCATAAAGCTGCAGTGTGGGATGATACATTCTAATAAGAAGACAACATACCTGAGACAGCAGCTCACAATCACTGTCCTCGTCACAACTGTCAAAAATACTCGATCGTTCCATCCCTTCCTCTACCATTGTGGGACTGTCCTCCAGGGAGCTGCGGTCCCGCGCCTGCATCTCCGCTGTGACGTCCTGGTAGTCAACCTTCTCCGTGAAACTGACTTTACGTTGTTTCAGAGCACTGTCATTCATGTCCCACTCTTCTTCTGTCAGCCTGAATCCGGCTTTCAGGTCCCCTCTTCTCTTCGGCTCTGGGTTACCGTTAGCGCTGGGACTGACCGACAGCCCTTTGGGACCCAGGAAGGAGTATGCTGTCATTGAGGCTTGAGCCTTCCCAAGAGCCAGTCGGCCGTATTTGAGCGTGATGGCTTGGATCAGCTCCCAGAGCACCTTCGGGGTGAAGACACCCAGCTTGTTCTGCTCATAGAGATATGGCTGGAGGACCTCTTTGATGTTCTGCAGGAACTGGCGAAAGATCAGCAGGGTGGCGAGCATCTGTAAGAAATGCAAAAAGTAAAACACATGCTCATTTTCGAAAGTGTTGGCAGAGAGACACAGCTGTAATTAAACATGCTTCCTTTTTTGTTCAGCTTCATAATTTTGAGGACACTTCATAATGGAGTTATTATGTTTACTACCCACAGTAGAAGAAGACTGAGCATTTATTCAAAAGCCAAGAAGCATATTATGAAATAAACTACATATGACCTTTCCATGTTATATCGTATTGCTTGAGATGGTGTTAAAGGTTCAGTGTGTACAATTTAGTGACATCTAGTGGTGAAGTTTCATGTTGCAGCTGAATACCCCTCCCCCCTTCCAAACATGAAGGAGAACCTGTGGTATCCTTCAGTTGTCATAAAAACTCAAAAGGTGTTTAGTTTGTCCAGTTTGTAAAAAACATGGCGGCCTCCTTAGAGAGGACCCGCTCCTGATGTTAATATAGAGTTTTTAGTTATAAAGGGCCTATTCTAGGGGAAAGAAGAAAACAATTTGTACAATTTAGATGAAAAAAAATAGTGAAAACATCACTAGGATTATTTTTATTATAGCCAATAGATCCCTTTCAACAAAATCTTACACACTGAACCTTGTACAGTTGTTGGTACCTCTTTCAGCCGCTCCATGTCCTTGAGGTAGAATCCGATGTAAAAAAGGCTAAGGTAAGAATTGATGAATTCAAACTGTAAAACAAACAGAAAATATTGCAGGAAGTCAAACGCTTATCGGTCAATCAGAATGGATCATCTCTATTCCAGCGTCAAACTAAAGCAGGACTCACAAAAACCATCTTGATGATGAGATTATTCTCGTAGGCACTCTGAAGTCTGTAGTTCTCTGGGTGGAGAAAGAAGAGACACATTACTCCATGTCCAGATGAATCACAGCAGAAAGTAGAGCCTGACCGATATAGATTTTTGGGCACTGATAGTGATATTAGGTAGGATTTTTTTTTGCTTTTACCAATATTTCGCCCAATATATATATTTATAAAAAATGGCAATGATTCCTAAGAAGTCGTTAATGAGTCCCTTACTACAAAGAAATGTAATTGAAGTTTTATATTTTACAGTTAAACCATTAACTTTATTATTAATACTATAAATGAAAGATCAAATACAACCAAACCTACACAACATGAAGAGGAATAACCAGGAAAATAACTAAATGAAAAAATAAAAAAAATTCACATATTGCGGCATTGTTTATTCTGAAAAATAAAAGTTTTCATATCAATAAATATAAATACCAATACCAAAATGTATGTGAAAGGCTCATATTGGCCAAATTTGTATTAGTAAATCATTCAGGCTCTATTGGAAATGCTCTTCCTTCCTGTTTAACCTTTAATTGCCCCATAGAGCTATTTTGTGATCTGTATCATTATAAATATAAAAACCCCATGAAGGTACCTGGACTAAATTACAAATCATGCCTACATTACATTTAAATACAATTTATTATAGAGTAATTTCCTCAATTACATTGTCTGTGACAGAGAAAATAATTTGCCCAGAGAGTAAAAGTTGTGCTTCTCACCCATGTCATTGAGCCAATAGGCGATCTTCTTATACACCTCATCACATATGGATACAGTGATGGCCAGAAGTATCTTAGGAATGAATCTTGTAATACTAGGTAGCTCCTGAATCTCCATCACCACTTCCTGCAAGGTCAATCAACATGATCAATTAGCATGATACGTATCTAATAGAGTCCCATTTATTTGTTGCTAATCTGTGTTGGAAAATGTCTTCTGACTGAAATTAATCTATGGTATGATGCAACATTTTAATTGAATGCACCTAAGAAACAAAATTGAGACGTGCAGTATTATCCTCATTTATCATCAATAGGATACATCAACTACATTTGTTTGTAACCAGTGATTTCTGGCTGTGTTATCTGTTCGGACCTGCAGTTCCAGGCAGAGGAGCATGGCGATGAAGACGAAACAGAGGCAGAGGAGGCAGATGGGCAGGCTGACCAGCCACCTGAACAGGGCTCTCTTCCAGGGCGGATAGTAGAACTCCTCACAGCCGGTTACGGGGCTGCAGCGCTTCACGCCCTGCAGAGACGGCAGCAACAGAGGACAAAACAAAAAAGAGAGTGTTAGAGACCTTTGTTTTGATCTTTGCAATCATACTCAGTGGAACATTGACTGAAAACGTTTGTGCATAAGAATGTGCCTAATGAATGTTTGCTTGATAATCGCCAGCAAGGATGTTAAGTTTTCACTCCTGTCCACTTGTTTTTCGGTTGGTTTGGTTGTAAGATTACACAAAAACAACAGAACGGATTATAATAAATGCATATTTTCGATTAACTACTGTTGAGCTAGTTTATTGTGGAAACAAATAAAACAGACACAGTACAATAAAGCACTAATTTACAGTATAACTAGATCAAAGTTGCTCTACAACTCTCTAACATCTGTGATCAGGCTCTGGTAAATGCCACATAGTGTTTTTAGTCTAAATCTTCTTAAAGGGATAGTTCACCCAAAAATGAAAATTCACTCATTATCTACTCTCCACTATGGCGATAGAGGGATGGGTAGGTTAAGTGTTTGAGTGCACAAAACACTTTTGGAGTTTCAGGGGTAAACAGCGTTGCAGCAGAATCCAATACAATTGAAGTGGATGGTGACCAAAGATTCAGACGTAAAGAGACAACAGAAAAATTTAATTAACATGCCTTCTTTCTGATCCTGAGGTTTCCTACGAGTGTCAGGAAGCCCGACATTCAAATTCGACTCGAAACGGCGTCATTTACACCAAGTATTAATCCTAAAGGTCCACTGATATCTTCTGATGTGGTGCATTCAGGGACTGTTGGAAATGTGAAAACTATCCCATTAACTGTTCGGCCACTACTGGAAGTTCCTTCATCCTTAGGTAAAAAGATTGATAGCCCAACGTGGGGCTCGAACCCACGACCCTGAGATTAAGAGTCTCATGCTCTACCGACTGAGCTAGCCGGGCTTACTTCCAGCACCCTGCATTCCTCTATAAAGCAACAGGCCTACCCAGAGCCCACTCCCCTCGTTACCAACCCCCCATCCCATTCACTGCACTCAACATGTCACAGTTCCCACAGGCCCCACCCCCGCTCCCTCTTCCGAGGCCACGCGGGGCATGAAAAACACCACTCTTCCTTGAAACTTGAAACTTGAAACACTTCCTGGTATTGTTTCCTAATATGGTATCTGCAGAGTTGCGCAAGTTCTCAGAAACAGCCGTAAACTACAGCCTGATATGACGTGAGTGTGACTGACTCATGGAGATTTAGGTTTTCACTGTTTTCACACAACTATACCACACTGGTAACTCGGCATTTTCCGCTCAGGCAACAATCCTCACCCTGAACTGTGGCCTGGGCTCCTCCAAGGACTCGGTGGGGGTGTCCAGAGTGCCCCACCTGTAGGCCAGCTCGGCCTCCCGCCTCTTCCAGCGCTCCAGAAACAACGTGGCCCAGACAACGTTGAAGAGGGCGAATACCACGCAGCAGATATCCTGACTGGTCTGTGCAGAACATGAGAGAATCAACGATTAATTCCATGTCAAGGTTTTCAGTTTTAAGAAGCAAAAGGAAACATGACATATGAGAAAACAGGCAGAGCTGATGACGTTTCTAACTCAGGAAGGAAGCATAAATGAAATAACTAATATCTCAGGATGAAAAAGCCTTGCCACACATGTAGAAGACACAGAAAAAGATGTCAAGAGAGTTTGTGGTGATACGAGCTGACGCCGGCGTCGACATGCTGAAAATAAATCATGTGATCTCCGCAGCAGAATTAAGTCTTTACTTACTACCTCTGCCAGAGGATTTTTGCTGTTGTGAACGCATCTGAGCAGAGAACCCCCCCCGCTGCATTGTGCATGTGTGAAAGGCAAACTGCAGAGAAAAGTCCGATCCCAAATCTCCAGAGATCCTCTGCAGGACATGTCTGAAAAAGGCGTTTAGAACTTTCAGGTACCTGGTCGGCCTCTGCTAGTATCCAGAGCAGGAAGCCGATGACAGCAGGGTACAGCATGGAGTTGGTGTAGAAGCCCAGCCAAGCAAAATACATCCCGATCTTCACTCCAAAGTAGTCACAGATATCATCTACAGGGAAGAGGACATTGTAATTAGGTAACACTGGGGCTCTGGCGAGAATAGGATAATTTGCATGACAAACAGATAAGTGTCAGTTAATGTGACTGCATAACTCAGACCTGCTGTCTACAGTTTGATTTTCTTCAAAACTGATACTTCCTACCCAGCGGCTGTCTTTCACATACGGCCTGGACCCAAGACGTCATCAGCTGGTTGAGGATCCTCTGTTCGTGGAGAGGAAACATTTGATGGATCACCCCCCGAGCTACGAGCTCTGGAACTGGAAATAAAGGGTTTACTTAAAAAAAACATATTTTAAACAAAGGCCGCTCATCACCACGTCTTGTTAAAGGGATTCTTGGTAAAAACCATAGACTAAATATAAAAAGTGAAGCCAAAGCGTTTAGATCACCACCTGGAGAGTGGCTGCAGTACAGGTCATAAACCTCCATGTTAGTGGATGAGACGTGGACCAAAAAGGTCAAAGTACACATCCAGTACATTTGCTTTTTATCATTTTAGGTCACTTTTATCACACCTGTGTTTCTTCAAATGCTGATAATTTTGCATTATGTTATTTAATGATAAATAAATGGGCTGAAATATGATTGACAGCTGAGACAGACTCGGGATTGATTGAGCGCATTTAATCGTTAGGACCTCGACACCACGGCTCGATCCCCCGATCACTACTGCCCATCTTTATTTCCAGTCTATGGTAAAAACACTGTAATCACTGTTTCAAACACCGCAAGTGGAATCCACTGCACATGGTAACGATGCTATATCAAAGGCCACATTAAGGATTAAAGGTTTTAGAAATTAGAGCAAGAAGAAAAAGAGACATAGAACAGCAAGAAAAAGTTCCCTCATAATAACCAGGAGCATACTGATTGGCTGTCCCTCCAGGAAGTGAATGTTGTGAAGGACCTCCCCCTGTTTGGCTCGCAGGTTATCCAGCCAATACTTGATGATGCTCTGACGCTCCTGAGCACAGTGACAGAAAGAGGGAGGGAAAAATAAGGAATGATGTGTTTCAATTGATAAAGAGACTATTACTATTTTTTGAATATAAAAATGAGTAACCCCTGTTATTTAATATCAGGAATATTCACAGCTATACTGACTCACACGGGCCAGAGTTCGGTCGTCTAACCTGTGAGGTAAAGAAGCACAGCTCGCTCTCGATGTTCTCGTAGATGTTGTCCTCCTCACAGGAGAAGCGCCGCATCCCGCCACCAAACTGAGGTTTGACCGCCTTGTACATGCCCATCTGCTCGGCACCGCGCAGTAAGCTGAGGGTAAATGAACAGCAGGATTAAAGCTGATGGAGCACTAACTCCGTGCAGAGGCCGGGCCGCACATGCTGGATAAATTAAGAGCATTAGGGGCATATAACAACAACATACTGTCACACACAATATATACTGCAATAAGTACGACAGCGAAACAGAAAGGACTTTGTGTGATTTCTCTCCGCAAGAAGGCAAATAAGTGCATCATCCGAAATGCACAACATTAGAGGCACTAAGTGTACTCACTCCCGCTGTTGCCTATCTTTGCTGTTCAGTTTTAATCTTAATAGATTCAAAGTTTAATTCATGATCCCAGTGAGTCACGATAATGTCTCACTCGGAAACCTCCTCAGATCCAGTTACATCTGGACTAGACGTGATGAGGACAACACAAGTGCTGCGATGATAACTTGACCGAATGTCTCCTTGTGAAGCCACATTTAAATTGACTAGATCTGGATTTTATTAGTTTTTGTTTCACAAATCAAGATCTACGAAATATTAAGTGATGGGAAATGATGATCAACGCCCCATCTCACTTTCTTAAAGACAGTGACAATAATTCCTGGATCTGAGCCCTATTTGGGATCCAAACCGAAAATCCACAGGTTCTTCTGACGCATGCCTCAACCTTCCACTAAGTTTGTGTCCAGTACTTTTTGCGTAAACCTGCTAACAAACTAACAAAGGGCGGGGAGAATTAGTGCTTTAGACAATTGGACAACAAGGTTATAGTTGCCAGTTGCTGCTAAAATGAGACTAAATGTTTTTAAGAATCTTTTTTTAGTATGGGATTTTAAATGGTTTTATAAACACACTTAAACCATACAGGAATATGAGCAGGCAAGGTACTTGTTGCTGCTAGTGTTGCCTTAACATGTTGCAGGATCCTGTGTATATGCAGTTAAATAATGGAGAAATGTTACTAAACCAAGAACTCATCAGCTGTTTGGAAAAGTACGAATCAGGTTGTTCTCATTTAAAACAGCTCAGACAGAAACGGGCCCACGTGTGCATGCAAACAGACGGACAAACATGTACACACACATTCAGAGTCTTACTTCTCAAACGTTGTGGTGATGAAGAAGGCGTGGGCCTGGGTGTGTTTATGTTGTCGAATCTGAATGCTGATTTGAGGGATTCCAACACGGATCTGGTTCAGGAGCCACAGCAGTGTGTGGTCATCGATCGTATCTGGGGGGAGATTTGTTTAATCAATCAAATTTTATTTGTATAGCCCATATTCACAACTCACAATTTGTCTCATAGACATCCTCTGTCCTTAACCCTCAGCAAGAGGAATGAAAAACTACTAAAAACCCTTTTAACAGGGTAAAATTACGTAGAAACCTCAGAGAGAGCCACATGTGAGGGATCCCTCTCCCAGGACGGACAGACGTGCAATAGATGTCAAGTGTAGGAAAACATCATCAAGATAAGGGTTTTAGCAGCAATGAAGCATAGATTTAAAATCTATGCTAAGTTTGATAGCACACCTGAGACGAACTCACACTCCAACATTTGCTTTTGGTCCTCGCATGTTTGTCAAAGGCAGTAACGGATTTGTTTACTGCACAAAGAGGCTGAACCAAACCACTGCTCACCACCAAAAGGCCAAGCAGCATCAGCAGGAGGGTGGTGACAGTAAACGGCCAATCCACTTAAATACAGACAAAATGGCATCATCGCAACCTCTGTTTTAACTGCTGCCTTCACCATGGGTCTGCCACAGCTCTTTGAAGGAGCGAGTGACAGAACGACACAAAGAGAGTCCTGTGACCTCGCAGGGTTCCAAACCCACACCCAACGAGCTTTGGTGAATTATATCCTCATTGTGTTCACTACAAACCTATTTAATCACGTCTCCATTTGATATCATGGTTTCTTAAGGACTTCTTTCCTTGCATGACCTCAGCGGCTGCACTCTCCATCTCTGCGAGGGGTGTTTGGCCCCAAGCTGTCTTCCTGGTGTATAGTTTCTTGACATGATGGCTTTTCAAAAATGATTATGACATTAAAAATAAAACATATATAATGTAATATTACACTAAAATCTGTTTAAGACTAAACTTAACTTGTGCTTCATGGTGGGGTAAAGTGAGACAGTGTCCCACTTTACCCCACAGCATTTGTCCCACTTTACCCCACAGCCACCGTCTTAGAAAAAACAACATCTCCTAGCAATTCAGGCTAATCTTAAGCTAGCATCAATCACATGGTTTTATATGTTGGAAGTTCACCAACATGTATGATATAAGTTTTTCTACCTGATTCAATTTGTTTTGACACAACAGTGGATTAAGTTCAAAGCAAGAAAATGTACTTTTACATGCAAAAAACACATTTTTCTCCTTCATGGCAAGGGGGGAATGGGAGGGGCTTGAAAACTTAAGGGTCACATGACCACAAATGTGTTCCATTGCCTAGATACAGGGGGTGTCTCACATTACCCGATGTCTCACATTACCCCGCTCTCCCTTCTTGTAGTATTTTTCTAGATTTATTAGCCATGCAGACTGGAGGAGGGGGTATCAAACCGCAGACTTTCTGGCCATGACTATTCCAAATGTGATTGAAGTTTGTCGGACTCAAACTGCGGCTAAATGCTTCCCGTTCACATACCATACCCACAATGGCAGCTTCCTTAAAAGATCCCTAATAGATAGTACTGTAAATGGATACCCTCTAAATACATTTAATGAGGATGCAGCATCTTCTTGGTGGTGATTGATTCATCACCGGGCGAAGAGGGCGACCAGGAAGGATGAGCGGAGCTGACCGTACCTGGGAATGCCATCAGGATATCACAGTTTTCGGTTGGCACCATCTTCAGCCAGGACCTCCGAGACATGATGTAGTGTCTGGCCTGGAGGAGGCGCTTACCAAACAGTTTGTCTGAAAGGAGGAGAAAACTGGGATTAATAATGTTGAAAGTGATTACAGAGAATAAATGAAGAGGACAGTGTGTGTGTGAGAGAGAAAGGGGAACAGGCAGATGGTGACAATTCCTCATCTGGTGACAGGTTATTCTTTGCATCACTGATGTTACTGCTTCACCATATTTTCTGCCCTTGTTTTCTGCTCCGGTCGCAGAGACAAGAAGACAGAAATGTCCAGAGCATTTATCAAGACAGCGTGAAGGTTGACTGTGCAGCACTGGGTCATATGACTCTGCGCAAATAAACGCTATGTGCAGCAAACAGATGGAGGATCTGGAAACTGGCTCTTGTGTTCATAGACAAAGACAAACCAGCTTTTCAAGTCTGTCACCAAAACCCCTGATTGTGGAAAAAACTCAAGAAGCAGCAGTTTAAAATGTGAAATCATCATTTTTTTTCTTCTTCTCCTTTCACATGTTGGTTCTTATTCTGCAGTCAAACCCACACTCGTGCAGGCACACAGGCCACAGTGGCCGAGCGACCTCCTCACTGTTCACTGAATCGTAGCATCAGGCTCTCTCTCATTACTGTGATCAGATCCTGCAGTGAACAGTGACTGTATTATCACAACAGCTTCCACCACCACGTCTCCTCCCTCCTCACCGCTGCGGTCATCTCCACGTTCTACAGAATTACGTTTAACACGTGCACACCAACACAGTGACTGTAAGGAACACTTGATGAACTGTAATACATGAAAGAAAAACAGGAAAAACAGGGTCGTGATCTTGTTATCATGGAGGAGAGCTGCACTGCTGATGAAGGAGTGTTTTTCCAGAGATATTATTGGAAATGGAAGTCACTGAGCGGTTCTGTTGATTGAACTGTGTGCATATGTGTATGAAACAATGAGGCAATTCAAGCCAAATTACTGACACCGAGGGGCCTTTTCTCTTCAACTTGCCGGCTCTTCAGACTGATGGACCCTCTGACTGTCACTGACATAATAGCTCATTGAGGCTGGATACTCAGGACACGTAGCTCCATCTGACATGTTCATCTCTCTGCCAGGCTGCAGCTCTGTATCTACTTAGAGCCACATTATCATGTCTGATGAGAACATTCAATGCCTGGGTGCCGGTTGACGTTGCAGAACTGTATATATATACTGTATTTTCTCTATATTTTACTTTTGTTTAACAGTTGAGAGGGAAGCCATGCAAAAAAAACATACAATTTCTTATAAATAAACATAACAATAACATTATTGGCAGAGGCTTACATATAGATATTCAGGCAGTTTTTTTTTCATCTGCTGGATGATGTGTTTTGCAAAAGTTAATGGTTAATCACTATAATGACTATATGATTTAATTTTCTGACTTCTTAGTGATGTCATGAGGACACCAGGATGATGTAACTATTAACAAACTATGCACAAAGATCCTGACTTTTGTCACTTCTACATGACATCATTGACTGATTAATGTAGCTTTACATTGTCTCTCTGTTTCAGCTATTATTTTACATATGATATGTAGGGAAACCGTATTTTGTTGACCTTGACCTCTGGCCTTTGACAAATCAGCTCCAATATGTTGATATCCCACCAAATTTTGTGTAAATTCATCCATTTGTACACACACACACACACACACACACACACACACACACACACACACACACACACACACATTTACATCTTGAGAATATACGTGTAGTTAAAATCTGTTACCCTAACAGACCAAGCGGATGTGGCCATCAGCAAAATTGTAATTCATAACTCAAAGCATAGGTTAGATAGATTTTTATATTTATTTTCAATAGCTTTTTGTTGGCTTGAAGATTAGATGCAAAATAAAGCAACAGCAAAGTGCAATGCAGTGACACTGTTCATGCTTAAGAGTATAACGGTTATATGGTCACATGCAGAAGGCCCCACTAATACCTGACTCTCTTCTCTCAACCAGAACAACCCACACTCTGGGATCCCTGTACACTTTACACTATGCACCGGGTAAAGTAAAATCAGATAAAACTGCTAAAACCACTGGGCCTCCCTGTCTCCAGGGGGGGCACCAGGGGGGGACGTGCCCCAGCTGAAATCGTATTGTCCCCTTAATTGCACCTAGCCGTTTCAGAAGTATTTTTCTTTGAAAGAGATAAGTCTAACCTCTTTTTGAAGAGCACATTGTCCTTGTACAATAAATAAATTTCAAAATATATCCAAGGATGTGTGGACTTTGCTAAAAGCTTGAGCGCTAACAGTAAAAATAAGGAATGAAACTAATGTGCACCGTACTGAATCAGGAGTTGTGCATGGATGTTGGTCATATAAATGGCCCCTCTGTGTAAATGATGGCCCCTGATTTAAGAAAAACCTAGATCCACCCCTGGCCCAGAGTGGCACAGGCCCAGGACCATGGCATGGTGAAGCCAATAAAAAGGGTTGCAATGCACAGTGATGCCTTATATCCCTCATATTGTAATTCCAGAAATAACCATAACATGTATTTTGCTTACTCACCAACGAGACGAGTCTCCTCTTAAACCCTCAAGTTTCCACCAACCTTCGACTAGGACTGACATCGGAGCCTGCATCATAGTGTTGACTCTTCTCAAACTACAATGTGCCACAGCCCGCCGGGACGTGCACGTCCGCTGCGTAAAAACATACCCGCTGCATGCACCTGTGGACCACAGAGACCGACCGGACCGACCGACGGTTCACGGGCCTGCCTCAGCCCGACTGCGCACAATAAGAAGCGGGTCAAGGAAAGACGCACCGACACCACCCAGCACCGCCGATCCTCCCTGCCTCCAGCCAGTGGAGTGTGTTAATTTATCAGCGAATGCACCATGTTGCTTATGCACAGGAGCACAGGCAGCGTGCACATTAACACGCACATAAACACGCTCACACAAACACACTCGGATTCCACACGCAGGACACCGACTGTTTGCATCGTTTTTGTCTGAGGTACCCACCGAGCACACCGGACGGGCTTAAGGACATCTGCTGCTGCTGGGTGTTGTTGGTCCTGTGCTGCTGCTGCTGCTGCTGCTCGCTTGGCACCGTCCTCTCCATCCTCTCCTCTGCCCCGTCTGTGCCGTCGACGTCTGTGCTGCTACTGGTCACAGCAGCGTCGGTATCAGCTGCTCCCGAGCCCGCAGCCTGCATGGTGCTATGCAAACACTCCCGCTGGCGAAGGGGCTACCAGAAAAAGACAACACTTAGTGCATGTGAGAGGGAAAAGCCTGTAGCGTGTGTGACAGAGGAAGAGGAGGAGGAGGAGGAGGAGGAGGAGGAGGAGGGGGTTGAACATGATCATGGCATCTTCACGCTACGCGCACCAGTCGTGACTGAGTAGTGACGACAGAGTTTAGGGGGAAACACCGCGCTACAGGCTGCAGATCTGTTTACATGCGGAGCTGAAGGTGCATCTATAATGTTTCATAACAAATATTTAGATAGATACTCATCTCCCTCGCTTATCTCCCGCTTTTTCACTCATGCTTGCCCAACCGGTCGAGGCACATGGAGTCTGCTTCGAGAGGTTTCTTCCCATGTGAGTTTTTTTTTCAACTTTTGGGATTCTCTATTATATTGTTAAGTGCCCTGAGATAATGCATTTTGGGAATTGGCACAATATAAATAAAACTGTATTGAATTTTCTATTTGACACCAACAGGACACTGTTAGAAACATTTGTTTTGAAATATCTTTGGTTCTTATGGAGGATATCATTGCAAGAACAGCCTGAATTCAAAAGCACACGATAGATGTCTCGCATATCCTAAAGTTCATAATGCTTTTCATGTCAAGTGATTGACTGTGTCAGACTTGATGGCTGCATTCTCCAGATAGGATCTGGCTCCTGGGCAAACATTTGTTGACCACCCACTTCCACCCTTTGTGTTCATTGATTGCCTCCAAGTTCCTTAACAGAACAAACAAGGTTAGACAGTATTTGCTGGATAATGTTACCAGGCTAGCTTGGCTTTGTTTAAAAGTAACATTATCTGTCTCCCAAACGCCTCTTAGGCCGGCTCACTTACATGCAAATGTCAAGTGAGGATGCCAGAGAAGTAGTTAATTGCGGCTCACTCCATCCAGCTATGAAAAAGTTCATCGCAAACACCTCATGAAACCACAAACTGCCTTCACACCTGTTTAGATTAAATAAACTTGATATGTTAATTGGTTGCCTAAGATTTGGAAATGCTGGTTGGCTCATTTCATTCTGAGTGAGCCACATTAATGCTCTTAGCCCTAAGCCAAGCTAACCTGCCTTCTTTTTAATGTCACATACAGACCTAGGTGGTATCAACCTACTGACTGGCTGCAACAAAGATGATTTCAAAAGTAAACCTGTCTTGGTTGATGACTGGTTGAAGAGTATTTTAGGGCTATTGTCATAGGTCCTAGATAGTGTTGCTCACTTGCACTTTCAGATTTACTCAAAACAAAGAGTTATAGATATTTTGCATATATCAGTCAGCACTTGAACGATAATGAAATCAAATTTAGCCAACAAACTGATGAACCTGACTCGTCAGATTTTCCATAACTGCATCCTTAAAACCGCTGTGAGAAATATTGTAGACTTATTTCTTTATACATTATATAGAGTGATTAACTTGTAACTCTCTGAACCCTTCAAACCTGAAAGAATTATGTTTTCAGATCAATTTCCCTCCAATTCCACTAGAGAAATACACTACCATGGCCACTAGATGGAGGCAGCTGACTGCTTAAGGCGTGAAGCCACCATGGAACGTCCCGGCTGCTGCTACATAAAGGAAAAGTGTACCTGAAATCACTCAATTATAACATAAACGCTTAAATCAAAACATTAGCAGGGTTTATTCCTTTTTTTGTATTTTTTCAAAGGCTGAAGTGGATCCTCAGGTTTGCTTACCCTCCAGGTTTCCAGTCAATTAGAGTCTCAATATGTATTATTGAAATATGATTGGAAATGGAGAAATCAAAATCTGTGTAACCTTCTGGGAAAATTCTATGCCTTTGCATTACAAGTATCTTCCCTTAATGTTGACAACATGTAGCTGTAACACACTTCTTCAAGAGCTTTGTTCAACGACTGATGTGTCTCTCAGTGGATTTAAGGGCTCAAACCCCAATGACTGCAGTGGCTCTGGCTCAGTTACTCTTGCTTGGCACAATTGACGACCAGGAATCTTCTCTCGATTGCCTGTGGTGTAGCCCCAGTTAAGGTTGACAGAGTGTGATGGATAATCAATGGGATAGATAAACAATGCTAGTCTGGGCTCACAGCAGCTCAGCCCAAGACGGACACTAAATGACTTTGGAGGAAATATTCATTTGTTTCTTAATAAAGATCTTGTTTCTAGTTTTGTATAGAACACAGACAGACCAATGGATAACAAAATAATACTGTGAGCATGTTAGCTACTGATGTTTTCACATAGTGTGAGATATTGCTATGCCTATATATGGCTCATAAAGTGCAGCATGTGATGCCTTAGAGCCGACAGCATGGCTGTAGACTCGTAGGTCCAAACTAAATATCAACATATTATCAATTTAATGTTATCCCCACACATGCTGGTTTAGAAATTGAAGAACTAGAGAGTCTGTTGAATCTGGTGAATAAGTTGTGTGTTTAATGCTGTGTCCCGGACAACTCGGATGTTTGATATTCTGACTTCCAAGCATTCCAATGCAAGTTGATGGCATGCAATCACATGTAAACAAACATGGCTGACCGTGAGAAGCTGATGTTTATCTGGCTCGGGATGAGATGGTTCAACTGTGACCAGTGCAGCCTCCGTTCATACTTAAACAAAGCAGAGGAGGGAAAACGACTCATCATTGTACATTGTACATTTACTTTACGGAACTTTTATACTTGGAAACACATTACAATACATAAGATGGAGAGAACACGCACACATGCACTGTCACAAACAAGGAAACATAGAGTCCGACAGAGGGTAGACGGGCCTCAGCGCTACAGTATCTATGTCTTTATGAGTGTCGCGATTGATGTGTGATGTCAGACATCTGTTTCTCCGTGAAGTCCGGATAGATCGTTTTATCCAGCTCACAAGTCCAAACTCCGACTTTGAGTGGTGTTCGACTTCACATTTTCAGGTGGGAGGTTGGAAAATTCCAACATCCGAGTTGTCTGGAATGCAGCATTAGTCACAAGTGTGCAGCTGACTACAAACTGTTGTGAACTCAGCTTTAGAGTCACATACATATTTTACGGTTCCAATTAAGGTTTGTATTGTAATTTTTGTTAAGGTAATTATATTCAGTAAATAAATTGTATTGTTGAGTTTTGTTGAAACTTTTCTTCACATGCAACATAATGCTTGCAAACATTAGAGCTTCACTTTGATTGATGCCAATCTGTTTGTGGTATTACAGTAACCACAGGAAAAGATTTGTCCATAAATCTGAGGATATGCTGTAGCTTAAGGTTACAAAGTCAAACCCATCCTCTTGGAAACAATCGAATAGACCAATGTTTTCCTTTCCATCACTCAAAGAGGTCAAGGTGAAGGTCAGGGTAGCGCTCAAGGACTATGAAAACAAAAGGACGCCCAGAGCTGGGGGATATTTTGCCTCCCAGCTGTTTCCAGGATTTACTCACTCCCCTGCTTCTACGCTGCGCCGTCTGCAAAAGGGAAGGGGTTTTACCCCATGATGTCTTTACCAGCCTGAGCAGCCATGGGGCCGCGAGGGAGCCCAAGCGGATCGGATACGCAATCAGAAGTCACAGTGAAAAGGGGACATTAGCAGCAACGGACAAAAGAGGTCACAGTCCTGCAACCCCAGGTGAGGAAGGAGGTCGTAATCATTAATTACAGTTCCCTTTCCTGCGTAGGGAGAAGGAGGAGGGGGGGAGGGAGAATTGATTTTAATGACTTGTAATGGGAATTTACCTCATAACCACTCTGCTTATGCCTACAGCAGAAGGTTCCATCTAGTGTGCGGCTTGATATGAACTTTATACATTTGTTCATAAACATATTTTGCAGAAGTAGTTAAACTGTCCTGGATTTTGAGGAGCCCAGTTAGTTTCAGTTTGACACCTTTTGGGCGTAGGCCCTGTTCTACATGATAAAACCCAGTTTGTATCACTGATTCTACATCACATGCCTCCCAAGCTTGTGGCGTCTGGTTGTGCTTCGATCCTTTCTCGAGAAAGCTCGGCAATGACACTTACAAAGACAACTTGTCTCAGAACCTCATTTCAAGATTTCCACAACACACTACACAGGCTCATTATATTTGTGAATTATTGTGTCCACTGCACACGGTGAGATCTTTATGGTCTACTGACCAAGGGCTTCTAGTCATACCGAATTGTAGATCAAAAACTAAAGGTGACCAGGCATTTTCTGTCAGGGCTCCCACCCTCTGGAACCATCTTCCCTTTGTCATAAAAAATGCAGAGTCTGTCACAGTATTAATAGGTTCTTAAAAACTCACCTATTCTGCAAATATTTGAGCTTGGTCTAGCTCTTATGTCTCCATTGATTTTGCTTGCCCTCTGTATAGTTCTGATTCTTCTATTGTTTGTGTGATACTCTGTGATTTCCTGTTTTTATCCTAATATTTGTTCTGTACAGCACTTTGTAGCTTTGGTTTTGAAAGGTGCTTTATAAATAAAATGGACTTTCCTAGTTTTTTCCCGCTCATATTATGGATTCATATTAATTTTATATATATTTCTGCACTATAACTAATTATTATTGTCACTGCACTGTAGTTGTTGAAATGTTTTCCTATTTGGTGTGTACTACAGTCAAAAGTACAACTGAAAAAATACTTAATTCCCGCTGTGTCAGTTGGAACATTGGTCAACTGTGTCACTTTCGGTACGGGTAAAATACAAATGACATGAGTTGACAGGAAAGCTTGTTGAGATTACAGGAAACATATTTGCACAAAGGAACAGCATCATGATGAGTTTTCAGTATTTCAACACATCCTGTGTCTCAGTTAGTCTGATGAAGTGATTCCCAAAGATACCCAGGCAACTGACCCTCAATATCCTCACAACTACTCCTGCAGTACGCTGCATCCCAAATGTGGAAAAACATTTGATGTTAAACAAAGGATATCCTTTAGGCGGGAAAGACCTCTCCCCTCGCTCAGGTTTAAGTGCTGTATTTATTGATTGGCACCGACACAAGACACTTTTGGGTCATGAATTAACCGCGTGTTCCTGTCCTTTCTCAGGACAACGAACAGGATGTTTGTCTGCTCTCATGATGGTTTGCTTCCCTGCCTCCATTTTGGCTGCATAGCAATATTGTCCTGCTCTAAATCACATTAAAGGTTAAGTGTTTAGAATTTAGTGACGTCTAGAGGTGACTTTTCATATTAGAGCTGAATACCTCATCTCACCCTTTCCTTCCAAATATGAAACTGAACCTCAGTTGTAGTAAAATCTCAAAAGGTGTTTAGTTTGTCCAGTTTGGACGATTGTCAATAACATGGTGGCCTCCATAGAGAGGACCCTCTCTCGTTGTATATATAAAGTATTTAAAATATAAATGGCACAATCTAGGGCAGGGGTCTTCAACGTTTTTCAGGCCAAGGTCCCCCAAACTGATGGCGAGATGGAGCAGGGACCCCCTACTATATAAATTGCATAAAATAGTGTTTATATTATTCTGGGCTTAGTGCCATGTATAAACATAGCTACCCTGTTTTTTGTGCATTCAATACTACCCTTGTGGGTAGTAGCATGCTAACATTAGAAAGGTGGCTCAGACACCTCGCAAATCCTCTCAGACTTATTTTTCAGTTACAGTAATGTTTTTTTTACATTGTAGAGCGTCTATTTCTCAGTAAATTAAAAAAAAAACTAAGCAAAAAAAGGTCAAACTAACAACTTTTAGGTACAAATACGACCATCTACGGAGTTTTGTCCGCCATCTTTTATCTTTGAGCTTAGCGCTCTTTAGACGTGAGCATAAACGCGATCTGTTTGGCTAGTGCCTGTGCTGTCGTATTTGCATGAAAGGTGCTGTGAACCGGTGCCCAGCTTGAGAGAGCTCCTGTGTGTAGCTGAATGTGTGCATTGCTGACTGAAAGATAACGTCTTCTGCCTCAATTTATCTGTTCGCTACAATATGTTGGATTCATGTCAATGTGTATCTAAAGACAATATATACAATTCTGGTTCTGAAGACATGAATTATGTGGGGGGGGGAATTAAAAAAAAGAAAAAAAATTGTCTTATCCTCCAAAAATTTTGCGACCCCCCCTGCAGTACCCCCGCGGACCCCCTGTTGAAGACCACTGATCTAGGGTAAAGAAAACAACAATTCTTACAATTTATATAAGCCACACTAATGAAAACACGGCCCATATCCCTTTCACCTTAATCTTGCACTAAACCTTTAAATTAATTGAGTGATTCTATTATCCAACATGTAAATACATACTGTAAAACTCAATTCAAGTATTATAAGGAAAATATTTTCAATTCATATCTCATAAATGGTATTTATTTCTTAACATAAACAAACAGCCCCGTTAAATTTAGTCTGATTAGAATGTCAGAGCTGTCATCAGATACAATACAATATCCATACCCCCCCCATCTCCATGTGTTTTTCCTAAGATGTCTGAAGTTTTATTGTAGGCAATGGATATCCGTGTTCTCCACAGTTAAGAGATGCAACATTGTTCTAGCAGCATGTATACAAGAACATTTCCAAAGGTTCCGCCCATCTGCCTCTGCCGGCCTGCTGACAGGTTGACAGGTAAACATAAACATGGTGGATGGATTAAAAGGCGGTGCCAGCAAATCTCAGTGGACACATCACAGGAGGGGTCGATAAACTCACTTGTGGACAATTAGCCACACAATAGGTGACGCACATAAGGGACAAACAGTCATTTCCGGATCTGAATAGGATAATATCTTGAATAGCTTTGTTTTTCAAAGAAGAGATAGGCTCAGCTGATGTGCTTACATTAAAACAAAGATTTTATTTTCATATATTTACATTGCAAAAGTACTAATTATTCTTGATAAAGTTGCTAACTGTGTGGATACAAATCATTGAGAGACACATTTTCACATTTAACATTCAAAAGGGCAAAAGTTATTTAAAACTTTTTCTTTAATAAATGCATATTGAAGTATAAACAGTCATTAACTGTATATTATATGGTACATTTATTTAATATCCAATGTATGAACATGATATGCTGTGTGTAATAGAATGGAGTATACACCTCTTGATTTGTTTTGTTTGGCTCATCAAGAGAAGATGATTCAACCCAACATCCTGGAGAGATCCTGCTTCTCCCTGGAGACAGAAAAAAAGATAGAAACAAAGAAGACAATTATTGTTTTCTTCCTATAATGCTTTGAAACGTGAATGCATCACAGTTCTTCGGTAGGCTACAGATTATGTGATTCTCTATGTGACTCTTGTCGTTTGTAACAAATCCCATGAAATGACCGAACTCTTCAAGGAAAAAAGTGCACACAAAGCTTGATATTACTTATTATACAAATTAGTGTGAGGCTCCATATGTCCATTGTGTCAGATGAGAGCCATAAAGAGGACGTTTTTAGACAAACAACATATAGAATATCAGCACTGAGCATGCTCTGACTGAAATAAAAGAGCCAAGAATACTTTATACTCACTCTTGACCAGAGGGGTTGATGAGGCGCTGCAGATCTTGAAGGTGCTGAGCGACATTAACTGTAAAATAAGTAAGTAAGGACAGGGATTAGATCATACGTACTTCCATAGATCTACAGACATCACAAATCAGAGCTATTGATTAACAGTTTGATTGATTACATCATTATCGATAACCAATCCATTTATCGTGAATGTAATTTTATTTAAAAAAAGATCTGCATCACTGGATTCCACTTGAGGTATGTGAGCAACTAGTTTTTTAATCTGGGTAAACCAAACCTATAGTTAAAAGAATGTGATTGAATGGAACTTAACTAAAACTAAAAACTATAGATAACCCCACTCCAGCTACTACATTTTTAAATTCTTACCTGAGCCACCTCCCAGTCCACTTGACCGTCCTGCACCAAGAGCGGAGCCAGTTCCACCATTACTGTTCCCACTTGTTGGTCCTTTCCCTGTTTCACTTCCTGTTTTACTTTGTCCTGCATTATTATTCCCAAACCCAAACCAGGAAAATGCATTTGGCGCAGTTTTGCTTGTTGATCCAGTTGACCCGGAGGATGACCCAATGCCTGAGGAGCTCCTCACACTTGATGTTGGCTTATTTGAGCCGATCCCACTTGAGCCAAGACTCGAACTTGACCCAGTAGACCCAGAGGACGCCCCAAGGCCTGAGGAGCTCCTCACACTTGATGTTTGCTTATTTGAGCCGATCCCACTTAAGCTAAGACTTGAACTTGAGCCTGCTGATCCTAAGTTTGATGAAGCTCCCCCAGTTGATCCTGGCTTATTGAGTCCTGACCCTGTGGAGCCATGGCTTGAACTCGACCCAAATGATGAGTGTGATGAGCTTGAAGAGCCGGTGCCAGTTGATCCTTGCTTATTGAACAAGGATCCAGAGGAGCCAAGGCTCGAACTAGACCCAGATGATGAGTGTGATGAGCTTGAAGAGCCAGTGCCAGTTGATCCTTGCTTATTGAACAAGGATCCAGAGGAGCCAAGGCTTGAACTAGACCCAGATGATGAGTGTGATGAGCTTGAAGAGCCAGTGCCAGTTGATCCTTGCTTATTGAACAAGGATCCAGACGAGCCAAGGCTTGAACTAGACCCAGATGATGAAAGTGATGAGCTTGAAGAGCTCTTCCCAGATGATCCAAACCTATTGAGGCCTGACCCGGTGGAGCCAAGGCTTGAACTTGACCCAGACGAGCTTGAGGAGCCAGTCCCAGTAGATCCTAGCTTATTGAATATTGATCCAGAGGAGCCAAGGCTTGAACTCGACCCAGGTGACAAGAAAGATGAGCTTGAGGAGCCCGTTCCAGTAGATCCTGGCTTATTGAACAATGATCCAGAGGAGCCAAGGCTTGAACTCGACCCAGGTGACAAGAAAGATGAGCTTGAGGAGCCCGTTCCAGTAGATCCTGGCTTATTGAACAATGATCCAGAGGAGCCAAGGCTTGAACTCGACCCAGGTGACAAGAAAGATGAGCTTGCGGAGCCTGTTCCTGTTGATCCTTGCTTATTGAATATTGATCCAGAGGAGCCAAGGCTTGAACTCGACCCAGGTGACAAGAAAGATGAGCTTGAGGAGCCCGTCCCAGTTGATCCTTGCTTATTGAAGATTGAGCCAGAGGAGCCAAGGCTTAAGCCCAACCCACCTGACCCTGTCCTACTAAGCTGAGCCCCATTAGCAGAGCTGGATCCACCACCACCATACCCACCCCACGCAGGCTGACTTAATATGCCTGTCCGAGAGTTCGACCCAGCGGCAAACCCTGGCTGAAATTAAAGGAGAGCACTGTTAAAATAGGAAAAACAAATCCATGGACAGAACATCTCACCAGGCAACATGTTTTGAATTGACACATAAATTACTATATTGAGTCAGTTTAATCATGTAAACCTGATTCCTAAAAGAAACATCATAGGGCTAAATCTAAATCTAAATCTAGGCTCTTAATAATTCCTTTAACACAGCAACTGACAGTAAACATAACAACAGACCCTGCTCTCCTCTTGTTCTCTACAGGCAGACATGCTCCCTCATCCGCCTCCTACTCTGCACTTGGATCTGGATCATTTCCATTAATCTGTCAGGCTGCTTCGATCTGTTACGTGTGATCTTGAGAGCATAAGTCTGATATGGGCTTTGTTTGTATTTATGTATTTCAATAGGTGTTATACATTCACATTTTGACCCTGCAATCTAAACATTGCACACAAAATGACAATATTTCAACCCAAATGTAAGAAGATAATTACATATAACAGGGTGGGTTATAATAGAATTTCCACCAGCATGCAATATGTGCTGCAGCAGCCTAAAGCTTGTTGTTGGTGAAAATGTGAATATTAGTTTAAGATATGACTAAAGAATGTTAAAGAGCTCAGAAAGCCCAGCTTGAATACCCTACAGGTCATGCTGCTCCTTACACCCTGAAGAGCTAAAACATGTTCATATCTTTAGTCATGGCTGGTTTTTTTTTCTTACCTTAGACATGCAGGACATGTTGAGATGGTTGATTTGCTGTGTGAGGTGATCCACTTCCTTAATTTTGAATTTGACATTGTTTACCAGGACTTCCATTTCTCCATTTAACCTCATCTTGTCCATCAGGAGTCTCTCCTTTTCCTGGTCGTGTTTCTGCTGAAGCCTGTCTAACTTCTCTCTGTGCTCCTTGATCAGGCCCGTGCGGTTCTGGGTGCACACGCGGTAGTCACTGGACAGGCGCCAGTTCTCTGCCTTCAGGCGGCTGTTCTCAGCCTGGATGTCCGACAGCTGGCCTCCCACACTGTTCAAGTAACGCTGGAACTTGTCCTCCACTTCTCTGGACAGGCTGGTGCAGTTGGTCTGGATCTGCTCCAGGTAATCCCTCTGTTTCGTGCAGGTGAGCTGGAAGGCAAGGTGTGTGGGGAAGAGGGATTCAATCTTCATGAGGAAAGCCTTGGAGACGTTGGAGACGCCACTCAAGGACTGGAAGAAGTCACCTTTACATTTTTCCTTGTTGATCTGCAACTCTTTTTCCTGTATGGATTTTTCCCTCCTCAGACGGATGGCCTCCAGGTTAATGTAGTCCCTCTCTTTGGCGGTCTGCTCCACTTCTATCCTCATCCTCTGTCTCGTTTGGGTGAAGTTGGACTCCACTAACTCAAGCCGAGCTTTCAGCCGCTCAACCAGCAAGCCACAGTTACAGTTATCTGATTCTGATTTTAAAAAAAAAGAAGGTGTATTAAAAAGTTTTTTACAGGAAAGACAAAACAAGTGAGACAAGTGAAATCATTTATTTGTCGCTTTAATATTTTGGGATTTGGATTATCACACTTACGTCTTGTTGAGCAGTCACAAGGAAAACGGGGCGAGGCGTTGCACATGAAGAAATCATGTTTGCACTGTTGCTGTTCATATTAAGAAAAGAAAAGTCATCAGTGTTTTAGTAATTAGTTCTAGACATGTTGGGAAATATAAACAAACATTGAACTTTTTTCAAAGTTTAACACTGTCTTGTCTTACAAATATGTTTTGAGTGGTTCTTTAACTCATATAAAATATAATCAAAGATGTATTTGAAATAACAATTAGTAAACCAGGCTGACTCGGATATAATCACATCTGAATTTCTATAGTGGTCGAATAATGATAAAGGGAATAAAATGACACAAGACAGGAACTTGCATATTAGATTTACAATGGGGAAAAAAAGCTTGATTTAGTTTCTCACCAGTTTCCTTTCAAAGTCTTGGATGATGAATGTTGAGATGTTGGTGTAGTGGCGGAACCTTTCCAGGTCCCAGTCGTTGCGAGCCTTGAGAGTCAGGGTCGTGTTGAGTAAGTTGGTCAGGTTCTTCCTCTGTTGCCTGAGGGCCACGTTCTCTATGGAGAGTCGGCTGAAGCTCTCCTCCAGGTCATGAATGCGCTCTGTGGACGCCGAGTCCTGCGTCTTACCGTAGACCAGAAAGAGCACCAGGCTGACTATGATCAGGGACTGAATGAGCGAAGAGAAGAAGAAGACAATGCGCATGTAGTAGCCACAGCTCTTGCCCTTGGAGCGGTACTGCGTCCTCTTCAGGGCGCCTGGGCCGTGCTTGGAGACCTGGGAGTAGCCGCTGCTGTACATGGTTGCTGAAAGCCAAGGAGGGTCGATGAAGAAATAGTCTCGTACAGTCCGAGGCTTGAGGATAACACTGAGCAGCTAGCAAAGTTTAAATGAGGTCCATCACTCTATCAGAGGATGGACACGTTCCTGCTCAGCACTCCAAATGAACAGAAGCTTGTGTTGCTTCCTCTACAGAAAACCCAACACGATGCACATGTGGGCTACACCTTTTCTCTCAGCAGTGTTGACAGCATGAGAACTGATCAGATTGTGACCAAGGTGTAGATATGGGTGAGGATTTATAAACTCTCCATGCCTCACACAAGTGCCTCAATCTCCTCCCTTCATCAGCTGCCCTCCCCTGCTCTCTCTCTCTCACACACACACTCACACACACACACACACACACACACACACAAACACACACACACACATTTCTCTCCCTCCCATTTTGTCTCTCACATACACACACTCAGTTGGGTTTCCATTACATTAGTTTAACTTAATACATTTTATTAAAAAACTGCAACTATAACCAATACTTTACCTCACACCAACCCAGACCTTACATTCAACATTTCTTCACCTTAAGATGTACGTGGACTTGCTCTTTGTCCCAATCAGTCCCCGTAACAAACATATACTTAAGGTTGAGTTTGTGTTCGAAACATTAAGACATTTCACTGTTGGTATATCAAGTTTCATGCGCCTCGTAAAAACAAAAAAAGCAATTTAGATTTATATTATTTCCCTACCATAAAATCTGATTTCATTTACATTTCAAAAAGTGTTATGCAGCTTTAAAACACAGGTGCATATTTGAAACGTATGTTTTGTCATTGATCACAAGACCTTAAGGTTGACAACACCTTCCTTTTCCTTTGTGCCCACAGTTCCACGAAGAGCCCACCAGAAGAGCTGTGCGTAACACCTCCACTAACGTGCCAAAAACATTTTTTTATGGGATCATGGACAGTGTTTTCCGGTGCACAGCGGGCCAGGAGGACAATGGCTCATTTTGTTCTCCTGACGTTCTCATCCAGTGGCCCTTTGATGCTGCAAGTCTCAGTCCAACATGATGACGTGGGTAAGTTGCCCTCTGTCTCAGAGGACACACACATACACACACACACACACACACAATATAAAGTGAAATTCAAGAGTTTGACAGTTACAGTCGCAACTTTTTCCTGCCAGGCGTCGTTGACGTGCCAGGTCTCATCTTGACAGGAAGCAGTAATTCATAGAGGAACTGTTGACGGCCAAACACGAAGCAACTTTTAGGATGAGATTTCAGATAAAAGGCGCCAACAAACGCAGGATATCAGAGACAAATAGGAGCCATAAACAGCCTGAGTGTTGATTTAATTGAGATTGAAGTGGGTTGTTTATATCTTCATATCTATAAAAAGGGTAAGGGAGTTTTTTTTTGTTCAATAGCTATATTTGTATTTTGGATCTATTCGTGGGATGTTGCCAACATAGCTAACACAGCAAACTGAAATTATTAAGAAAGGCTATTGAATCATTTATAACGCTCTTATTTTATCAATTTATATTTTGAAGCAATACGAATATTATTGCTGTTAAAATGTATCTAGTGTTTTTCCCTGAGTGTTGTATTAAATATACGTAGATTTGACTGAAAACCAAATACTGAAATAGACGATCTATTGATTCACAATCTTTACCTCTGTTTCTGTAAAGGTCACAGTCGGGCTGGAGCTAATCCCAGTTACCGTGAGTTGTCTGACTTGATATTCGATTTCTAGGGGCGCTGAGGTTTAGTGATAGTTCTTCAAGTTAAAATGAAGGTTCATTGTGTTTGTGTTGCTCAAACCACTGAAAAACGACATGTGGAAAACTCAACAGCGAAATGCCTTCCCAGTGACAGTGCTCTAATTAACTACTAGAATTACTGGTCTGTAGCTATGCCTCCCCCAACCATAAATACATACATACATACATACTTCTACATACTTCTAAATACTTTTACCTTTGACCACCGAAACATAATCACTTTACTGGAATGGGACGGACAACCCCAAAACATGTCTGCCTCTGGCTGTCGCCGGCATGGAGGCATAACAATATGGATAATCACAGATACCATTTTAAACTATGCTCATTAGGACATATAAGGGTTGATAATTATAGAAACTCTATTTTAAAGATGAATTTTAGCTGGATATGGTTTATTTCTCAACTGTAGAAAGTGTCCATGTGGTTTTGAGACGGCCTCATTTCAAAGCATTTCACAGGTGAACCAGCCACTCCCACACACCACCGGCCGCTGCTTCTTTAAAAACCTTACCCGAACCCTTTCAAGAGGTTTTGGAGGGGGCTCTGGGCGTCACCCTTCATGGGATCAAGTATTGCGGGAACAGAGCCCTATTGTGTCTGCGGTGTTTAGATCTGAAATGTTCTGGTAGACACAAAACAAACTGAAGAGTGTTTACAGGGATGGTTTCCTGTCCGGTTTGCTTGCCCTGGTTTGGGAACTCTGTTTTGAGCAGGAACTGTGTCCCTGATATTGCTATTTCCCATTGTACATTGTGCTGGAGAACATTACAGTGCTTAAGGAGAATCTACAATACAAATAATCACAAATTATTACACAACCATAAAATGTAATTCATCAGGTCATTCAGTTTTGTTATATTGAAACTTGGAAGAAAACACCTGACTTCAAAGTCAGTGAACATTCCACTCCATTCTGCTCAGGGTATGATCCTGGTATGTGAATAAAACAAACACCAACACAACACACACTGAGGTTCCAGTGAGATCAGCCTGTGTTAGCTTTAAATGTAAAATAATATGGCTTTAAATGGCAAGCCTGAGACTTCAGTTCTAAAACTCATTAACCCTAAGAAACAATAGTGGCACACTGAACTTAGCCTTCCGATAAACAACTCTGTTCTTAATTCATCAGAATTTTACTGAGAACTCCATTATAACAAATTCTGTGAATTGAAAGACACTGTTGAGACATAGGAAAAGAGAAACAAACACATCAAGTAATGTTGCTCCACACACACACACACACACACACACACACACACACACACACACACACACACACACACACACACACACACACACACACACCCACACACACACACACACACACACACAAACACACACACACACACACACACAAACACACACACACAGAAACTGACCTTAACTTTGGTTAAGGCAGGAAACTACTTTATTTAATCATCAATTGCAGCCTTGTAACTGTAAAGCTCATGTTTAAATGCTCATCAGAAATTTTGTTTATTGAAATAACATCCTCAAAGTAAACATACACATTTTTTCCCTCTGTTTTCACTTGTACTGATAGTATAGTTAGACAACAGCCTCAATGCAATATTCAACACGCACGAACAAACAAACACAGAGTAATTGTCATGGAACATGCTGCCACCTAGTGGGGAAATATTGCTTCAGCAGCTGAACACTGATGAAGATATGTAAATAATCTTCATAATTTCAGAAATAAATGAACCAAGTAAAACAGAGAGAATATCAAAACATGGTGGAAGACAGGGGACGATGTATTTTACATATTGATGGCCTTTACTTTTTTGATCTGATATTTGTATTTAATATTTGATGGACTGAGTCTCTCTCACACAGTGTATGCTCCTGAATTGTTAAACTTACAACTGTACTACAAGTAAATATGTGACATAGACATATGTCTGAAATGTGCATTCAGTGCTGCAGATTTTTCTCACTAAAGCATATAACCGTATATTTGATTTTTTTTTTTCATATTAATTGTAGGAGTATTTCAAGCTGCAGGCTGAGGTTGAAGAGTGCTTAACGTAAAATATATTCTCAAAATTCAACACTTAGGAAATTAAATTAACCACACCACAGGCCACTTTATTAATATGGTGCATGTACTGAAATAAGACACTTATATGAACACAGAAATCCTGCAAAGATCCTATATTAAACACAGGCAAAATATCCATTCTCTGATATAGTTGAAATCATTATTTGTTACCCTTCTCTAAAGCTGATTTCAGATATGGAATGAACTCCAGATATTAACTTGACTTTTTCTGGAGGGTCTGTATGTGATAACACAAATGTCAGTCGCTCAGGACATTTTTCTGCCGCCTCCTAGTAAAATGTTGATGGATGCCGATGTCAAGTTGGAAAGAAAAGGAGTCAGACCCAACAGCTTAACTGAAAAAAAAGCACTCTCATGAAAATACTTATTTTGATCAAGGAAAATCCGTATTGTAGCCAGATCTGCACAAAATGTCACCACTTCATGCTTCAAACGTTGGTGTTTCTTTTTCTGTTTTAAGAAAATTGGTTCATTTGTTTATTGCATAATTCTGCTAAACGACAGACAAGTAGCAGTGCAAATGTTACCTCCTGTAAAGCTGAGAAATTAACATGATATATGTCATCAAAAAACGAATTTTATTTCAAATATTCAATTATGTGCCACTGTTTTTTTCTTCATTTGTTCGTAACAACCTTTTTCTTTCCTGCTCTTATGCTTAGCCTGGCTACAGCCCCATATAAGCATCTGGTGACAAATAAGCCCATTGCTCTTCTCATCCAACATTTGGCTATCACCAATTACCACATTTATTTTTTCCATAAGACGTAAAAATGACAATTGGTCTTCTTCTTCGTGGTGAAGCCTAAACGACACACTCCAGAGATGCTTATAGCTCTGAAAGATCTGGTTACTCATATCACATCCGTGTACGATATCAGAGGCCCGACCAGAAGAAAGAGCTCTCTGTTAGGGGGTGAGGGGGGGGCAGAGGGGAAGTGGTAAATGCCTGAGCTGACCACCAGACTGGACAGACACAAATAAACAACACGGTGCTAAATAACTGCACGTGTGTTAAGTAGAGAAAGGAGAGGAACGCTTTCTTTGTTATCTTCGCTCCAGCTACTGAGTGGGCAGCGTCCCGTCAGCCTGAATTTAAATGATACTGTACTGCTTCAGAGGGGGTTTAAAAAATAAATGCTCAGACACTCATTTATCATGACAATGCATGATGATATCAAAGCCAGAAATGGTTCACATGAATTTTTCTCAACAGCCCCTGTGATGTGCAATCGTCTCAGATCATTCATTCGGGCTCGCATTTAATTTGAAATTGAAAGACTGGCTGTGACCAGTGGCTCCTGTGGTGATGTGATAAGAGGCGAAGAAAAAATTCCCCCTCACATTACATTTATCTGCATTTTCTTTTTAATCAATTTCTGCCGCTGAGCCAAGGAGGCAGCTGGGGCATTAATGGGTGAAATAAGGAGGATTTGCGTCGTAATCATGTGATGTACAGTGGCTTCCGGCGTGTTCCCATCAGCCACCTCTCATCGGAGGTGGCTAAAAGACCAAATGGTGAATGCCCGAGAGTTAACCCCCCTCTTCTCTCTGTGTCCTCAGCCCAGCAGATGTTTTTCCTTTGAGCCAGACAAAAGGCTTCTGTTTTTGTTTGCAGCCTTGTCCATTCCTCGGAGGTCACAGGTCACCCTGGTCTCCGGGTGAAGCTGTCACAGCAAGTCTCAACATTTGACGGCCATCGGAGCGTGATGGAAACATCGTCCCCGCAAGAAGGCTGCACTAACGCCTCATGATTACTTTAAGTAAAGACCTACTTTCCATATGCTGATGCGCTTGAGAGCACGCTGCTAACACCCTGATATTGAATTACAGTGGTTGCTGGGGATGCCTCGGGGAGGGGGCCGGACTAGCTTAAGAGATGCAGACGTGTGGGTGGTGGGGGTGTGTGGGAGAAAGGGGCGAAATAGTATTTGTTATGGGATGATCCTCTGTAACGGACCTTAAAGGTTAACTTCAGTGGTGGAAATGTTAACTGAATCAATGGCCGGGTGGCTCGTGTTTGGGCCTGCCTGAAAATGCCAAAGGGTGGGGCTTGATGACCCACCTTATAATCATAGCTTTGAAAGAACGTCCTACAATTTAATGCCAAAGGGAAATTTAGGTTGAATTTAAATTTGAGTTATAGGGCAACTGACAAGTTCACCAAAAGGTCCATTGTACACAACATCACAAAACACAGGCACTCAAGATTTTGGATCATTAAAAGGTGTGATTCACATTTGAGCAAAACTGGGATGTGCTCCAATAAACCGATTTACTCAGTTATCTGGATTACCATAAGACCCTGAGCCCCCTTTAATCTGGCAGAGAGGCTGATGCAAAAATATTCTTATATGTTGAAACAAAGTATTGATCGGGAGGAAACTTTGAATTAAACATGAGAAGTCTATGCCAAATGTGTAGCTCTCAGCTAAGAGCACACACTTGCCCGCATATAACAGTCTGAAAAATGTGAGGGATGAAAGTAAGAAATCAGTCAAAATGTATTTATATAGCACCTTCCAAGCATTTGAAAAATAAAATAATCAATGTAACAAAGGATGATAAATAAAACTTGCATGAAGGCTTAGTTGTGACATCTTCAGGGTTAGATGTTAACAAAAGGCCACTGAACTTTCACACACTGCGATAGAACAGTAGCTCACATGCTATGATCCCAATCAGCTCAACCTCAAAGAACGGTTTCAAATTACATCCATGACTAGTTAATTATGTTCCTCCGGTTACACAACACACTCGGGGACCTTTCACCCCAGTAAAGACCTGAACAAAGACAGTTTGGACAATGGACCAAGCGGTATCTTTTGTGTGATCAGAATGCATTGGCAAAAGAAAAATAAGGAAACACCAGTAGTAACCTTCTGTACAAGACAAACATGGCGGAGCCCGGAATCGTGTCTACTTGATGCTACGCAGACGAGCAGGAGCTCTAAAAGTGTGTGTCACCAAAATTTGACCTGGGAATTTTCTGGAGTTTGCCATCCACATACTGTGTGTAGAATGAAGCAGCTGTTTGCCTGAGTCAGACAAGTTCAGAGCAACAGTAAAGTGCGATGTGCGTTTTTGTTTACATCTAATCGACAGCATCGTCAGGCCTCATCACCAAAAGCTCTTGAATCTCATCATCCTTCCAAGTGGACATCTACAGAGAACGTAGACCGCTCTTTTTTTCATCCCGAGATATTTTTGGTCTTTTGGATTTTTTCTTTAGTTTAGCATCCTTCTCCTGTTAGAGATATCATTAACACGCCCACTCGCTCGCTGTGCATTTTCTAGACTCCTGCTGTATTGTCATGTGGGCTCATGCCCGGGAGTAACTGACTGATTTGCGTTCTTACGTACATCCTCTTTACAGGCTTTTGATTGGTCATCAAAATAGCTCAAGTTCAACACATTGAAGTGGTTCAATATCTTATATTTCTTTAAAAAAAATTGCTCAACATGTTCACGTAAAAATAAAGATACAAAAAATATGAACCCATCTGTCAGTAAAGACAATCTTCTAACAATAATAGAACTGATTTAACATAACCATAAAGTAGTAGATATATTTATACAGGTAAAGGAGAAATCCGCCCCTCTTATTGTGGGCGCACATGGACTATCCCACCCTGTTTATATACAGTCTATGATCCCAGACAATACCAGGTCACTCAATGCATGGGGGGAGGGGGGGGGGGGCTGTTGGCTGGAATATTAAACCACAATATAACACACAACTGTTTGCAGGATGCATAGCAATGGGTAAATGAATATTGAATCTGACAATTCATGTATCATTTTTGCTAGTGGACAATTGTGGTACTGCAGCAAATGTGAAAACAAACATTTACACAAACCTTTTGATTAGTTTGATCTGAAGACTGTTTCGATGAGACTGTTGAGCTTCAGTATTTGCCCTCTCTCCTCTGTATCTACGTCAGTGAGATCAGATGTGTGTGTCAGGTTGGCAGCTTGGCCGAACATCTTTTGCTGTCTTTGCTGGATTCCTCACTCCGGGCAACCAGATTCTTGACTGTCGGTTCAAAGGTCACATCACTCGTGCCCCCAGTGGTATCTCTCAAACAAACACACACACCCCCACACACACACAAAGGCTGAAATTACAAGATATTCACAGCATCCCTTTCATCTCTCTCTCTCTCTCTCTCTCCAATCCAAAGTGTACCATACTTTTCCCTCTCTGACTCCGTCTGTCGAATGCTATTTAAGAAATCTGATTAAATAATTGCCAATATTGTTGCAGTTTGTTCTGCTTTTGCATTTACAAATCTTTTTAAAAAAGTGTTATTTTCGTCCGCAATAGCGAACAATCAACTATTGAAAACTTTCCATTTTACATCTACTAAATGAATGTGTCACTGTCAGGATGATAACCTGTTGTCAAACTGCTGCAGTTTGTTGAGCCCCAGCTAAATGACATTGACAGAGGCACAGGAAGTGAGATAGAGTCGGACGTGATTGTGCGAGAGGGCGACTATAACTCTCTGATAGTGATCGTTTCTGACACAGAAGTCCTTTTCAAACAGAGGCCCTGCTGTTTTGTCATTAAGAAGAGCCCCTGGTAATACTGGCTTTACTTGTTTACACTGAACTAAAAACAATCAGACGTAATGCTGATGGCTTATTGCAGGAACAATGCTCCCCCATTCGGTGTATCTAGCTTTTTACACTGTACGCCTTGTCTACACTAGTACCAATATTTTGCAGAATCAAGTTTTTCTTCTGCATTTCTCTTTTACACACACACACACACACACACACACACACACACACACACACACACACACACACACACACACACACACACACACACACACACACACACACACACACACACACACACACACACACACAAACACAAACACACACAGTTGCTTTGTGTAGAACAACACTTTGGGCCCTGTACCAGGAAGGTCTTAGATTAGCTGATGAAACCAATGTTATATAATTATAAGGAAAGACAGACATTTAAAAAAAGATGAGCTGCTCTCAATGTTCTTCTCTGGTATTTTATAATAAGAACTTTATTAGTATAGCACTGACTGCAGCCGGCTCACTCCCGTGATGTTTTAAGGTCACGCGACCTGGGGATGTTTTGCAGCCCTGAATAAAGTCGGACAAAAATTCTAACCAGCATGCATTGTGTTAGGACCAGCATGCATCACTATAAGTCAGCGCTGCACAGCGCCGCATTACGTCGAGCGCACCTATTAACTACTTGAGTAGGCTGTGGAGGAGCGGCCGAGCTTGCTGACACCAGTGACTGTGCTCAAATTAATTTACATTACAGAAGATCTAAATGTTAGAATAAACACTGAAATTAGGTTTACAGATAATCAACCAGACAAAAATGGCCTCCGGCGCTCTAATTAGAACATGCCACTTTTCAGATATTTACTCTAAAGCAACAACAAATAGAATCAATTAACATAAATATGCTGATTTTCGGATACACAACAGTTGGATATCTCATCTTGTTACACACACACACACACACTGAGGCACACAGGGCTTTACAAGGCCCCTTTATTTGACAAGCCTAATCTTTCCCAACACAAGAAGTGACAATAAGCAGGCACAGTGGCCTAATTAAAGGGACTTTCATTCAAATTAACACACACACACCCCTCTGATGATCCATTAGCTGCACAATGGTCAAGACAATGCTTCTCTGTCACACACACACACACACACATTCTATGCTCAGGGGGGTAAAGCTGGGTTTAGATTTAGGGAATGCCATAAAAATGTCCACGGGGGAAAAGAATGCCTATAAAATCTCTGCTATCGCTCCCTAGATAAGACAACAAGTCGCATATAGTGAATCTCTGAAGGCACCACCACTTTATCTGCGGCTGCAACCCCCATCCACGCAGAGCGGCACATCTACAAGCAGATTCATCACTTTATCTCTTAAAGCTCTTATCCAGGGTTGTTGTGTGTCCTCTCCTCTTCTTTATCTGCTTTTGACCCTGGGCTTTTTACCGTGACAGGGGTGTGAAAGTCAGCTTGACCTCTCGGGGTAACCTCGAACACAAATCACCATGTGCTCCACAAAGCGCGGAGACAGACGCCCTTTGAGAAATGAGCAATGACCACAAAACGGTAACCTTTATTCCCAGCACAATAAGCTGCTCTGGAGCAAGCCGCTTCGCACGTATACCCAGGATCAAAGCAGGTTTTTTCTTAAAACGGAGGAGGACGAGGAGAGCTGCTCTCCCTTTGAAGAAACAAAGCTCACCTCTGCGCTGCTATGTAAAAATGTGCGCTGGAGTTTAAGAACTTTGGGAGGCAGCGTTCGGTTGCTTTCTAAAAGACAAAGGGTGGGCAGGCGATTGGGCTTGTTTGTATTTGTTGCAGGGCTTCGGGGGAATCTGGTATTGCCAGAGTGGTTTTTGTGGCCTTGGGGTCACGCTTTCTGCATCTCTGAGGAGAGAGATCCTCCACATTCTTCATGTGTGTGTGTGTGTATGCTGCCCCACACAGCCCACTCTCTTTGCTCTTTGACTCCAATGGCCATATAAGGCAGCCGGCACCATGGTAACCGCAGGGCTTGAATAGCAGTGTCAAATCCCTGGGAGCACACACACACACACACACACACACACACACACACACACACACACACACACACACACACACACACACACACACACACACACACACACACACACACACACACACACACACACACACTGCCCCCTCCCCCTCTGCATGCACTCCCTCCCACTCCCTTGCTTTCCTTGATCTCTCTCGCTCTCTCTCTCTCGTACACACACAAATAGGTTAGAGGAAAACAGGCAGGAGGAGAAAAGAGCAAAGGCTGAGAAATCCAGCCAGTCTCCGGCTCTGGCCATTTTCTTGAATCAGAATTTGATTTGTGGACTTAGAAGCTGGAAGGGGAGAGAGAGAGAGAGGGGGAAGAGGAGCACCCATCCTTTCCCACCCCCACCTCCTACTAGCCTGAGCCAAAGGGAAAGGCTTCACACACACACATACACACACACAGGGACGGAAAGCAGCACACAGGGCTAGGCCGCAAGTCATTAGTTCTTGGTGGGCAAGCATTGACAAAAGGTTGGAGGGAGAAGCCTGCATGAGTGCCCGGAGAGGAACCACAGGAACCACGGAGGGCTGAGCAGGCGGACACTCTGCAGCTTTATTTCTTTTTTTTGTTTGTTGAAATTTCCTGAAAAGGAAGCAGCACAGAGGATACTGTCACAGCCGAGCACCCGTGCTACAACTGGCGCTGAAGAGAGAGAGAGAGAGAGAGCACTTCCTTGTGTTGGGGGATCTACTCGCGTTGTGTATTTCGGTCCACGTCGCCTCGACCGCTGCCGCTGCAGCTGGCTGAGCCCTGAAGGAGCCCGCTGCCCCCATGACAGGGATGCTGCTGCTGTGTGGACGTCAGGTTGAATTTGCTTGAGCCGGTGTCTTCATTGTGGGTCAAAATGCTGCAGCTGCCGCTGAGAGGATTACAGCACGAGAGGAGGCGAGCTGCCCTCTCCGCCTCGCTGGATGGAAGGAAGATCTAGAACGAGTGGAGCATTGATCTGCCAGCGAGGGAAGCCGGAGACGCTGCACATTCATGCGCTGACCCCGAGGTAAGCTTGACACCATTTCTCGGAGGCGAACGTGTAGCCAGACAGTTCCCTTTTAGAGAGGGAGGATCTGCGCGAGCGGGGACACATTTCGGTGTGCGGGTTACTTTAAGGAGGGGTGGTCAAAGCCTCTCCAGGCATGTGCTAAGGCGAGCTACACCGAGGTCCTTTTTCAGCCATTACGGTTGCTACACAGGCAGAGCAGGAGGTGTGAGACTGTGTTTACGGTAAATGATTTTCACCTCGAGTGTTATTTGCTTGTAAATACCCCCCCTCCTTCTCTCGCTCTCTTGTTCTGTATCATGTGTTCTGTGTGTTTGACTCATTGTTCCCTGTGAAAGGTTCCTCGTCTGAGGGCGTTCGACCGGCCGGCCGTCTCTTCAACCATCTCAGGGAAGAACAGAGGAGGACACAACACGCAGTGGTGGAGTTGGATAAGAAGAAGAAGAGGAAGAAAAGGACAGAGTTGGACTGGGGGAAAAACCCACACAGGCAGGCAGAACTCAAAGTTGCCACAGTGAGGACTGTTTCCAGGTCATAGTGAAGTGGGAGGAGACTCGACTGCTCTTGTTTTTTCTGCCGAACACCCTCCTCCTCTACACCAGAGGCTTCCCTCCTTAAATCGGCCTGTTCAGTCTGAGCACTGGTTTCCCCTCCGACATAATTAAGCAGCCAATGAGAGCACAGCCGGGCTGATAAGACTGATCGTCTCCAGGTGAAGGCCACGCGCACCTTCGGGACTTCTCGGGTCTCTAGACATTGATGTTACCCTGACAGCACCCAGGAATCTTGGCTGCCTGTTTTCCTCCGCGTTGGTTCGGTAACCAAGCGATGGCCATGGTGAGTGGGGGCTGGGGAGATCCAAACGGGGGCACCAACGGGCTGGGGGACAAGAGCTACCTGAGGGGGGAGGAGGAGGACGGCTCCCCGCAGGCGGGAGGCAGCGACATGGAGGCCGGGGACGACGACAAGGCGTGCGTGGTGGACTGCGTGGTGTGCGGGGACAAGTCCAGCGGCAAGCACTACGGCGTGTTCACGTGCGAGGGCTGCAAGAGCTTCTTCAAGAGGAGCGTCCGACGCAACCTGAGTTACACCTGCAGGTGAGCGGGGCATCGTGGGTAATGGAGTTCTGATCCGTGGTTGTGCAGTTCATAAACGTCCTGCAGAAAAATGACTGTTTGTGTTCGAGATTCACACACACCGTTGTGTACCCATGTGTGATGATAAACAGATGATGCTGAAGGAGGATGTGAGTCATATAATGAGTTGTAGTGTCTGGCTGCTGTCTCTCTTGCACGTACACGAGCTTCGTGGCTGTGTCCAACAACATACTGATGTCAGTATATTTATTCCTAAACATTTCTATAGCTTGTTGATTTAAATAAATGGTAAAATAATCTGTTGATTCAGTTGTGGATCTAGGATTTTTCTAAACCAGGGGCCATATATTTATAGACAGGGTCCAATGATCCAACATCAATGCACAGTTCCTGATTGAGTAAGGTGCACATTTGACTGCTGGCTCTATAGTTTTGAGCAAAGACACAAATCATTTAAAAAAATTTTTTTAATGTGTTCCTTATCCAAGCCATTTTGTTAAAAGATTACAAAAAGTAAATGTATAAATGAAATACTGACAGGACAGGCGCCAATCAGATTCCATTAGGGTTCGGTGCCCCCTTAAAACCCACCACTGGATACACCCTTGCCCCAAAAGTCTTGGGCCCAAAAATATTCAGAATATACTAAATCTTTATATTCATTTATCAAGCACAACATATTTTTGTTTTCACCTTATGTCAAATATGCAGGATTTTCAGATTGTATTAGTCTTTTATCATACTGCACAAAATATTTCATAAAGGAAGCCAAATATATCATCCAGCCTTAATTCATAATATGAATCAATTATTTTAGAGTCAATCATAGACCTCTGTCATTCATTAGCCTTTAAAGGGAGGAAGTGTCATATTTCATATGCAGATTCATTCAAATGTATTAATTGTGATTGAGTCACCTCATACATTTATAGTTCTAGTCTTAGGGCTACTGCAGCTAATGGCTATTTCCTTCATCAGTTCAACTGCAGTCATATTTATCACCGCAACACTTCTTTTCACACATTCATAAGCCCGAAAGAAACATCACTTACATATTTGTCATGTGGTTTTTGACAGTTTCAACACTGTCACTGAAGCATATTTCAATACCAAGAAATTGTTGAAGTGTAGCAGGTAGTAGCTACCAAACTCAATGTACTAAATGGGACGACTGTTGCAAACGTGCAGGGGGATTATTTCTACCTTCACTTATTTGAAATTATCGTGTGTGTGTTCACAGGTCGAACAGAGAGTGTCAGATTGACCAGCACCACAGGAACCAGTGCCAGTACTGTCGCCTGAAGAAGTGTTTCCGTGTTGGCATGCGCAAAGAAGGTATCTGTCCATCCCGATCCATAAATCTTTCATCCATTATGATCCTGTAGAAGGGGCGAGAGGCACTGTATCTGTAAACATCGTGCACAGGAACTGTTGCAAGATCTCTAGTTGATCTGATCATGGGAAAAAGGAATATATTTGGTTTAGTGAATAGCCTCAGAGACTCTCCTCATTACTCCCATCAGCTGTTTTTAAAAAAGGAAACCGAAAAATCAATCCTAGTTAAATTAGCTTTTGCCATTATCTTGCCTCTTCAGCTCCGCGAGCTCCAAGGAGCAGGGAAAATGCCACACATGGGCGTCTTGGCCCTATCATGTCGGAGCTAGCCATGCGTGTCAGCTCAATGCCATGTACTAAGTGGCTTAATCTAGTGCCTGCGTAAGAGTGACTGAGAGGGATACAGTGCTAAGACACCTGCGTCCCAGAGCCTTAAGCCCCTGGTTGAAGCTGAAGCAGAAACCCTCTGACTTGTTGGCTCGATGGAGAAGAATCCAATATGGGGATATTTCACCTTAAGTGGCAAAGCCCTGGCAACACATTACTCAATATCCTGCTGGTAGAAACAACAGACACCAATAATGAATACATACCTTTCAACTAGATACAGATAGAAAATGTATTTCTGTTAATGGGGCTTTTTTTTTGTGATCTTGTGATGCCTTTACGTAACACTCACAGATCATAAACATGCTAATTAGACACTTTATGGCTCCCTACAGAGAAATTCCCTGACACTGACCGCTCCCACAGGGAGGTCAGGGGTCGGATTCAGTTACAGAGCAGGATTCCTCTGCCTGGAAGAGATTCAGTGTCTTACTCAAGGACACAGTTGCTTACAACATGAATTCATAAACCTGAATGGATGAGTCTTTTTTAATTTTTTTATAGAAACAGTCTTCTGTGGTTAAAAAACTGCAACAACATGTTGTAAATTCTCCTTCAGAATTATATCGCAGATGGTAGAAGTTCTAATAGAAAGTCAATTCTTGCCTCATGCATGTAGATTTCTCTACAATTTCACGATGCGGGATCAGTCTTTTCTCGATTGTGCCTTCTTTTAATCTAAGTGAGTAGTTTCCTAATCGAGTCAAACCTGTCTGCTGATAATCTGACGTTCACCACTCGATGAACTCCGTTTTAACTTTTTTTCCTTTTTATTTTTACCTCCAAATCCCCCCCCCCCCCCCCCTTATCCTCCCCTCGTCCTTCACCATTTTCTCTTGTCCTCCTCATCTTCTCTACTTCTCTTCCTCGCCTCTCCTCTCCTCCCCTTTGTCCCCCAACCTAACTACAGCAGTTCAACGCGGTCGCATCCCACCTCAGCCGAGCCTCAGCCCCTCCATCACACCCCTAGGGGGTGCCGGTGGCCTTGGAGGTGGTGAGTTTTACAACAACAACAATGGAGGAAGTGGCGGAGGTCAGCCGGTGTCAGAGCTCATCTCTCAGCTGCTGCGAGCTGAGCCATATCCCAGCAGTCGCTTTGGGCACCAGTACAACCAACAGGCCGGTCCAGATAACGCCATGGGAATCGACAATATCTGTGAGCTGGCTGCTCGGCTACTCTTCAGCACCGTGGAGTGGGCCAGAAGCATCCCTTATTTCCCTGAACTGCCTGTTTCCGACCAGGTCAGTGGATTTAATCTCATATAAAAGTATAAAACAACATTGATGAGTTTCTTCTGTTAACAGAGAGCAAATAGGCTACAGGAAAGCAACTGTCAGGAAAAGGGTGGAGGAATCATGTTTACATCAAGAATGAATATACAATGAACGCAGTGAACATTAAAAATGGATGATAACAGTGTAGGGGCATCTGATTAACATGCAAACAAATCCACAGGTGGCTCTGCTGAGGCTGAGCTGGAGCGAGCTGTTCATCCTCAACGCCGCCCAGTCGGCTCTGCCGCTCCACATGGCTCCCCTGTTGGCAGCAGCCGGCTTCCACTCCTCGCCCATGTCCGCAGAGCGCGTGGTGTCCTTCATGGACCAGGTGAGGGTGTTCCAGGACCAGGTGGACAAGCTGACCAGGCTGCAGGTGGACTCCGCTGAGTACAGCTGTCTCAAGGCCATCGCTCTCTTCTCACCAGGTGAGTGTCTGTTCTCATCTGGTCTCATTGTACATGCCAGGAAGCCCCTTTAAAAAATGTTTCTCCAGCGAGTGAGTGTTACACGTCTATAAATTTGTTGGATTTGTGAGATACAAATGTAAAATAGACCAGAGGCGTAAATATATTGGCTTTTGTACCTCCTTCACACCAAAAACAAACGCACTAAAACCCGAGGAGCTCCCTCATGTGACTGTAACAAGGTAAATCTGTAAACTATCTATCACCTATTACAAAAAATATTTATTGGATAAACATACTTAAAGGGAAGGATAAAAGTAATAAAACTAAGTCTGGTTATATATATCCAGTACACCTCAATCTTTCCTCTCTCCCATTTTCACTGCAAGAGCAAATGCACACAGACATGCTCCCTGCGCACTGGACATTCAATTTGCACGGTCCGCCTATGTTTTCATTGACTGGTAATTGCAAACTGCACTAAAGTTAGACTCGATCCGGCCTCAACAGTGTGCCCGGCTGCCCTCGAATGCACAAGATTCTCTTTCTTTGTCGTTTTACATTTTAAAGAATGTAATTAATAATTTTATTATGTAGGATGCCTGCTTCACCCACCTGAACCAGCCTGCTTTTAATCTGAAATTTCAATTTTTAAGATCCTACCAAGCCGACCCGAGGATCAACTGCAATCCCTGCATCCCCATTCTCTAGTGTGTCAATATAAAACAGTGCAGGTTAATGTCATTAGACTGCCCCTGTCTGGGGAACATGTGTTTTGTGTTATCCAAGCACAGGATTACTCAGAGCCCCAGAAGACATTTAAATATTAAACCATTAAACTAATCCTCATGTGAAGAGTATTGGTAACAGTCAATAGGAAACCTGCTATGGCACCATCTCCTGGCATACTCATGAACATGCAGTAAAATGTAAATGCTGTATATTTGGTGCTGTCCATAGACTGGACAATATGAAGGCTTCCAAAAAGAGAAGCCAAAGAGTCTCAATTGCCATCTGGTGGTTGCTTGCGGTATAGATGATTAATCCCACCTCCTCCATGTTTGTGGATGGGGCATGCAACTCAAAGTCCAAGCACTAATGCCTTTTTCGTAAAGATGTATAATGAAGTGCTATTTTTAGTTTAATTATAGCAATTTGCATCTAACTCTTAGACATTATTATTGTTAGCACCCCCTTTATTAAATACTAGGCTCCATTTGGTTTGTTTTTTAATCTAAATGACCACTGGTAATAATTTGAAGTTATGTTTTGGGTTAGTAAAGTTTGGTTTCCTTACACAACATTAGTCTATCAGGTTATTGTCTAGGATTTCAACGTGCCTCTCAGCTCATCACGACGCTTTATGTAACCTGCCCACACTATTAAGTAACCGTCTCTCCCTCCCTCCCACTCAGATGCCTGTGGTCTGACAGACCCCGTCCACGTGGAGTCTCTGCAGGAGAAGGCTCAGGTGGCTCTGACGGAGTACGAAAGGATGCAGTACCCGAGCCAGCCACAGCGCTTCGGCCGCCTGCTCCTGCGCCTCCCCGCCCTGCGCGCCGTGCCCGCCAGCCTCATCTCCCAGCTCTTTTTCATGCGCCTGGTAGGAAAGACACCCATCGAGACGCTGATCCGTGACATGCAGCTCTCCGGAAGCTCCATCAGCTGGCCCTATGTCCCAGGACAGTAGCGTCCCCCTCACCCTCCTGATGGACGAGGTCTCCCTTTGGGATTAATGACGACAAGGACCCACAGGAAACCTCCTGACTCATCATTATCCATCTGTGTGGTTAGCAAACTGCAGTGCCAGCTGGCCTTCACACATACTGTACTGTAACTGCTCTATTCCCCCCCCACCCCCTTATGAAACAAGCCCTCTGTCTCCACCCGGGCCACCAGAGGAGACAAGGGCGCCAGTGCCAGGCGGGATCTGACTTGTTGCCAACCTGGTTGTTTCGGTGCCAGGTCTCAGGCCAGAGAACAGCTCCTCATGCTGTGCTCCGATATGGCCTCCACAGCCAGTCATGTCACCACCTACGCACCATAGCGACTAAAGACGCTGCAGTTGTCATGTAGAGGGCAGCACCACCCTGCTACAAACCCATCTTGAGTACAAAACTGCCCCATCACTAAACGTCAGCAGTCGGCTCATTTTCCATGACTCGCCATTTGTGAAACAGTGATGTTTTTAATCACGACATTACAATTGTAATCATACTGACTCTTAATCGAACAGTTAAACGTATCAGAAAGCCGTGGTTGTGCTATGAACATGAATATAAGACACAGGACGGGCCTCGCTGTTGAAAAGAGGATTCTGAATCCACCGCTCTCTTACCTCAGTGCTGGAGGAGGAAGCCGACGAACTGCTCAGAAGAATCGGAAACTTAAATACAAAACCAAGGAAAAACTCACCAAAGTCTAACTAGAAAAATTAGTACAGAAAGCAGAGTGAGAGAAATGGAGCTGATGGGACTCTTGTGACTGCCTCACCATCCAGTGAACCATGCATTTACCTTCATTCACAGGGCTCCCTGTCGCTGTACGATTTTTAAGAACGAAAAGCCACAGTTACACGAGAACGGACTAATACCTCACTAGACATCAGAATGCTTTCGTCTGATATTTCCTAAACACAAACCTCTGTAAATGTCGTTCACCAGAAACCGCCTTCTTTTTTGACAACTGCCTTGTTATTCAGTCTGGATTTGGGACAGCGACAAAACAGGAAAAGAGTCCTACGAGTGTTACAAACATTCGTCTCGTACCTTTAAAAGAAACCACACCCAAAGTGATTTTCATTTGTGTTTTGATTGAGTTTGACTGAGTTCAGCTATGACTTTTTTTTTTTTCTAAAGAAACATCAGGCTGACTTGCAAATTTAAGTTCCAGTACGTTATCACGAAATCAACATAATGAGTACAACAAATAAAGCTGGTGATTCGAGAGTTTATAACTAACGCAACCAGTCAACCAGTGCTGTTTCTGGAGGCATTGATCTCCATGACAAATGTATTGAAATCTGTGTGTGTGTGTATATATATTACAGCCAGCTTTGTCCTCTTGCATGTTCAAATGTTGTTTTGGATCTCTGCTAAGTTGAGACTTTCCTTCTTTTACATTCTGTAATTCAAGATTCATTTGAAAGTGTTGCTTTCTCTGTTAGTTCCTAAACGTTTTTCTTTTTTCTATATGTATTTACATAAATAAAATACCTCTGTCATCTGTTCAGATGTCAACACGGACTCTGACCGTCATGCCATTGTGACAGCGGCCGTGACGTAGACATGATCTCATATCTCAGACATCGGAGTCGAAGCTGCAGTGGGTGACGACCTTGTGATGAAAGAAGGTGCACTTTGAGGATATTCAATGCCAAAATAGATCACATGGTCTGTGACGAGTTAAGAGAAGACGGGGCTACTGATTTTTGCCGGTCCACATTGATTTTTACCTCAGTTTACGAAGTCACTTGTTGATTTTAAACCAAATAAAATCAACTCTGAATAGAACCGTGTTTCAGCATTTACATGAAAATGACAAAAAAATGAACAGATTGGACGTCTTGATCTGCCGCCGCTCTTTCTGAAAGTTATTTGGGTGTTCTTCATTTCAGGCAGCGATTCACACAAACACAAGTCGTAGAAAAGAGAGAGAAAAAACAAAATAAATATACTATTAATGTTTTCTTATCTTTGTGTTACTGAGTTCTTGAGTTTTAAAAATTTCCTGTGTATGGCAATGTTATTAAAAAAAAAATCAAAAGATGACAACGTGTCTTTTGTTACGTTTGTTTCTTTTTTCAAACTACTTGAAAAATTGTAATTACATCTGTATGAAGAATGCCAAATAAACACTGCAACATGTACCATCGAGGTATTAGTGCATTGATAAAATTGTTTTAATTCTTATTTACATGATCAGTGGTAGACATCTTTATCCTCGTTCATGTCTATTTTCACACTATTTCCATACAAAAAACTTTAATTAGATCCTACAATACGATCTCAACTGCTGCTGAAATGAAACAAAGGTAAATGTGCAAGGTTCGACAAATTCCAACGTGAAAACTGCCAGTTAGACATTTACAATCACACAGGGTAAAGTCTACAGCTCGCTTTATTCTGATGGCTGCAAAGCTAATAAAGTTAACATGGGGGCTGTAAACAGAGTGTCAGAGCTGAGATTGAGTTTCTGTCTTGTTGGGTTGGGCTGAACTGTCACAATTCCAACAGCAGTGGAACTGTATTGTACTGTCAGTGTTCCTCCTCCGTCGTGTGACCTGATCACTGACACTAACAAAGACCCTGGTCGTAGATCTTTACCAGACGCTTGATGTGGAAAAGCTTTTGTCGAAGTTGTTTGCTCTGCTTCTTTTTGGCTTGATAGTCCGGTGTCTATAGGAGAGAGAAGATATTTAACCATTAACATGATCCACTCTAGTCGAAGTAGCACTAGAGATGTTTTCAGACACAAACTACGATTGGGTCTGGATATTTCCATGAGGTTGTAACATATGCAGAACACACCAGGAGATAGTCCGGTTCAGACACATTCATAACAACACTTAACATGTCTTTAACAGCTTTATAGTTTCACATGATGCCACAGATCTAAATGCGCTCACCCTTTTCAGGTACTTCAGTCGGTTATACTCCTCTGCCACACCCTGACAATAGAAACACACAATCCATCAGAAATTGTGTCATTAAAAATGTAAGTACTTTTGGAAAAAATGTAGCACATGATCTAGTTCATCTTCAACCCTAATGACGAAAACACACAAACACGGATGAATAAATAAACCATCTGCACACAACTGAGGGAAAATCTGTCCCTGTTATTCATGAGGACTTGATGTTTCAGTCCATCTGACAGACAGCTGTGAGAGCAGACAGTCCCACCCTCCTGCTCACCTGGTATTTCATGGAGCTCTCGTCCAGCGCGTCCAGCTCTCGGCTCAGCTTGTGCATCTCGTCACTGACGTTGTCCATGTCGGCACAGAGCCTCTTGTACCGGGACAGATCAGAGTCGAACTCCCGCTTGTACTGCTGCCGCTGCTCGTCTGAAGTTATCTCTGGGTACAGTCTGCAGTGGGATATTAATGTGGAGACGTGGAATTATTATTAAATAAAAAACCATTGTGGGGGCTATGGCAAATATAGAGGGGAAAGTCTGATTAACTTAAAGTCAATCAAACAGTCGGCCAACTTAAAGACGCTGGTGATAATTAAAAGTGTTTGTGCATATACAGCATTTTTGTCAAATAGTATGAAAACTGACAATTGATGCTGTTTAATAACATTTTTGTTCATATTCAACATCCTAGTATCTCAATGTCCAAAACATCCGAACACCCCACCTGTAGAGATGAGCTGTGTGATCCTGGTCCAGTTCATTTCCGGTGTCCCCTGTGGTGTATCCGGTTTCGTACTGGGACTCAACCATCTCCTGAGCAGCGGGCCGCGGCTCTCGATCTCTCCTCTCTTTCCTCTCTTTCCTCCTCACATGCTGAGTCGGAGGTTTTCGGACACTGTCAGGCTCGTCCGAGGAGCTGCTGGAGTAAACCGTGACCCTGCTGTTCTGGTACAGAGGCTCAGCGCTCACGGGTTTACTGGTGTCAGCAGAGAAACTGGGGGAGATGCCCCATGTGTGGATGAGTAAATGCACATACGTGGTTGGACGTATATACAGCCACGTCCATACACACTTTTTTACTAAGAGCTGGAAACTTGGGGGAAAACATTTTAACCAGAGATACCAAGCATTATTGGTTGTCATGAATAAGAGACCATATATATAACATGCTGTAAAATGCCAAAATTCTAACCTGCTGGTGGTGCTAGAGTAAATGTCAGGAAAGCAAGTCTTTTTTGGCTCTATGAATTTTCCCTAAACAAGTTTCATGACAACCGTCAAACAGCTGTTGAGATATTTAAGACTGGACCAAAGTAGATGACTGACAATCAAACAACAGGCCATCATCACCAGCATCACAAGATTTCACCCAAAAACTGTTCACAGAATCGTTTACTCAAGTGTTTGTATATAAAAGTGGAATTATTATGAAAGTATCAGTGCTGAGTTATACTAATGAATATTTCTGAGCCCATTCTGTGACTTTTTCCAATATGAATCGAAACATCACGACATCCTTCTTTCACACAGCTTAAGAGTAAATAAAAATAAACAGATCCTCATATTTATCCTCATTGTGTCGGGGTTGAATCATCCCCACCATACTGCGGCTGTGACCATCTCTCACCTGTTGCTGTTATATTGTCCCTCGCTGTGGATGCTTACTGTGGCGTTGCTGTAGGAGACCACGCTGTTCTCCACCCTGAGGTCAAGGGCCCCTCTCTCTGACGCAACAACAGTCGGTGCATGCTGTGTACTGCGCATGTCTCCATCAGCATTCACCTGAGACAGCGTCAAGAAATTCAGCATCAATTTGTTTAATGTCGACCCTGGATCATTTGATTCTGTTTATGTGCAGACGATAGAAAATCAACAACATCAGATAATACAAATGATCTGGTTTTCAATATTCTGAGGCATGAATCCATATTTAGCCTCATGACGTACACAAGAAAATCCTGCGGAGGATTCAAATGCATTTTTTATGCTGGTAAAACAAGAGCAGTTTCTCTACTCAATCTGTCAAAAGAGCAGCAAACGGAGGAGTTGTTTTTATACGGATGAGCACAATGATGAGAGAGACCGTGTGAGTGCCAGACATGTGCCCACGTGGCCAGACAGATACAAGGACACACACCGACACACGGCAGTAGAATAAAAGGCACAAATCAGCCCTGCAGAGCAGAAGTCTCCTCCTCCAGGTTTACCAAGATCATTGGTGTCTCATCTCAAATATTTTCTTTCATCAACTATCAGAGAAAAATGTGAAATTTTAAAAACTGTATTACCCTGTGTGTGTTACAGGTTGTGTGCCTCTATCACCACGATAGGTTTTGATACTTTGGTATCAAATATTATTGCTTTTCCATCTTTTCCTTCTTCATCAGGTAAACATGCAGCAGAGAACCAGGGCTCTTTTCTCTCTCTCTGTGCTGATCAAACAGAACAGCTACATTAAACACACACAACATTACAACTACCATGCATGGCCTAAAGAAAACACCCTTTAAATGAGACAGGCCAAACACCAGAGCTACATTGTACCTCACATATACTCTGCTGTCATACTGTCTAATGCATCATTAATGACTTCTAGTCTTTGACCTATTTCTGGATCGGAGTGGAGCCACAAAGGATGAGGATCTAGTGAGCTAATGTGAGCGTCTGGCAGAAGCAGCCTGTGATACGGATCTCATGAATGTGCCGGCGGAGGACGATCCGCCGGGTGGAAAAGAAACCTCACAGAAACTGCAGGGAATGTGTAAAGGGGCTGTGACTGCTGAGTCCACTCAGTGATTGGGAAATATCACTTTCTGCTAAAGCTAAAATCAAAATCAGAAAGTCTTTATTGTCATTGTGATTGCTAGTAAATCAGGAGCTCTCCCTGTCTTGAATTAAAAAGAGAATCTACTGAAATACACAATATCACAAAAAAATATATATCACACAAAACTATAAAGCTAAATATAATGTGATATGGAAGTGAGGAATGATATAGTACTGCCCTATGCCTATTAAAAAAAAATACTATAGTTTTACACGTGAATGATGATAGTATAGAGTATTGCACAGTGAAAAACAGTCTTTCAGTGTATATTTGAGGTCAGTGTAGTGATGACCCTGGGGAAGAAACTATATCATGTTTATCCCCTTTAGTTCTGTCCTGCTTTTTGACTTTGCTCATATGATTCAATGCAAGCAACACATGCAGGAAAATTATACAGTGCTTCTTTATAATGTATGTATCCCACGCTCCGCTCTCATTGGCTACAGTTTCCGCATGCGTTAGATGAAAATGTGGCACAAGACACAGGGAAATTGATTCTTTGCCAGGTGTCTCATCCGCACCAGTGTGTGCCGGCCGCCCCACAAACTGAATCATTTAGCACCAGCGTGCTCTGTCGGGTCTCCCACGGCAACACAGAGGCAACTCAAGCCTTTTTATTCATTATACATTCCACATACATTATATATGCCTCCCTGCAAGGCAAAGCATCTTCCCCGAGATACAAGAGTGTCCCAGAATGGGGCGTGCGTCTCGATGTGATAGACACGCTCTACAGTGATAGGCAGTATGTAGGCCAAGGCCTCACTGGATAAACTGAGTGAAGATGTTTCTCCCCTCTCCGTGATGAGTCACGATGGACATGATACATTCATAAAACACTGCAACGCTAATAAGTGAATCGCTGCTAAATACCACTTGAGGCTACGGCTGTGAAGAGCAAACAGCACAGCTTTCACAAAGGTTCTACAACCATGAGTACTTGCTAAAGGTGGATGCTCCTGATAGCATTTAGCACAAATATTTAACAAGATATTTCTGGAACACTGAGTCATGCATATCTTTTACTGAAAGGAAAGCGTTTTCATTTAAAATACTACCCACAGGCCAAAATGCAAAAAAAGGGAAGATTCTTTTTTGGTTGAGGGCATTGTTTTCATTTGTACATATCTTTTCAAATGTAGCTTTTACAGGCACCTGCATGATACCCATCTGTTTTATGTCAGTCTCCTTCGTCTCCTTTGTCTACAAAGAGATTTACATTTGACCTACAGCATGTTGTACAGAGATGATTTGGCCCGAAAGCTGAAAACTGGAAAATGTCTTTAGAGATCCTTTAATTCTCTTGTAAAAAAATCCCCCTTTTCCCATGTGGATATAATATTTCAATGCTTGAATTGGTTTTACCAACGTCCTACGGATTCACAGAAGCACATTTGCAGATTCCCACTCACAAGTGCTCACTGCTGAGTGGGGAGGTGCCCACCTGTGATTAAAGGGTGTAATCCTTCCAATATATACGAAGATCATAACATAGAGGCTTCCCGAACATTTATCTCTATGTTAGCTAGGTTCAAGACAGTTTGAAACACTAGGTGGCGTTATGAGCCATTTTCAACCCACAGCTTTTGAAAAAATAAATTTGGTAATAAATGTGCCATAAAAACCAGCAATAAAGTATTTCATCAACTAACGATCATAATACATAACATATCAAACTAAATTAATCATTACATCAAATAGGATTCAAATAATTTAAGGGTTAAAATGTTAAAAAAAGACTCATTATCTATTTCACTTTGCCGATGGAGGGTTGGGTGAATGTTTGTGTCCACAAAACAGGTTTCAGGGGTAGGGGTCACATTTACCTCAATTGTGTTGGATTTGGTTGTTTACGCCTGAAAATCCAAAAGTGTTTTGTGGTTCACCAACCCCTCCATCGACATAGTGCGGAATAGATAATGAATGAATTCTCATTTTTGGGTGAACTATCCCTTTAAGCGTTTCCTCTTTAGATGAGAAACACGATGACTCATTTACACAGTTAATCACCATCCTTTAAAAACGTGTGAGCAGGAAATGTGTGTGAGATAAAAACCTGTTCAAACAAGGTGTAATTTGACACCTGGCTCATTACTCAAAAGAGTGTCGTGACCTCTGTCCTTTCTCAGGAGGTCCTGAGGTGTTTCTTGTGGATATTATGTGGTTTCTGTGCCGTCGTTATCACTTGTTGGGTTAATGATCAGTCAGAGTGAAACCTGGGTGTGCCGCAGATAAACACCGACAGTCTCTGAGTCAACAGCAACAAGTAATGTGAGCTGGTGAAGCCCTGCAGTCACTAAAAAGATACAGATCATAACAACAAGTTCATATCAGCCCTGAGACTAAATATGTGCTGGAAAAGACCAAAGATGAGTCTGCAAGAAGTTATGTAACTCGGCCTGGAAGTAACACAGAATTTTCTTAGAATTTATGAATGATCATAAGAGCCTGTAAATTAGATCATAAATTAGTGTCATTCAGGGTCCAAGTGTGGTCTAGAGCCTATTCCCTGCTGACAATGTGTGAGAGGTGGGGTTCACCCTGGACGGGTCCCCAGCACAAGAAATACATTCTGAAGAGGGAGAGCTTTCACTAACCCAGTCCTGCACGTCTCGCCCCTCCGCTGGTCTGACCATCGGATCGTCCCAGTAGATGTTAGGCTTGCCGTGGCGCCAAATCTTGCTGCGGGTCTTGTAGGCGAAGTAAGCAGACAGGGACAACGCCAGCACCACCATCAGACCCAATACTAACGCGACCGCCTGAGGGAAGGAAGTAAATGATATGGACCAGAATGCAATCGAAAACATAGAGATACTAGAATAAAACAGAGCAATTGAGCAAACCTCTTCAGGGTCCATGTAGCAGTAGTGGTGCAGGTATTGATTGTACATGGGGAAACCGCCTGGAAACCCTGCTCCCAGGCTGCCGCTGAGGCTGGGGCTGCCCTGGATGTTCTGGCACATCATCAGCATGGGGTTGTACAACATGCTCTGTGAGCTCTGAGACATCGGGTTCACACCAATCACAAAGATGATGTCGATGATTCCCTACAACGACAGACAGGCTCCATCACACCATTGATTTGTTCAAGTATTTTCACATTGGACACTACCTACCATCACATTTTTACATTTTCTTCTTTTCTTACCAAGTGTTATATCTGAAGGTCAAATGTAATAGTATCACTGTGTCTCAGTGTCAGCTAGTGGAATACGAGCTATGGGCAGACCAGCAGTGAGATTTGATACGACTGGGTTTGTTGACCCGGTCATTTAGATTTTTCCGGCTGAGGCTAAAGTTCATGAGTTCATTTCATCTTTCCTCTCATTCTTTTCATCAACAGTGGATCTCATGACCAAGTCTATTGTTTTGTTTTTATAACCATCCCACAGCTCTCATAGAGTAATAGCTGCATGGATCAAGTGAATATTGACCAGATGACCAGACACACATTGCCTTGTAATCTGCTGGTAACTGGGAAAAAGGCAACTGTTGGATTTTTGTTCAGCAATAATATTTAATAATATGTCAATGTTGTGTTCCCAGCTGGTTTCCAGTTACTACAGTAGCTCAGAGTGGACAAACCAAACCAAACTATGAATTGGTTTGTGTGTTTTGTCTGGTGTCTCATATTTTTACGTACCCTGAATGCCACTATAGTTTTCCCATACATGCTGGGAAGGGGAGTGTGGGATGAGGGATGGAAATATGCAACTTCACCTGTAATGCCTCTGAACTGTACAGACTGAACTCAGTGGCAGAGATGAGGCTCAATAGATCAGAATGCAAAGCGTCTACAGCATGGGTACCTGTGTAATGAGTAAGAGTCTAGCAGCTCAAAACACTGGAAACACCTTATCTCTCTTCCTCTTATTACATCTCTGTGGACAGTATAACCTGTGATCAGTCATCATTTCGTGCGAGGCAGACTCACCTGAAGCACGGCTAAGATGATGTCACAGATGAACACAGTCAGGTAAAACCGGCACCCCCTCAGCGCCCGGGACCGCGAGAAGCTCCCCACCAGGAAGCCCAATGAAACCAGGAAGTTGATGGCGGACATTGAGATCATTGCCGACTTGGCGGACTGTGGCGTCATGTAGGAGCCGCCATAACCGTAGCTGCCTCCGTAATATCCAGACCCGGCCCCTGCACCGCCACCCGTAGCCCCAGCAGCGAAACCCCCATACCCAAATCCATTCATATCCCACACCAGGGTGGAAGCCACGCAGGCGAAGATGAGGAAACACATGAGCACGGTGGCGCCCTGGAAGGTTTTGACAAACCCCGGTGGTGAAAACCAGCGGTAGAAGTGTTGAGGCCTCCCCTCCATGTGGTGGGAGTCTGGAGGGAGATGGTAGTCGTACGGGACATACTGGCTCTGAGGGGAGTGGAGGCTCCTGGTGGGATAGAAGCTTTGAGACGCGGTGCTGTACGGTGGGCTGTAGACCGGGGGGCTGTCATACATGGTGGATGTTGCTTCAGTTTCATCTGGAAGAGAAAGGAAACATAAGATTAAAACAATTCTTGGTAAGAGTATGTCCTTGTTACACATATTGTTATACCAATGCATAACTCAAGCCCTTTTTAGACATAACCTCTAGAGGTTTTCTAGAGTTTTCTCCGGGGAAAAAACGTTCACAACAAAGACATGACATATAATTTGGCTGTAGAAATCACAGTGTTCTGTGTACAGCATATTGCCACTAGTGGCGGCTGCTATCTACTCAGATCTTGTTGTCTTTTCAAGTTTATGTATTTGTCAGTATCTTCTTCATGTATGGCTCATCTTTTCATACAGAGATTTCTTTTAGTTTCTTCTATTTTCCCGCCTCATTATCACATGGGCTCACTCTGATATTTTACGGACACTTTATTGCAGGAAAGGTTCCAGAAAATGTCTGCAACAAGTGACTCTGAGATTTGTGTTCTCACATATAACCCTCTGCAACGTTTCTGGAAAACTCCTGGAGTTCAGTGCATCTCTGAAAGCAGCTTTAATATTGACATTTACAGCTTTAAAGGGGCCAAATAATTAAATTCTAACCCTGTGCTCTGTTATTCCTCTGTTTTCATGCATAAATTGACTTTTATAGTTAATTGTGCAAATAAAAATAATCATAACTGACTCCGAACGCCAATTTTTTAGTTTTTTCAGCACTTTGTTGATTTGATGTAACTCAATTAAAGTTTTCAACCCTCTGTCCTTCACATTATACACCCCCGCCTTTCGTTCACCTCAGCCCATCCCTGACCCCTCTGTTCAGTATCGCTGACCCTCACTTCATAACTCCTGAGCAACTCATCCGGCGGCCTTCAATAATTCAGACCGACAGCCGATAAGAGGCGAGCCGGGGCAGCCATGCGTGGTGTTTACTGCAGGGGAAGAACCGCAGACAGTGTTCCCTCCATGTGCCGCAGCTACAGTGTGTAAGTTTACCTGTGTGTACCTGCTGAGTGTCAGCACCCTGACAGAGCGCGCTGAGGGAGCCATGAACTAAACCCAGTCAGCCGTGGACAAGCTTGTTTGTGTTGTTGATCATCTTCTCTCAAGAAGGAAAAAAACATATAACTTTCTTTTTAATTATTTTGGAAATTGGTTAGCTTAATAAAACCAGTCGATATGAGCCTTTCACAGAGATCATCTGAGCTTCTCTGTTTGCCAATTTAATTTTACATAAACAATGTAGAAGAGATGCATTTATGTTTACCTTAATTCAATGTCTATGTATTTGTGTTCTCTTTTTATCTAGACCTAAATCTGTGATTAATCTGTCAATCATCAAGCCTCAATTACATTTCCTTGTATCATTGCCAAATATTGTAAATATATATCAGATTTTTTTTAGTCTTTATCATTATAACATTGACTAGGCTCTATTTTTAATATATCACAATTCTCTCTGCTTCACCCTCATGAAAATACATTGCAATAATATGGATGTTGAAATTCTACCGGTTTTCCGAAGGCTTTTAAGGGTTAATTATTAACACATGAAAGTCCAAACTTTCAACAGGTCTAGCTGAGCAAACACAACGGAAAATATCCATTTAAATGTTGTACGACTTCACAAAACAACCATTAAGAACTTGTTTATTACAGAACTTACCCAAACACCAGAGGAAAATGATCTTCTGTGCACCAGTCCAGCTCAGTCGCCCTCATACCTCCTGATTCATGTACGTCTGTTTAAAGCTATATACTTCACCTACTGTCATAAACCTCATCATTGTCTATGGTGGAGACTTTCTCCTGTAAAAAAAAAAGCTTGTAAAGTAAAGTTACTGTTCTGCCTGAGTCCCAGCGGAGCAGCAAAGTGACTGAGTCCCAGCTGAGAAACTCTTCACCTGCCTCTTACTCACCTGCTGCTCCCACTGCAGCCTCTCTGACACTGACACAGACTGCTGATCAACACACACAACACTCCAGTCTGCACAGGGACTATCTGAATTACTTTGTGATATTGTAAACTTTCTATATTTATGAAATACTGAAACAGTTGATTGATTGGTGGATCGTCAAGTATAATTAAATTGATTAATAGAAATAAATCTAGACTTTCATATTTAAACGTTTTCCATTTAAACTAGCTAGTGCAGTGCCCATTCTAAACTTGCCTGTTTGTAATAGACTGTTCTCTTGTCATGTGGAATATTATGTGCAGAGCTAGAAAGTTAGAAAACATTCATCCTACTTGGTTTATCTGCACTGGTCACTGGTTTATTTAAATGTTACACATCTTAGTATTGAAGGTATCGCATGTCCAAATCACACCAAATTCTGAATTGCAATTTTCACGATCAATGAATGAATGCTCCCCACAGAGACAGAAATGTTATATAATTTATCACTCTTTTTACGATTTACAAAATTCAGATAATTTCATTGTCCAATGAATGAATTGAGAAAATAATTTGCTGATAGAAAACTATTTTTGGGTGGCATGGCTTCTCACAGCCAGAAGGTTTACGGTTCGTTCCCCTGGTCAATGTGTCTTTCTGTGTGACGCCTACCAGATTACTTAACTGATCCTTTTCATTCATCACTTTAACGGTTTTAAATACTTCACAAGTGCCAGTTATCACAACCTTCAAATGACCTCATGCTGCACCGCTAGTGTTTATCCTCCAGACATTTGAAGACAGGTAGTTTGTGCTAAAATTTGAAAAAATAAGGTAAAGGACAGTGGACATTAGAAACTGTTAATAACTAAAAACCCATTGTGGGCCAAGTAACTAAACAAAGCAGATCACGTTTTGTTAACATAGGAACAACAATAATACAAAGTGAAAATAATAGACGGAACACTAAATGCAAGTGCAAACAACTTTATTGTAAAAAAAAATTACAATTGCCTCATGTAAAAAAAAAATTGCGACACTGGCGAGTTAGTTCTGGCAGACAACTCGAGCTGCGCTGCGCCAATCATGTTACATATATCATGTGACATACATCATGTGACATACCTCACTCTCCACAACCATCTATAATACACACCCACCTTATCAGGTGGTCTATTTAACCAGAGAGACATTTCCCATCAACCCCTCTTGCTCGCACTGCTGCTGCAGTATTGCCACGTGTTGCTTCAAACCCTCCACCACCCCAGCATCCACCTGTAGGTTCCAACGGGGGATTACAAGTATTTGCTCATCACTCCCATCATTCCTGTGTAATCATATGGGGGAGTGATTCAGTTGGAGCCTAGACGCCAAACACTAAATCTGTTGTAATAAATATATTACATGATCGAACGTGAGTTGTCTGACTGAAATGTGATTATTAGCGGAACTTGAATCTGAAAGCATACACTGAATCAACAAGGACACGGGGGGCGAGTAGATTTGATGGGCCTCCCTTTTTCTTCACTTTGTCATTGTCTCCTGGTCAAAAGTGTGGATCCTTTTTTTGAGGTGGCTTAATTTGGCCTTCAGATAGTCACAGCGTTCCTTCTTCTCCAGGAAGGCAGGGTCCTGTAAACCAACAGACACACAAAACAATCTAATGATTAGTGGCTGCAAACTTAATTACCCAGATCTGTCTTTTCAATTTCTCTCTCTCTCTCTCTCTCTGTCGGCTGAGGTCTCGTCTGATTCACTCTGTAATGTAGCTGCAGCATTAAATGACTTTTTCCAGAGTTAACCACATTTCATAATGGAGGCAGCATTATTTGCATCAGTGGGCAGCTTTATTGAAAAAGAGCAAACATTGCACCTGAGTGTTTACACAACAGTAGAAATCCTAATACAGCTACGATCTAACCGTCATGATTGGAAAATAATTATTTCATTACTTCAGCGTGAGTAGACTGGTGCCCCTTCATTTTTCACAAAATCCATCACTTACAATCTTTTTCTGCCGATACTTCTTCAAAAGGCTTTGAATCCTCCGCCGATCCTTCAGGAAAAACAAAATGATACACAACAGAATGTGATGTGAAACATACAACACTCTGCATTGTACAGAAACACATTTATTATCAGAGGTCATTTGTAAGTTAGCGACCATTTGACCACAAATTATCTCTAGGAATCATGTCAGAGAAATCGACTATATAATATATGCAAGTAGTTAAATACAGTTGATCACTTATCCATCTCACCTCGTGGCTTCGTCCCTCTCGGAGGACTCCTGTCATCATGGTGTCCAGCTCTCGGAACTTACCGAGCGTGGTGCTGATGTCCCGGTAAAGGTCTTTGTATTCCTGATACTGGTCACCGAAAACTGCTTTGTAATTCTCCCGTTCTTCCACAGAGCTGATCTCTGGATACTTCCTACAGAGAGATGTGGCATCACATGGGGACAACAACAGACCATCAAGTATATGTGGAGTGTGTGAAAAACAAAATTTTATGTACATAGAGAAATCCTGCACATCAAGCATTTAAAGCAACACTGGTCAACTATTTGACCTAAAATCAGCAGCTTCAAAATAAGATTGGAGGTAGTTGGTTATTCCCACTCCTCCCCCTGACAATGATGATGATAATCGCAGCTTAATTCAACAGATCTGACCAAGCAAGTTGAAGAGCCTAATGCTGAACCGTAGATTAGATAAAAAGACTTTGAAATCCACAAAAAAAACTGTGATTATCTCAAATATTCAGTTAAGAAACTCAAAATATAAAGATTTCTAAACAGAGTTTGGTGTATTTGTTGTAGCTTTCTGCTTCAGGAAGCCAGTTATCATGGGGAACATCCACCATTCGATTGTTTCTCAGTTCAGCGAGTGGGACATGATCACTCGCACACAGAGCCCAACATCCCGACATGTGGCTGCAGAGGGCGCTGTTGCTTGGTAAAAAGCTACACAGTGTTTCTTTAAATGTTCACTCACATGATGTAGTCTGCGATGATGAATGTTTTGGGAATGTATTCAGACGTCGTGTCTCTCTTCAGACTGACTGGGTTCTTGTGGACCTCAGGGACAAGTGCATGTGGACCGATATGGTCTTTACTCAGAGATTTATCCATTTCATCCCTGAACGATATCCGTTTTGTTTTGGTAGTGGCCAGTGGGACGGACTGGTGAAACTCCTCCCGACGCTAAAGGTCAAAGAGAGAGAGCATTAGTCGGAAAACTCTAAACCAACAAATGAATAATGCATGTTGGCTGGTGTCATTACAAGACGCTCTGAGAAGCCAAGGGTCAAATTATCGGTTACATTGTCAGAGAAAATATAAATATATAATTTATAAAAAAACATAGTCAGTGAATAAAAATAATAGCCCCCATTCTTTTGCTTTGACAAGTGAAACCTCGGAAGCTGCATTCCCTCGGCAGAGAGATGGAATTAATGATTGTGCTGCTCGCTCCTGACCTCTCAGCCTCTTATTTCACATCCAATATTACAGCTGACCATGCTGTTTCTCACCCATAGGTGTTGACTCTGATGCCTGATAACAAGGACTCCATTTGAAAACAGTAATGAGCCTGGTATTTGTTGAGGGGAACAATCAAAAACACAAGGACTTTTTAACTTTGTATTTTATATCTGTATAAAAAAACTTTAATGCAGATTTTTTTTTTACCGAATGTATGTTGAATGGATCAGATCCCTCAGTGTCAGTTACTTGTAGTGGTTCCCTCTGTTAAAAGCAGACTTCTCTAGTGATAACAGCACTTACATGTATGACTGTTTCTTATAATTCAGAATCTGCACAATACCACCACCTTTTTGAAGTTATTATAAAAGCTGCATTGATGAAGCAACGTGGTATCAGTAGGAAATCTACTGTATCTTCAGTTGGCTCTCACATCTATATATTTGTAAAAAGTGGACAACGTGGTCAACAAAGTCAAGAAAAACTGTTTGTAGCTTTGGGACAAATCCTGGCCGACTGCCACAGCATCACCCAGCAGGAAAACGCTGACATATCAATACTGACGGGCAGCATGCTCCCTGCAGATTGTCTTGACTGACTCAATTTATTGGATTTGCTCTGCCACTGTTATTTGTGGGGGCTGTTGCAGACGCATTTGCAATCAATATTAGTATCACTTACTGTTGTCTGCAATAATGTGGCATTTGACGTGACACAAATACCTGAAATAACACCATAAGATGATAAACCGCGCAGAGTTCTGCCAAAACCCCTGTCTCACTCTGAAAGGCAGGAATCGAAGACAGTTACGAGGTTCACAAGAAAATAAATAACATGGGCAGAATATTTACTGAATCTGAGAGGGAAACCTGCCAAAGTGACCAATTTTCAAATTTTCCAAAGGTGTTTCTTGGTTGACCATATTTCTGAAACTGGACACAGTATGAGCACCTACAGTGGCAAAGACATGTCACACCAGCCACAACATAATCATTAAAGCCATGACACAAATGCAAAAGCCACACAACAGAAACACTACCACAACGGGAGTGATTGACAAAAGATGTTGACAATGAAAAGATAATAAAAGATAAAGGAAGCGAACAAACGTGTTTCTGTTGTCTGGGTTTAGGGTTTTTGTTGTGACTTTTACATTCTTGTAGCTACATGCACGTGTATGAGATGTCTCGGCCCTCGTAAGCACTTCCCCGTATAGGACCCTTGGAAATTTAAACATGACAAAATGAAAAAATAAGGCCTCATATTTGAACTCTACCTTATTCCCAAAGTGCTCTCTCTCCGTACGTGCAGCCTCATGCCTCCACATCTTCAGACAAACCAGGAAGCTTCCCAGATACAGAGTCATGTTGATGAAGACGAAGGCCGTTCCCGCCATCTGTCCTCCATCAACCCGACACAGGTTGGCCATGATGGGGTTGACGCCTATCGTCATGAAGCACAACCCCCCACGGTTCAAGTCATTCAGGTATACAATTCCCGCCGCCATGTAGAGCAGAAACAGCGCCACGTTAATGAAGGCTTCCGTCAGGGGCCACCAGGGGGCGTCGAGAAGGATGGTGCGATAATACATAGTCATCCCCACCGCCAGGAGACAGAGGGTAATGATCCAGGTGACTCCAACTATAGCCAGGACGAAGGGAGTCATGGGGCCTTGGTAGCTGTATCCAGACATTCCGAGCCCGTTGTTGTTATAGAGTCCGTACATGCTGGACCACTCACTGTCTTTCTGGATGTAGGCGATGACACAGGCCAAGACCATGCCCCCAAACAGGAGCTGAAGTCCAGCCAGAAGTCGAAGGAGGCCTGGCCAGGACTTCAAGTAGGAGTACTTCTGTCTGTAGACCTCCAGCTTCTCAGCGTAGTGCTCTGCAGGATGGATGCTGCTGAGCAGGGACTCCTCTCCTGGGCCTCGTCCAAACAACTCATCAGTGGGGCTCTCCCTGAGCAAAGGCTTATGGGAGTTCTGGCTGGATTCGCTCAGCGATCCCGCCCAGTTCTTGCGCTCAAGCAGTGGACTTACAGGAGGACTCACCCTGGTCCCGTTAGGAAGGATCTGGATCCCCGTCGTGCTGGTCTCAGAGTCGCTCTCTCTTGTCCATCTATGGAGGATGCCCCCCCATGACTGAGGAATGAGGGACTTCAGCTTGTCCTTCATGCTCCCTTTTTTGTCCTCATCCTCTCCTGCGTACGGCGGAGTGCTGGATGTGCGGCCTGTGGAGTTTCCATCCTCTGTGATATCATCTGGTGGGGGTGTGTGAGTGACCCACACAGGCACCGGAGGATCAGGGATGGAGTTCCTCTTACTGGAGGAGGACCCGGCCTCACTGTCAGGCTCTTGTCCCTTGAATCTGCTGCTCCAGCTCCTCATGCTGAAGTCTGATGATTCATCGAGACAGACGTAATCATAGAATCCTTATGAGACATGGGGAGGGAGAAACTGCACAGGGAAGAAAGATAAATTAATGTTTCTATGTTGTAAGAACACAAACATATAATCATATGCTCTGAAATCTATCATGTTTAACAGCACAAACCTTTTGGTTTATTTGATTCAAAGCAAAACAGGGCAAGAGTCAGATTATGAATTTAATTCGACCTTCCATAAACCTCGGTTGTATAAAGAAGTGAGACATGGTAACCCTGATAATTTTTTATCGTTATATTCCATATTTCAATTGCCTAAATAACACATTTATAGACCATTAATTCAAAACAAAATGCTGAAAGACACTCGAATGCTGCACGGAAATTCTTTGATCATTTTGAGAAAGTCCTCTCACATACATTATGCTCATCTGATCCATTGTTCGTAACAAATTATTGTTTATAGGAGCTGAACACTTGAAATACTCAAAAAACTCTTCTACATGGCCTGTATAAAAAAATTACTTTTTAACTCAAGACATACACTTTTTTATTTGGATCAGCACCAAATACAGATCATTCCCCTAAACATGTTTAATTTATTTTGATCAAGATCCATGAATTATTGTCTGATAGATCAGTGAAAATGTCTCGCAATGTGTGAGAGAGTGAATAATGATTCCTGGATCAACCCCCTGATGCCTTATTTTTGCATAATCCTGCTAAAAAAATAAAAATAAAAAGCAGAAAATCACAAAAACCCTGGCAAAGATAACAAACATCTATTTCTTTGGACAATCTTATATCAGCTTTACATGGTTAAGTCATCTAACCAGTCAAATATAAAAGAAATACAGGTCATATTCATAGTCGAACATAATGTGACAAGAGGCAAGTTTTAAAAGTGTTCTTATTGAATGGGATCCAAAGGAAATCTATGATGCCTGCAGTGATTGAAAAAAGGAAAGATTTCTAAAACACACATGCACCGTTTGTGAAATGGTTACCTGCGATGTGAAGTGTTGCGTATGTGATCGGCGGCACTTGGCCCAAAACAATGTAACAGTGTGTGTCACAGTGTGTAACTGCAGCACAGCTCAGACTGCACTAATGACAGGAGAGTTTAAGTTGAGCTGTGACTCAGAGAGCTGCTGCGTGAGCTCTTAATACACAACAGTCATGACACTGTCACAGCATATCACCGTGGAAACACATTAATAACACACTCATTAATAACCTCAGACTCCTGATTTAAAAGAACTCCAGCCTTCCTTACCCGTTTGACCCCGACTCGCCCCTCTGGTTGATGGTTCTCGCAGGACCTATGACTGTTTGTTTTTAATGGAACAGGAACTGATACCTACTGTAAAATGGCCGCTGTGTTCACCAGGCCCACTCAGCTCAGCCTCTTCAGTCTCTCAGGTGACTCACTCCGGGTGCTGGACACTGTGTTCAGCACACACAGAGCGATTGGCCAGTGTGTGTGTGTGTGTGTAGGGGGGGGGAGTTAGAGTTTAAACATTAAACCTGAGCCGCCCCTGTGCTTGTGGTGACTGGCACTACTCGGTTAATCTGTGGGAGAGAGAGAGAGAGAGAGAGAGAGAGAGAGAGAGAGAGAGAGAGAGTGTAGGAGAGTAAGAGGTTAAACTGTTGACATTAATAAAATGGAGGCGAGTAGGTGGTAAGTTAACCTGAAATGATGCATGTAGCCCACAACATGAGCTTCAGAAGGGCCTGGGCGTCCATTTAGGCTGCTGGGACCTCGATTCATGGCATTTCATTGATAAGAAATTGGTATAAAGAAGTATAATCCACTCAAACATTGAAGTTCTGCCTCTGGAACTCTGTACTGTGCATCTAGCAGCCCAGCACGGTGGTACTTTACGCATTAAGGGTATCACTTTAGACCATCAAAAAACATCAGGGAGATTACACTTACTTTTAGAGACAAGCGTGTGTTTGATATCAGCTCAACACGATCAATTACATCTCATATCTAAGATCTGTGAAATACTGCTTTATCATCCTGTTATGAATTATTCATTCTTATCTCCACTGTGTCAGTGTTTTGTAGCCAGAGAGAGAGAGGGGGGGGGGGGGGGGGGGTTGCGGCAGTGTTCGGCACTAGAGGGCAGCAAGCTCCCATGTGTTCTCTCTGACTGCTAATGACCAACTCTCCCTCCTACTTTTATTTCATCCATTTTCCATCTTCACCATTTATTTGATCTTTTCTCTTCCGTACTGTTTTCATTCCCGGCCAGTGCACATTAAATAGAAATGTGCTTTCTAATGACTTTTCATCAAGATTGAAGGTACCGTGTGATTTGAAGAGTTGAGTTCAATGCAGAGGCCAAATATAAAAACCACCACAACAACCCAGATGGAGTTTTAGGTTGATTGATTTATTTTTCTTTAAAGCACAATGATCAATATGCAGCTCAAACTGTGCTCCAGCTGGTGGAGGCTCTAGGCAAAGGAAACAGGATGGTTAATTAAGAGTTCCAGTGTATTTGCCTCCAGTTACTCAACATAAAGAGGGAAAATGCTGGAAGGGAGCCCTTCAAACATCTCTCCCTCTCGGGCTGGTTCTCCTCATCAGGTTAGCTCGGTCTCATCCAATGGCCCCCTTCTTTGCCGGTGGTCCCTGCTGAAGAGATCCACACATTCCACTTCACAGAGGGTTACGCAACGCCACATACAAAAGCTCAGAGACTATCATGTCCAAAGTAAATGTTACAAATCAATCTCCTCTTTTAGTTAGAATCACGACCCAATCTCCCAGTAACTCCACAAACGCCCAGCTTTCCTTCTGTCCGTATGTTGAATGCATATCTCGCCCACCATTCACCTTAGGCTTCACACTGGGAAGGTCTTTTGTAAAGTGTACAAGGAAGTGTGGTGCCGAGTTGGGTGCAATTTGGACACCGATACATTCAATATGAATGAAAAAGTAATTGATGGGCGACCATTACTATATAGTTTTGTTGTTAAAAGTCGAGAAATGGTTTCTGACGATTGTGTTGATTTCTTAACACACCTTATAGCCAACATGTAACATATGAAAAAATAACACCAGTTCCAACATATATGATCCACATCTGAACAACAAAGCAAATTCAGTTTCATTACCAAAAGCAATGACTATGAAATGAATGAATGTGTTTCAAAAGTTTTGTATGTGAAAAAAAACTTAAAATTGTAATCATTTAAAAAACACGAAAAACTGTAAAATATAGATAAATAATCTGTAGTAGTTCAGATTTGTTTAGTGGTCTCAAAAAAGTCAGCTTGAGCAGTGCAGGCACTAATCCTTCCCACTGCAAGTCTCATAACATTCAGACCATGTTTCTTCAATCATGTGAAAATAATGGAATGAAATAGCAACTAAATTATTACTGACACTGAGATATTGTTAAGTTTCCAACAACCAAACTTCACCAGTATCTTGTTTTACTGCAGCACTTTCCCCTTCAGCGGTGACGCTCATGGATTCTCCCCCAGCTAAGATTGAATCCTCCACATCTGACTCCGGGAGTAGCTCCTGCTGTATACTGTGACGTCAGCCTGTGCCAGCGATTCCTCCAGAGCGGCGCTGATTTTCATGCAGAGAAAAGCTCAGGGCAAGGACATCTGTAGTGTCCCCCCCTGCACCACCACCACCACCACCCCCAACCTCCAGCAATCTCTTTCCACTCTCTCTCTCTCTCACACACACACACACACACACACACACACAGACACACACACACACACACACACACTGCAGTACATAGCTTCAGTACAGTAAACACATAATGCATCCAACTCTCTCAAGTGAGAAGCGAGTTCCACAAGTGGCCTTGGCCTGAGGCTACCTCATCTGGTGCTGCCGTGCTTGTCCCCTGCCGCCGGCCCAGGTGCCTGTTCAGCTGCAAATAATATGCAGAACAATGCAGAGGTCATGCAGAGGGAAGGTGTAGATGATATATACTGTAGCCTGTATATAAAGATATTATTAAACGGGCTGTTTGCAGGCGATACATTTAATATTTGATCGAATATTTTACATTTCATACTTCATTGTGCCATATTCCGAGTCATTTCAAATTGAATATTTCAAATATTAAAATAGTTCAGGTTAAATAATGTAAGTTGTGCACATTTACTGTTATAGGACCTGATACAAAACACAATTATTTACTCTTAAGGCATATAAGGAGACTGACACTACTCTCATGTGTGTGGACTAAATATGAATTTATATCTGGTTAAATTATTACATTGTTTTTCATTTTCTTTGACTGTATGTGATGTTTATGGAAAAAACATCTTATGAAATCCTTTCAAATATGACATTTTCATATCAACCAATAGCCACTCAATAGATTAAGTTCAGTGGCCGTGAATAGAAGGTTCATCTGTTTAACTGATAACATTTTTTTTTAATGCAGTTCATACTGTACCTCCACTAAGGCCCAGCAGTCCCCTTATGAAACCACATTTAAATTCACTAGATGGGGATTTTTATTTGGATCTGCACCAAATTCATAAATATCGGTCCCATAATCTTTTTTTCATCAAAATCACTGAATTATTCTCTTTGAAACCGAGGAAAATGTTGAAAAATCTCACAGCCGGCCCCTATTCTAAACCCACTACAATATTTAATGGGCTCTTCCCTGACCTGTGCTGCATCAAGTTTTGTGGTAATTCATAGTGTTTGTGTAACCCTCATGGCCTGAATGTCCTGCTGTTCAATGTGATGGGAATTTCCAGCCAATAATAAGCTGAGGAAACATGTGAGGCTGCACACGTTATGTATGTATGTGTGTGTGTGTGTGTGTGTGTGTGTGTGTGTGTGTGTGTGTGTGTGTGTGTGTGTGTGTGTGTGTTGGGCTTCACGTCCACATTCAGCTCAGCACATGTATGTTCACTTTCATGCTTGAAGTCCTGTCACATGACTCGAGGGCTCTGAAAAAAAGCCTTTTTTTTCTTCCTCTACAGCTGAAAGAAACAGAGAAGCTACGGCAGCCTCCAACAGACATCCTCGTATTTATCAGTTCATTCTGCCTCCCATCTCAGCAAGAGAGAGACAGCGAGAGGGAAGACGTGCAACCGAGTAGGAGATGCAGATAGAAAGATAGAGAGAGAAAGAGTGGAATGATTGAATGCAGAAACGAACGACACTCAAAAAAACATTTGATGAAATGAAAAGGCCCTTCACACCCACTCTCCAGCATTACGGCAGCGTGCATTACGCGAGGCCAAAAACCAAGATCAATACCCCTCTGATTTCCCAAAGTGTATGCCAAACCACGTTAGCCGAAAGTGATAGCGAGGGCATTAAGCATAATGCAGCGGCTAGCTATTAGCTCCCAGGGCAGACCGACAGGGGGAAAGTGGGGCCGGTTAGAAATTCAATAAATTACTTCCCCTAGCTGCTGCCAGCTGTCCAAGAAGAACCCTCTGACTCCGAGGGACGATCTTCCACACTGTACGAACCGATACCTCCCCCTTGTCCTTCCCCCAGTCCAAGGGTCGTCTTCAATCCTCCGCAAACCGCTTTTTTCTCTCGTCTTCCCTCACCAGAGGCTGATCTTCTTCTTCTTCAGTACCCTCTATGGGGGATCCCTGGTAATTGGATCCCTCTTTTTCTTGCCTTTCTCACTTAAAGAGAATAAGTCTTGGCTGGATGACTTAACTGTGCTCATTAAGAGACTGAAATTGTTACAGAGGGAATAAAGGAAGACTTACCTGCTCAGGAGACAATGGGAGCAGTTTCCCTTCTTTTTGTTTCTCTATTAGTGCATATTCGAAATCATAGGTGATCTTTATCACGTCACATGATAAAAACAATTCGGAATTGGAATATTCTGTACTCGTGGGAGGGATGAGCCGCAGAGGAGCTGTGCCTGCTGTTTTTCACTGATGCATGTCTTTGAGGTTGTGTAGCAACAACTGCAGGGTGACTGGCTCTGTCACTCTTGTAGGATACGGGTCTGCTGCCAAGTCCCTCCTGGATTGGCTGTAATTAACCAAGCTGAGCCTTGTTTGTGCATGTGGACATGGATAGTAGCTTGTTATATGACCATTTAAGACTGTGCGTGTGTGTGTGTGTGTGTGTGTGTGTGTGTGTGTGTGTGTGTTTGTGTGTGTTAACCTTGGAACAGCACCTCAGCAGCTGTGTGTCCTCTGGCGTGGTGTTCATGTTTATACCAATACATCATCCTGTAATCATGTTTTAGGACGTCCCTGTTCCACAGTTTTACAGCAGGAGACGTGTGATGTCTGTGTCTGTCGACAATTGTGCCAACCTAACTTTTGGAGTCACAAGTGGTTCCAGTTTCCCCTTTATTTTCACCTTGATAAGGCCTCAGATTGGAAGACAAGTATGGTAAGAGTGATTGTAATTCTGTTGATTTCATGGAAAACTAGAAGGCACTCAGTATATCAAATACTTCCATCAAGGCCCTACAGCCCCCTTCAATTGAAACAAGCAAATTTCAAACCCTCCTAAATATGGCGGATTTCTCTCATCGAAAGGAATTATTCTTAGAGCAAATAGTGAAACTGTTGAAAACCCCCCGATCGCACTGTTAAACAAAGTGAAAAAAGATTCCTACCGTTTGATCTGGATCAAATGTAACAGATTCTTCCCTGACCCATACCACATCCTTCCAACAAGTTTCGTGATAATACAATCAGTAGTTTTTGTGAAATCGTTTTCACAGACAAACAGACAGGGGTGAAAACACAACTTACTTACGGTGGCTGAGACATTTCACAAAAGCGCAATTATGTAAAACACAAATGCAAACGCCACAACACAACTATAAAAGGGACAACGCAAGTACAAAAGCCTGACCATGGGAACAGGGTCCCTTTCTCACTGCGAACTACTAAGCTCGTCTCTTTGAAGAGCTACAGTGCAGTACAGGACACATTGCGTTCTTTCTTTTCTTCCCAAAAAGAAAGATCTCAAACAGACAAGCATCAAATTTTAAGCGGTTACTGGCTTGACCAGGTTTTTACAAGCGACGCCTCACAGAAGGACAGGACAACAACACACCTGGTGGTTGTGTTTCCGTTGTGTGGTCACCGCGCTCGAGTGAGACGTCTCAGCCACCTTGGTCCTCAGCGGACGTGATAAAACATGAGAAATCACTGTCTGCCAACACAGAAGAAGCGAGCGACGGTCATAGCTGAAGATAGTCTTTAATGATTTCACCTCGGTGTCTCTCCTTGCTAGGACAAAAGTTCACCTGCAAAATGAAGGAACAGCGAAACAGTTTACAGAGAATATGTTAAACCCATTAGCCATCCATTAAAAGTTGATTTATTCCAGTGCTACTACGTACATTATGCATCATGTGGCAGTGTACACAGAACAATGGTTGGGTTACATTTCTTCACTTTTGGTTGGGGAGGGGGGGGGGGGGGGTTCACTCTGTTATTGTTCAGTGGAAGTGTGTTCTGATGCCTGCTCTATGAGGAAAGCCTACGATTTTTCTGGATAATAAAAGACTCTGGGTTTATCACTTTGACTCATCTACCATCATCAGAATAACATCATGAATGTCCCTCACGTCACTACAAAATACCATGTGTGTTTTTTATTTTCTAGTGGGTCACTATTAAATATTGGAATGGTGTTTTGGCAGGTCTTTGTTAGTGACAGGAAACGGACTGAAGAAAACAAATGGATACAAAATTTTAAATACAACTTAATATCAGGACCTGATCAAACCTCCATCAGAGGAGGAGAAGAAAAAAAGAAAACGTGTGGAACTCATCAAACATTATCTTTTAATTTGCCAGAACTTGGAACCCTTCAGGTTCAACCTTTCAAGGTTTTCTGCTGCATGTACCTGCAACATGCTGTGCATTGGATCCGACCACCTTTACCCCTGCGGTTCACCATTTGTCCCGTTTACTTGGCGACATCTACAATGAGGTCATATTTACAGGACACCCAGCCTCGCTGTTCACAACCCCCCTGAGCCAAAACAGATGTCTGTCAGTAAATGAGCGATGGCTCTCATCTTTCTTTCTTTTTTTCACTCTTTCCTGTTGCCTGATGGAGGAAGTCCTCAACACCGTTACCTGGACACCCCAGCATTGAGGAGTGTTACTGAATACTACAAACTGAGTGCAACGTGGAATAAGACCTAGAGGTTCCCCTGCTTCTTCCTTTCTTAGTGTTTTTTTTCTTTCATTTGAACCAATGTCTTTGCTGCGGGTCATTTTGTGTCCATGTGTGTGTTCGGGGGGGACGGGTGATGTTCTTAATGATGACAGATGACAAACACAAGGCCGAAGCTCTGATGTAATGAAGTGGTGGAAACCCTAGATACGAACAGGCAGGTGAGGTCGTAATCAAGCAGATAGTCCTCCATTAGCCGCGCTGACTCATTGGATGACACTGATTGAAACGGAGCCTCGAACGGCATGATAGATCCCCTCATACCAGGAGGGTGGGATGTAGCACGAGAGGTGCATGGCGAGGAAGTAAAAAGTCATGCTTCATCAACTCAAGTTGAAAGGAAAAATAACCCATATTCATGCTTGATTAAGTTGTAGCAAACTCAGAGTGTTCTTAAATGAAGTGCTCTCTGTCCAGTCCAGAAGCTGTGGGAGGGCGAAGTCGCTCTCGGTCTCACAGGCTCCGACTTGGACCTGACTGGTCCCAAAGCAGCTCGGAAATAATTAAGATCCAAGAAATAATGATTCTATTTGCCTGTCAGCTTAAGGGGTCATTAAAAGATTTTTTTTTTAGCACTAACATCCATATGGGATTATCTACCATTCAAACTACCTTAGCACAGCATGCTAGCCTGCTAACCCGCTGACTTCCTGATCTGCTTTTCATTTTCAACTTTTTCAGAGCAGAAGTTTTCTAGTCGTTATAACTCTAGGATGACTCATATTCCATGCTTTTGAAATTTCAAATGTTCAAACTTCTTCTATGTCACAGTGAATGTACTTCAGTGTCATTTAGAAACAAGCCTGGCGTGTAGACTGTAGTTGTAAAGAAAGAATTTGCCATTTTAGGAATCCACTTGCAGAGAGTTGGAGAAGACGATTGATATTGAGCCTTTCCAGTAAACTGTATATAAAGATGCAACATGACTGCTCCCATAAAGTGAAGCCGAAAGGACTTGATCGCCCCCTGGTGGCCAGCTGCCGTATAGGTCATAATTGCTTCAAAGTCACTAACATCCTTCATGTTAGTGGATGGGACATGGACCAAACTCAATAGTCAAAGCAAACGTTACGTTTTTTTCAATATGGTTTCTGTCATTTTAGGGCCCATTTTTGCTTCACTTCTGGATACTGGGAGGAAGTGGAGACATGTGGTCCATCTATACATGCAATCTATGGTCTGTACGGTAAATATAAAGCTACCCTTAGCAGCCAGCTAGATTAGCTTAGCATAAAATGTAAAAATGTATTTGTTTAACCTGCACATAGTTTGTATCAGTCTACAATCTTAGTTTATGTACAGATTAAATAACTAAGATATAATGTGTGCTAATGTTGAAGAGGGCCAGTAGAGCTTCTTCCGCATTTCCAGACTGTATGCTAAGCTACGCTAACGGGGTGTGAGCAATAGCTGCATATTTACCTCAGAGATATGATATCGGTAGTGTTTTATCTTTCTTAGCTTGAAGGTGGACAGGCATAAGACCCCAAAATGCCAAAACTCTTCCTTATAACTTGCTGAAGGAACAATTCACTGTGATGTAACCATCAAAGTTTCATCAGCACTTTTATTTGTAGCCGTTCAGGATTCTTTAGTAGTATTGACTCATCTTTACCTCATATATCAAACAGGGAATGCATTACAGAATCACGTTAGTGCAACTCTATAGGTTCTGCAGCTCAAAAATAAAAAGGTATCTTAGCTTTTAAAAAAGAAAATTGTAGTAAAAAAAAAAATGACAAAAGAAAGAAATGCAACAAACAAAAGTAAAAGCAATTAAAATCAAAATCATGAAAATCATCAAGCCATCCTAGAAAGAGTGTGTTCCATTTTTGCACAGAACCATGCAAAGGGGCAGGGATGGTTCCTCAGTTGGACCGCTGATATGTGCCTGTGTGGCCGTGTGTACCAGCAGGCCTCAAGCCATGCCGTCATCTGAAGACCACAGGAAGCTCGAATTAGTGGTGGTGAGAAAGGTAGACTACTACATACTGTATTTCTCAGTCGTGTGCATGAGTTTGCAGCATTAAGCTAAAGTGAACTTGTTCTCCGACAAACACTCATAAATATTCTCTCAGTCTGTCTCACTTTCTCTCTGAACACTTTTTCGTTTCTCATGGTGTTAGTAGAAATAGTGTATATGTAATGGAGGCAATGCTATGCATTACATTAAGACATTTTCTTTCAATTTTTGGAGAGGAATGTATCTGAAAAAGGAATGCAATGCTGTATTCAGACTGTTAACATCGTAAAAAAGCTCTGAAATTAGTAATTAAATAACCCTCTACTATTTATACATTCAGGCACTGAAAAATCACATGTCAATATGTAACTAAAAAAGATAGTCGCTCTCGTTTTTTCCTTGGTAAGAACAAGGAAGCTGTAACCTTGAAGTTGGCAATTGTGTAAATTTTTCCTACCCAGTAGTAATGCCATATGTGTCCCCTTTGCTCTTCTGTGTAGTAGTTTCCCATCCCCCCAAGTGCATTTTCAAACACTGATGAGAAGTCGGAGCTCTCCCAGCCTTTCCTAAATCTTCCAGCCTAACCAATGGGAAAGAATCCATGACACTTGTCTTTTGAAAGGGAAATCCAGTGGTTTGTCTCGCTCCCCAACCAGACAGACACAGACGGACGGATGGGTGGACAGATGTCCTCCATGGCCTCGGAGGGCCAGCAGGCGAGCCGAGGCCCTCAGTTCCACAGACCAACTTTCCCCCCTCGTGGTTAAGGACTCTCCGGTGTGATAGCCAGCTCTCACCCCAGCGACCCTGAACTCAGTCATTTTTTAACTATACAAGGGCTTTTACAAAAAAGCTAACTTGAACAGCCATACAATGGCTAAAACATAAACCATATCTCTACTTTATCTCGGTTTTTCTGTCATTTTTTTTTTTCTTTCTCTTTTTCGGTTTTTGGATGCATTTGTGTTTTTACTTGGTTTAAGTCTTCATTTGCCGTTCCTTGTTCTTTTGGAGTAGCTCTGATCCAGCCCTGTGCTGATAGGCCCAGTCACAGAGGAATTGGATTTTGGGTTTGATGTTGATTGCGGAAGAAGGCAAGAAGGGATGGGTGGTGATGGTTGAGAGGGAGAGAATAGGGTCAGGGATCTGGTCAGGTGTCAAGATATGGGTTTCTTCATTCGTCCAGACATGGACTCTCCAGTGGTTACAGGGACGGTTTTGGATGGGACAGAATGTGGTGACAAGTTGGTTTGGTAAAGAGGGGCTCAGAGGTGATTCGTCAAGGTTATCCACTATCTGAGGAGGTGTGTGGTGCTGTGGAGGGCGAGCGCCTCCTGCGGGCGGTGGAAGTCCAGGATCGTTCCGAGCGCTCGGAACGCTCAGAGGCTAGCGAGGCCGGCCGAAAGCGGTGAACAAAGCCGTCCAGGAATTCCTGCTGCTGCTGGGTTATGGCTTGGGAGATGAGGCACGGCAGCGCCTGCAGGCTGCCCGTCACCGAGTCCAGCTTTTCCTCCAATGTGCCGATGCGCTTGTCCAGCTCCTCACTGCGCTCCTGCAGCTCTGCCACCAGGTCGTACATCACATTCTGGGTCTAATGGAGGAGAGAAAGCAAATGTGCTTAGGAGGACAACCAGACAAGAGAGAGAAAGAAAAGCTGTTTTACAACTTAATATCCACATGGAGAGAGGCACGAAACGAAATTAACCAAAGATACAGTATGCTCTCATGTAATAGCTCATTGTGGATTACATAAGCAGACATTTCTGACTTACTCAGCCTGAAGAGAAAGAAATAATGACAGGAAGCAGGGTGCAGGGGAGCTGCACAGTTTCAGCAAGTCAGCATAGATTTTATCTTCCCACTGATTTAACAAGCAGCTTCTCCGGTCCATTTATAGCCCAAGAAGGTCCTCAGTGCTTAATGGATTTGCTTGACACAACTCATTCACGTAATGAAAAGTGTCTTTATTACTCAGGCATTTATTGTTCCAGCCGTAGATGCAGTGGGTTCGATGTTAATATATGTGCTAAACTACTGTATATGTAATGTTTCATGTATAATAACAACCTAAGGTACTATATTCTATTCTATTCTTTATGTCGACTTTGTGAGGTAGATGTTACAATCGTTTCAATATTTGCATTCCCACTTCGGGCATTTGTGCACCTCAAAATGAAATAATTTGTATAAATATATATATATATATATATATGACAGAAATCAAAGGTTTACTTTTCCATAAGGCTCGAGAAAGTGGCATTGAACAAGTGAAGGGTGAACACAGATGGATCTGACCATCAAGCAGCGTCAGGGCAAGAAAGCACACATTAAAGGATTTGGCCTTAAAACCTTTTAAAACACACACTGGAGTGCAAATGTCATCCACATCAAATGAGACTGCGGTCATGCACGTCCCTTTGAACCCCCCCCCCCCCCCCCCTCTCTCTCTATGCTTCGGGCTGGTGGGTTATCTGACGTCTAAACTGCCTGACCCAAGCTGCTGAGCCATGACTGTAGTCACACGTCTATACAGCACACACTGTTTACCATGGCATGCATGTACAGTATGTTAGCGTCAAGTTACTCAGAGTGAGCAGGTCGTCTTGTAGCAGGACTTGGGCTTAGCTGAGACATGGCTGCCAGTCAATGGATACATTTGGTATCAATAAAGAAGCATGAGCTGCTTTTAAATATACACTGAAATCCAGGTGTTCTGTATGTATGAAAGCAAATGTCCGAACCAGTTGCTCCAGATATTTGTAGGAACATTTCCTGCCCGCTCCCCTGAGAGGTTTTTTGTTATAAGAACGGATGTTGGTGTCGATGTGCTGTAAACATGGGATTTTCACAGTGGAAGTTATCTGTCATGGTTGAGCATTTTTCTGTCTGGCCCAGATAATATCCTGCTGCATTCTTTAACAGACTGAGACACTATCGAAGTATTTTAGAACTCCTTTATAAATGATGTGTATATTCACTGGCATTTGACAAACCCAAAACGTTACAGATCATATTCACATGAGCAGTCGGATGCGACAAATTTAAGGGTAATGCTGAATTGAGATCACAAGTAACGCTATGGAACAATGTTTTTGAGAATATGGCCCCTTGATAAAGATACATGCGATACAGAGTCGAGCCAATAGGTTCAGGTAGGTTGCTGTAACTTGCCAAGAAATTCAGTAATGTGATAAAGGTGAGGATCAAGAGAACAATATGAAAGTAATTCAGGTCTCAAATGCTTTCAAATTCACCAACGCAAATTTATAATGTAAAAGGACAAATTAGGTCTCAAAGAAGGGAAACAGTGAACATAAAATGGACTAAAGTGGTACTTTAGTTTTAGGGTTGCGCTTCAAACTTAATAGAAAGTCTGAAATTGTCCTTTTTTACAGGACAATTTCCTACCATATATCAGATTATATGTGACACCAGAAAGCTCCCTTTACATTACAGAAAATACTTAAACTGGTGACACACAAATGCATTTATTTTTTTCACATTAAAAGTGTTATTGTAAATTGTTAACTTTGACTTTAACTCTAAACGTTCATTTTAAGTTGGTAAACAGTTTTCTTTTTTCAGTGCAACATTATCGCTTAGACCTGCTAAAGACAAAGATTCCAACCATTCAAAAAGATGTGATGATAATGTTGAACTTTTTTAGGGCGAGACAGCCTTACCTTTGCCAGGTCCACCAAGGTGTTGGCCTGGTCATTGAGTTTCCTCTGCTCCATCTTAACACTGCGCAGTCTTACAAAGGCAAGAGAAGGAGGGGGGAGGAGGAAAGAGATTGAGAGGGGAGGAGGAGAGGAAGAGTAGAATAAGGTGAAGGGGAAGTGGAGGAGAGGGGCAGAGAGAGAGAGAGAGAGAGAGAGGGGGGGGGAGGTTTTTTGAGGGGACAGAGAGAGAGAGAGAGAGAGAGAGAGAGAGAGAGAGAGAGAGAGAGAGAGAGAGAGAGGTGGTTTGAGGGGACAGAGGAGGCCAACAGGGGAGAAGGGAGGAGGAAGAACGACACATTGTTTATCAGGAGGGATCTCTCACTGATGACATGGTGAAGAGAAGACAGCCTGCATGCATCATAAATGATTGCAATTTACATATCTATATGTATATACATAATGTGTATATATGTATATATATAGAGAGGCATTCCTGGTCTTCGTCAATGCAATAAAAACCAAAACATGCAAAATTGTGGAAGCATACTACACTCACAAAAAAGCTGTTTTATAACAAGACCTTTGTCTGATAATGGTTCGAGGCTTTCAGCAGCAATTCTCTTGTGTTTCACTGCAGCCTTGATACAAAGAGATGCTCTTGTTACAACCTAGAAAGAATCTGTTTTTAAATAGGAAGAACAAAGTCTCAATATAATGCCCCAAAAAAAGAGCGTAAAATGCTTCCACAGGAGAAAACCTCAAAATTCATGTTTGAAATTAAAACATTCGCATGTCGTTCCACCCAAAAGTAAGACATTAAAAAATGGAAGAGAGATGACATGCCCTTTTGTCAGTGCTGCACACTTTATAGAAATACACACTGGTCATTCAGTAAGCGTGCAGTGACAGTGAGTGACTGTGCACAATGAAATGTGCCTTTGAGTGCTGCCCTTTGTGTGTGTGTGTGTGTGTGTGTGTGTGTTTGAGTGTGTTTGTGTGTGCGAGTGTCGCAGATAAAGGATGCCAGAAATAAACCATCTAATGACACCGTTGAACACACTGCAACATAGATATCTCAAAGAACTTGCGCGGTGATACATTGGACGTATTTTTACGACGCCTCAACATTTGGCCTCCTTATCTCTAATCAAATACATTATGGCGCCGTGTGAACTGCTAACGCTGAATGTGAGTAATGTGGCATCGTTAGCGGCGGCATCACGCATCTGGGTGGGTGAGAGGAAGAATTTCCCCTGTTCGGCAAATTATGAGACAGGATGTCATTCAAGGGCATTTATTCATGTGCAAATCGGTATATCAGAGCAGAGTGAGACAGCTCGCTTAGGGCTCCATCGGTGTGGGAAACCGTCTCAGCTGCTATGTGTGTGTTTGTGTGTGTGTTTGTGTGTGTGTGTATGTGTGTTTGCTCGGCCTTTCTTATCCCTTATGTCTGTCGAGGAATTTGGGGCTCAAAGGTAAAAGTGCCACTTACTGGTGTAAAACATTATTTGTGCGATTTTAAACCTACGGCCTACACGTTTCAGGCTATGTCATCAATGGCACATGCAAGTTTTGGTGTTTGATCTCATGTAAGAAATGGAATATAAAGCAAAAATCAATACGAAAAGGAACAGCAGACATTTCAACCTCAGTGGAACTACAGTGCATTACAGTGTGTGTGTGTGTTCACATCATCACAAAGACCATCAGGAGTGCAGGATGAGTTCTGTTGATGGAGGTTAATATAGCCTCCAGAGCAGCTATATTAATCATGTGTACAGTACACTGTAGATGATCATGAACCGCTGGCCGGGCCAACAAAGCTTCAAGCTCAGCGCATGATGCTGTTTTTTTCTCTTTCACACGTTCTCTCCAGACAACCCTCAACATCTACTGACACTGGTGGCAAAATGTGGATGCTTGTGTCTGTTTCATTCAGTTCGAAGGGGGATGGGAGGGAGAGGGACGTAAATGGAACACAAAATTGAAATGATAAGAACTCAAAACAATCCAGCATCCAGAACTTTCTGTCTTTCTTTTTTTTTGTGAGTTAACATAGGCTTTTCTTTTTTTTTTGGTTCATGCATGTCAAACGCAGACATGAAGAGAGGAGGAGGAGGAGGAGGATGTAGAGGAAACAGTAGGAGGAGGATACATAGAAGACTCAACTTACTTTTGAGCTCTGCGGTGATAGAGCAAAACAAAGACAGAACACAGTACAGAGTTTTAACCTCACAACATTCACGAAACGAGTGGAACCATTACACTAGTCACTGTAAGCACGGGGTCAGAGGGGGTCGGAGGGAGAGGGGGACAGGGAGGGGGAAGAGGAAGGACCATTACACTAGACCGAAGTGTGTGTGTGTGTGTGTGTGTGTGTAAAAGTGTGATTGTGGGCATAACAATTAAAGAAATTGTACTTTAGGAGTAGATTGTAATAAACGATACAGGCGATACTACCAAATACTGAGAGCTACTACAACATTTTAGTAGTTTAATAGCAACATGACTGTTAACAACAGATAAAAAAGTTCTTACCTCAAATAACAGTAAAGATTAAAGAGTGTCACATGGGCAGAACATCTCAATAGGTTTCTTTCAATGACATATTGTAGTTTGCGTTCTATAAGATAGATTCTCCTCGGTGGTTTCTGATGAACAACTCACTCGTTTTCTGTTCCACGTTTAATTTGACATCAGATTCACAGAGAAATCACACTGCAAGACTTACTGGTGAATGGCTTGGAGAAACTTGCGCTGGTGTTTCCGCACCTTGGCGTGATCTATCTTTTTGACCAACTTGGTGTGTTTGTAGATGAGCCATGTTTCCCTGAGTACATTGGCAGCTGTGTTCTTTACCTGTGAGGCGGGGGTTGAAGACGAGGCTAAATGTTAACACTGCAAAGACATTGTAAGATTACCATGGAATACAACAGGAATTTAATGAGGTGGTACAATATTCAATCCAGAAAAGAAAGTGAGAAATCAAACAAAACAAAAAAGCAGTAAAACTCCTAAATTATAAATATTTCAGTCTACAGACATTTTAAAGTCTATAAATTGGGAGAGAAGTGGACCTTAAACTGAGGGGGAGCTTACAGCCCTGACAATATAATATATTATTATTAGTATCAATGCAGGACATATACAAATATTTAGAAACGTAAATTGGCCAGTTCAATCAATCAATCAAACTGTATTTATATAGCACCTTTCAAACAAATCAAATGGAGTTCAAAGAGCATCACAGTTGATTGACAAAAAATGGGATGTTAAAAATGAATAGAAAATAGAAACATCAATAAAATAATATATATATTATAATCAACACTTGCATTTTACTAAAACAAAACAGAGTAAAGTATATACCTAATTTAACCACAAAATTATAAAACACTACATAAAGCCAGACTGAATAGGTGGCTTTTAGATCTACATTTATTCTTTAGCTCCTCTCAGATTATGTGAAAGTTCCAGTAGTTTTAGTTTTAGATTTTATTTTTTATGTTGGGTGTATAGCTTACTATAGAGGTCTTGTTTTATTGCACTTCTTTAGGTCTCTATTCAGACATACCAGCAAAAAAGCCAATGTGGTTGAACTTCTTACAAAACGTAGAGTATCCTTGTGAAGAAAGTTGTGAGGGGACCTTGTAGTAAAAACCAGTAACATATCAGTCCCTCAGAACGCAGGAACATGCAGCGACTCACTCGTTTGCAGAGTTGTGTGTCCATCATGAAGTTGTGGACGTGCTTCTCGGCCTTGGTCAGCTCCAGCTTCCTGGCTACAACTGCAACCACCAGCGCAGTGCAACCGGCTCCCTGTTGCACAAAGACATGGTCAAACACACAGTCTATGCTCAGAGTATGTATTTAAAAGAGGGAAATAGTATAACTTTAGGTCATGGGTCATTTTAAAGGGGAATATCAGAGGTTCTGCCTTGTGCCTGTGTTATAATGGAGAACATGGTTAGATGTTGTGCTTTAGTAAAGTTATTACTATTAACAAAATACAGAATCTTTTGGCTCATCAGCAGCACATTATCATAAGTATCAGGACTTAACGAGTCAGAAACTGTGTCTGTTCTGAAGAAAGAACCACAGATATCGAGGAAGTTTCCTCTTTTGTGGAGGAGGAAATGTTTGGTCCTGGTCGAGTGTAGAGTTATCGTTGGTTACATCTGAGTGATATTCAAAAGGGTTTCGTAGTTTCTCAAACACGATTAGACTGGTTCAAGATTTTGGAACCAGAGGGTGTGAACTCTGTTGAATTATGCTAAAAGGTTTTATTTCTTTATTCTTAAAAAACTGACTTATTTCTCATAAAATTATGGCTTCATTTTTGTAATATTATGAGTTTATTTCTTCAAGCTATAATCTTCTAATATTATGAATTTTTCATAATAAAATTTAAATTTGTTCTTTTAATATTACGACTTGTCTCTCGTAAAATCTCAATTTAATATTTGTAATGTAATTACCTTTTTCCATTAAATTATGATTTTATTATCATTTTACTGTACGGTTTTCTCATTAATAAACAACTTTATTCTTGTAATATTATGACTTTCTTCTCATTTTCAACTTTATTCTTGTAATACTATACCATTATTTTCTAAATCAAGAATTCTGTCTTCAATAGGATCCTAATACTCCCTCATGGATTCGTTAACCTTATTGCATGAATACAAATAAGAAATTGACAACCAATCAAACTGAAGCTTTCGAATGCATCCTCTTTTAAACCTGACTGCTGATCACAAACTGTTTAGAATCTTCACATATTTAGAATATCTATAAAAGTACACAAAGAATGATCGGAAAGTTGCGTTCTTGTTTTGTGTGACATGTTGTATAGTACATGGAGCTGAGGTTTGTCATGCCAGAATGTCGTGCATTTATGTGAGCGAGGAGGAGAGGGACCCACCATGATCCCTGTAAGCAGACACACGCCTTTCCCACAGTACGTGTGCGGTACCATGTCCCCGTAGCCAATGGAGAGGAAGGTAATCGAGATGAGCCACATGGCTCCCAGGAAGTTACTCGTCACTTCCTGTTTGTCATGATACCTGAGGTGATGATAGATAGAGAAGCAGAAGTGGGGGACACACAGTCAGAGAGAGACTGCACACGTTCTGGTGAACGCGAGCATGCTGGAGGATGACGTGGTGCTGTGTGAACCAAACAGAGGTGGTGGGTGGAGGAGGTGAAGATTGCGGAGGAAGAAGAATTCATGGCACAGGGTGCTACACCCGAGTTTAAAGCAACAAACATTTATTCAGTGGACGCTACACTTCATATCTATTGTTCTTTGCTTTTATGTCTTTTTTTATATGTGAGACAGTTTAATGGAGAGATGTGTTGAATGGGTAAAAAACGTCAAATGCGATGTAGCAAAAAAAAATAGTGTTAGTTAAAGAATTTGATGCAATGATTTCAAACTGAGGGATCAGAACCACTGTCAACATGTTTCATGTTCACTTGTTTACATTAACATAGAAATTTGGATTTTCAGAGAGCGTTTTAAATGACAAAGAGACGAGCCACGTCGCTGTAAGTGACTGGATAAAGAGCGCCGCAGGTCAGACTTGATTTGAATGTCACCACCCAACAAATGTCATGTCAGTGCATCCACAGATGCACACACTGCTGCGCTTAATCCAACTAAGAATTGGCTTATTGGTCACGATTTGTTGCAGAGTTTACGCTGCCCCAACGGGGAAAAAAGGTTTGGCAATGCAAAACATCACTTCAAACATGTTGTTGGCTGAAAATAGCTTGACAGCCATGCTTGAGTTGTCGGTCCAAAGGCCGGCTGTGCATATGCAAAGCTATTTCCACAGAAAAAAAAACACACAGTGCAAAGCTGGATTGATGATGACATTCCCATACCTTTTCAGCAAGACCAAAAAAAAATCCATCACAGAGACAAGTCTGCCTCATCCACCCACCCTCATTCAACTCGCCTGATTATTCCCAGTGGGCTGTCTAGGAGGAGATCAGATACGATTTAATTTTGGAGTTAGAATCAAATATTCATTAAACACTTTGAGACAACATCTCAGAAACATCCTTCTGACAAGACAGAGGAGATGGAGTGTAATTTCTTGGGATTTTGCTGAGGCCTCTCTGAAGGGGATTCTCACTGGGCCAATCAGGAATTGTTAACAACTTTAAACTATCCAGCAGTGACCCAGCATGTGGACTTAAAATGGCTGGAGCAATCACCTCCAATTAGTGCACGAGTACAGACCGGAACACTCGGGGCCAGACGATGAAAGTTTATCTTTCCACCAAAAAGAGAAGAAAAAAAAAACCTTGGTGGGCGGTTTTGTGGCGACGTCTGCTCCTCCTTCTCCTCCAAGACAGGACACTGTTATTGAATATCATGAATCATGCCTCCTGCAGGTCTCAAAACTCCCACTCCTGAGTTTCTCTTCATGCTCAAAGTCAGGGGGTTAAAAAACAAAACACAACTTTGACCACTTCTCTTCCCTCAGAGTGACAAAACAAAAACAGTGTGCAGTCTGTGGGATTCAAGCTTCAGAAATGACATGCAGAGAAGCAGTCTGTACAACACCATGCAGGAATCAAGAATATCTGCAACCTGCATGCTACAACAGCCAGTATATTGAGAGCAGGGGAGCGCTGGGTAAACCTGGGGCGGGGGGAGGGGATCCACCTGGGACAAATTCCGCAGTTATCACCAGGTGGAGGGGGGGGGCTGTACGTCTTCTCATTCTCAAACAGAGGGGTAGGACCGGATGATCAGCAGAGGAAGAAGCTCATTGAATTTGACACCCCTGTCTCTTTTACCTGCATCCCAACACGTCAGCAGCTGCCCTTTGATGGCTGCCAGGGGGCTCAACTTGATCAGCAGGCTAAATATTGTAATTACAAGTGACTACTATGTTAATTTCATTCATCTTGTCATCGAGGCGTCCAGAGAGGGAGTCACGTCTCGGAGGCAGACAGAGATGTGTTACAGTGGCCTTCTCTCTGTACTCAACGTAAGCCCTAAATACGCCTGACGGTGACGGAGCCGGCGTGGTTCTTTATCATGAGAAATCACTCTGTTGAATTATGTTTTTCGTGTTTCTATGGTGGCAATCATTTTGTCAACGCACACATTTCAATATTTGAATTCAAGTATTTCTATAATTCTCTACCGTGGAATAGAGACAGCAATACGGGAACAGAGACAGAGGCTGAAATGGGGAGCTGATCAATAGCATTTTAAGGCTCTCAATATACTGTGTCAAGTTTTGGAATAGCATGGAGAAGAGCTGGCACCACTTTCAACCAATTCCAGGACAAGAGGTATATAGAGTCCAGAACAGACAGTTTTATCCCCCACTGTTAAATTCTCTCTGACACACACTAAGCAGTGAAAGCATTAACCTGGCATCACTTCCCTGGTCAAATGTTTCAGAAAGGACATTATTTATCCAGTATATCCACAGATGTATAAAATGATAGTTTCGTTTATTCCCAAATGAGCTCTGACACGTTCCGTCTGTGTTAGGTCAAAGGAGCACGGCAACCTTTACACAACGTCAGACCAGTAAGGCAACATGGCTAAAACTACAACCAAACAGGTCAACAACAACAACCACAACAACAACGACAAGGTATGAGTCCCCTCTTTCTGCTCTACAAATGATCAACATCGAATTCAGCCCTGCACGGTAAACGAAACGGATAAAACTGTTTTCTGTTTATGTGAACTAATAAACGATTCCCAGTCAATTTTTTTGCCGCGCAGCCCAATCTGAAAACACAAGCTCTGAACAAACAGAATGGTAATGATGAATCCAGCGTGCCACACACTTCCCTCTGCACACGCACACAAATCAATAATATTTGAGAGAAAACCCCACACACACTATTAACAATTACAATAGCCTTTGTTCATGCAGGACCTGATAATTCATACAATGAATGCTGCACAACTGCATTTAGCCACAATGCTTTTTAGAGGAAGTGCCAAGTTCTTCTTCAGTCATTAGTTTAAAGATGGAGGTGTCGGTGAATACTTGGTGCCTGGTGCCAATATGAAGTGACCGAGGGGGGCTGTTTAAAAAATGCCCTAAAATAAAATTACTTGTTTTAACCATTCAATATCCTCAAAAGGCTTAATAACAACTACATTAAGCTACCTACTCAAAATTTAAGTAAACAGCGTTCGTGTGAGAAGAAGGCCTATAGCTCTATTTTCCAAATGAATTAACACTTTGCTTTGAAAATCAGGGGCGGGGGGGTCTTACTTAAAAGTAAGACTGAGGTTAGCTTGACTTAGCTTGTTGTTGAGTGAAACCACAAACACTCTGTGCCTCAGTTTGGATATAATGAGGCACAGCATGCTTCCTTAGAAGAAAGCTGACCGAGGCATCACACAGATTAAAGTGTTTTTGTGACCAAAATATACATCTGGTAAGAAGTAGGAAAAAAATTGATGCAAAAATTGATCTGATGTTCTATTTTAAACTTCCTCCAGACAGCCTCATCCTGACTTCTGTCTGTTTCTGCTCTCCATCACCGGTCAGCTGCCACAGCGAAGCATGTGACTTACTCCACATTCAAAATTCTGCAGCTATCGCCTGCGCCCAATGGAAGCACTTCCCCTCTTCCCCCTGCATTTCAATAGCAATTTAACCAATTTTTCCCGAAGATTATTCAGGACTGCAGGTCTTGTTGATATAAACGAGTTTGAGCACAGGCTGAGACAACTCGGGGACAAATAGGTTGGGATGCTCCACTGGTGGGGGTGGGGGGTGTATTAGTTGAAGTAAACATGAGCAGATTCTACTCAGAGTGATGATGACCTAATTAAAATTGTACAAACCCCACAGTGTTTTTTACAGCGCAGCCAATATGCAAAGCAAGCGAGCGAGCAGGCGGCAGCACATTCAAAGTTGACTTGGCACACATAAAATGAATGGGCAATCTTACAATATGTGCATTTTGTAATGTGTTTCCAAGAAATAAAAAGATATATACTACTTAGTTACACTGAGCTAAAATCAACAGGCGTTATTTTAACAATTACAATATCTAAAATTTAGGTTTAAATTTGAATGTAGCGTGAAAGTTATTATTAGTCACACTAGCCGCATGGTTGAACTGTTAAATTAAATGCCATGAAATCTGCAAAGACACTCACTAGCACATTTTCAAATTTGCTGTTTTAAGTTAAGTGTCTAAATCTAATCTACTGGAAGAAATTTATAACACAAATTCATGCTCCCCTCAGGATGAATTACTATATTGCATCCACTTTTCATCTAGCGCCATCATCAGATCAAACTTTCCAGTGATCTCCTTCTACTTTCTGTGGTTTTAATTTATGTCTAAACACCTGAGGAGCTACTGACATAACCAATGCTTACTCTGAAGGCTCATTTTGTCCGTTACTGGTGTACGTTTGCTGAAAGCTTACAGATATAGATGGAACAGAGCACTACTACCAGAAATCATGGGGTGGGGGGGCAGTGTAGCTACAGTAATAGCTCAAGAGTCACAACCGTGAGACACAAGGATGAAATTTGAATAATGGCGCAACATCTTTGAGGAGAGACTTGAGAGGCAAGTCTGTAAAAAACCACAGGCATCTGTGTGATGTTACTTTGCCAAGTCACAGAGACAAATAGCCGCTTTTGCCTGTTTCTTATGAGGTTCGTAATCACAACGTTCTCCCCTGTCGGAATGTTTGTTCTTATCAATAACTGCTGCCCTCTAGTGGAGGATGTGGGTAGGGACGGTTACATCGTTTGAAATGGCTGCATCTCAATTCGTACGTAAAGGCAGTGTGAATGAGCCTGAACCCTGACAAGCATGCGGACACACTCAACCAAGATAACACACTGTCTTTGTTAGCATGGTAATTAGCATTAGCTTTTAGCTCAAAGCTCCATTGTGTACAGCCTCACAGAGGTGTTGGCATTGCCGTAGACTTTCTTTGAAATTTTTACTACATTATTTCCTTATAGAATATACGCCACATGAAGTTGCGTTGCCGCTCCATCGTTTCAGGCTTTATGCCTGAGTTAAACAACAAATTAATTCCTAAACCCCCCCACACACACACACACACACACATCTGAAATTCAAACATGGTGGAGCGGCAGTGTCACGAGGTGTAATGTAATTGCACCCTGGCCAATTAAAAGACAATGGCAAAATGATTGCATTTTAATAATGAGCTACGCGTAATGCATTGCTGTAAGACAACTGAGACGTGAATCCAGAAGTAAAGAACTGCTTTAATTTGCTGACTTGCAGTTTTGCCAGCGGAGGCAAACCTTCAGGCTTCAGCTGCAAGAAATTATGTAAAGCGTGTGTTTGTGAATCTCATCATGACTAACTGAACATCCAGTGACGGCACCAACACCACAGGAGTGTTTCTATTGAGATTTCCTGCAAGGCATTCTGATACAAAGGAAGCAAAAGATATAGCTAAATTAAGGCACTGACAAAATTTTGTGACGCTTCTCTTTCACATTTAAGCTGGGCCCTTCATTTAGGCCCCGTCTATGAACTGCTGTGTATGTCCTTAATCTACAAGGCCTCCGCACAATAAGCATCATTCACAAAAGCCCTCACAGTTTTATTTCATGTTTTCAGTATTCCCAGGGAACTGTACACTTAAAAGTATATTGTCTGCTGTACTACTGCTCACAAGATTGTGCTAACTACCTGTAAGTCTACCAACTGCCTTCTTAATGTGCCCCATTTAATACCTGCCCTAACTATTTAATGTTTTCGCATTTCAATTACTTCCTGACGGTGTCAGATAAATCTTTGGGGCATAAAGGTTTATAGCACTGATTAAGTTAGCAGTGGGTAACAAAGCACATGTGGAATCAAGTGTTTCAATACTTTAAGTATAAAAATGAGTCCAGAGTTTGAATTCCATTATATGATCCATTTGTCGGTTTCCCGGACCTACCAATACCTTTGGTGACATCTTGTGAGGTTGCATATACTAAATAGGAATTATGGCATTTTTCAACCATGGCACTAAGTGTATACGCATACTAACAAAGACTTTTAGAGTAAATCGCCTCCATTGGCAGCCAGGACTCAGCATCATTATTTACAATGTAATCTAATGGGGCAACAGGGACAGTCCATGAAAATGCACCTGCTACTGCTCAATGTTGGTGGTCTTAATGTGGCCACAGACGATACCTCAGACACTACACAACGCTGTGTGACCAAGTCAGAGGACTTGTTGTCTTCCTGTTCAGCGAGACATGTGTAATGTTGCTAAAGATCCAGAATAACAATTTGAGCCTTCGTTCGTGGAAAAAAAGCAAATTTTGCGAGACTGTCGCAGTTGCCCCATAAGATCACATTGTAGCCACTGCGGCTGTGTCGCAGCAGCCAATGTTTTTGTAAGTTCTCTTCAATTAGACGCACACAATTATAACCATAGGACCCTGGTTGAAAAATACAATAATTCCCCTGTCACACAACAAACATTTTAAAAGGTGAAGGACTGTTTTTGGCATTTTAAAACCTCTCTTCATGGAAGTGAGACCGAGGTGACGGAACAACTCAGATGAGATCATGTTTATCAGGGATAGTTGGGTTTTAGATTATATAGATTTTGAAAAGATTCTTAAGGCATTTGACACATTCATGGCTTAGGGGGAATTCTTGTTTGAACCGACCTGAAAAAACGTAGTCCTATACACTACTTTAGATTCCTAGTCAGTGAATGTTGGTCCCCATCTATAAGCTGTATTGTAGCTGTTATATTGCCAGATTGACAGATACAAACTTGAAGGGATGCAGTACTCACAAGAAAGTTGTCAAAAACACTGTAGTCCTGGAGTCTAATAGTCAAGTGCTTACTGCTACTCAAGTTATTGAATTGATCCTATAGACAATTAGACATCTTCTCCTCCTCCCTGCCATTGAGGAAATGTCACATCAACACAGACTAGTTCGGAACATAGTTCTTGATCTTCCTACATGTTGATGGACATAAGTAACTTCCTAAAAACAGACTAAAGGCAGCTCTTCATAGTAGCTACAGGAGAGCAATGATTCTCATTAACTGGGAGGAATACTCATACTCAAACATTTAGTATGGCTTCCAGTATGCTTTTTGTAACCTTCAGAAAGAAAAGATTGATGAAACTAAATGGTTTGCTAGGACTTCATGACAACAGTAACGTTTTACTTTGAGCTACAGCGACCTATTCTTTAAGAAAAGAACAGCACTGGCTCAGCTCATTAACCAGCATATTCTGATCATATCCTAGTACATTTATCACTTTCACAATTGTCAACATGCTTTGCGGGATCAGTGTACGACTTTTCCATCGGCTATAATCAATACTACGCCTGCATAGTCTAAAGTCACGTAATCGGGTAAAGTCATCAAACCATAGAGAATCCACCTGTCCTTGAAGTCACTCCATTAGCATAAGATCCATTCGTCTTTGTTGAGGAGATGCTCATTTTTAAACATTAGATAAAGGTAAGAGGTATTTGAGACACTTAGTTTGACAGTGAGTAAGGGATTGCATCTATACAGACAGTTCATAGTATACAAATGCATTTACTTAAAGGAACATCAACAGGGTCAGATTTCATTTTAGTGATGAATCAGTGTTTTATGAAAAACCTGTGGTTTGTGTGAGAACATTCAAGTCTCCCTGTTGTGTATTTCTCTGGTTAGATGTTCGGACAGTCTGTTCTTGTTTGGCACTGTTTTTAAGCGATGACACAACCTGGACGTCAAACTTTGGGTGTAGGTGTAGCCGACTATGGAAAGGCAGCGAAACTTTGGCAGAGCTTGTATTTTTTAACGTAGCCTATGGGGTCTTCCCTGGAGAGAGAGCGAGGTGAGAAACCGCATTTTCACATCGCCTCCAAACAGCGTTTTGTTTCAGGTAACAGAGTTAGAGCGGGAGAGGAAGAGATATTAGATAACAGTTAAAGAGACAAAAAGAGTGAGAAACCAAGGAGGCAGGCAAGGCATGCATGCAAGTGTGTAACTGAATTCTGGCCTGATTGTCTTCTTATGGATGAGGGAAGGTAAAGGGAATCAATAGTGGGGAAAGATGAGGAGAAACTGTAAGACATGCCACATTAGATGGCCACAGTATGAGATCAGCAAACCATCAGTCAGGAGATGGAGAGAGAGGGAGAGACTCTTATGTTACTCAGGGAGAAGCCAAAAGAGCCACGTTAAGGTGCTTAGCTGAAGTGGGTTCGCTCTGAAGATGGAGTGGGTCCAGAAAGACGGGTAAGTGAACCAGGGACCAAAATCTGTCCACTGTCATATTCCTCCCAGCTCCACCTCCACCCCACAATCCCTCTCAATCTCCCTGCTTGTGACTTTCATTCCCCCCATCTAGGCATTTTCCAGGTGGACTCCATGCTCGTCCAATCTCACATCGTGCTGCCATTCGATTGGCTCAGGAGCCGTGAAAGTGTAAGTGTAGCGCATTTAAAAAAAGATACAAGAATTCACACACAGCACTTTGGGAAACAAGCGCCTCTTTCTCCCTGGGATTGGTTGAAGTAAACATGAAAACTCTCATGCTGTTTCGATGTTTACAAGAGGAGAGGACGAAGGGGCGTGAGGACATTCAGTTCATAGATGTAAACAAAAACTGGAGACACTGCTTTCAGCGCACAACAGACTCCTTCTTCAAGAGTGTCTCCATTTAAGAAACTGTGCAACAATGGAAAGCAATGCCCTCATTTACCTCCGTAGCTTTGAACTGTGAAGCGCTCTATACCAAATAGTTGCCGACCAAATTCACGCAGTGCTCGATACTGAGACACAACCCAGACCAATATGACATTGACATCTGTCCTCTCTTTGGACACTCAGACCTTCGTTTGGCTACAGGAGACCATGTCTAGAGCAAAATCCTGGCAGGAGGAGCGACAAGAGTCTGTGGGAAAAACCACTACAACACTGTTCACTTAATTTTGTGAAGGGGGACACATAATGGGATGGTAATGTGTGAACACAAAGAACAGAGAGGCTCTTGCTCCTCGGCAAATCTTTGGAGCTGCTGCTAAAAGGACTTTTTGTGAAATATAGATCTATAACAATTGCATAAGGAGACGGAGAGAAAAAAATGAGAGAAGACAAATTGCCCTCTGACAGACACGTGAAGGTGACTTGAAGGAGCTGTTCCATTTTAGCACAGATTTCCTCCTCTTCATCCTCCACCACCTCCTCCTCCTCCAGTCCCAGCAGCCCAACACACAACAGTTAGCAAAGAGACGCTTGCTTCAAAGTGCTGCTCAGACCGTTGATCTCTGCTGTTCTCCTATAGCCAGTAAAGGCCTGTTTTCTTAGCAAAAGGACGGTGCCAAGTAAAGGGCCTACCTAATCCTCCTTTGCCATACTGAGTTTGGAAAGGCCAAAGGGTTAATTGTTTTTGAGGGACCACCCCTTCTCCCCGCTATAAACCCCCCCACCCTCCAATCCCGACTCGGGACAGCAGTGGCGCCAGCTCGGTGCAAAATGGTAAGTTTTTTTTTTTCCACGGCTAGAGAACGAGGACTCACATGGTATCCCTATGGAGCAGCATAGTGGGGAAATAGAAAGTACAACAAAACATTATACAAACACACACACACACACACACATGCACGCACACATACCTACATGTGCATGCTGGCACCTATCCATAGTAGCACACACAAACACATATCCACCCAGCTGTTCTTCTGAAACTAAAGGACTAATAGCATGCACTGCTCATGGAAAGTGTTTGTGTGTGTGTCTGTGTGTGTGTGTGAGCAAACAAATGAAACACGGCTCTGCTCGAGATTACTGTGGTTCTAATCTAATCATGTGTTTACATTCAAATTTCTAAACAGACACCAGCATACTGTGGACTAAAGGGTCAGATATCCAATGTGGAGTTCCTGTTTTGAGTTAGTTCAGACCAAACCATGGCGATGGCCAATTCATCTTTAAGATTGTGAATGATAAAGAAAGAGTGTAGCCATTAACTGCAGTTACACTACTGAGACTACGTCTGTACCGCTACATTTTAAAACGGATTTTTCAGACTAAAACAATCACGGTAAAGAGTTTTGGCTCCATTTTGGTTTTATCTCGTCCAAATTAAAACGCGACCATCATGGGACCACTCACGTGCACAGGGCATGTGTGATGGTGTAAACGGGAAGGCATCCGGTGCCGGGGTACACAAATTGCTCAATTAAAAGCTTGTCTCTCAAATGTAAACAGCAGAATGTAACTGCACTAACAGGGTCAGCAATGCTTGTGATTGATTGTCCATGTTGTATTCTGGAAGAATCAGTGAAGGCTATGTCGTGACCGGAAAGACCCAATCAACAACTGGTTGTCAGTGTCTAAGTTATTGTTCAAAATAGATGCAGCCCCAGACTCAAAGTAAAAAAGACTTATAATTTCCACATGTCTCTGGTTTAGCTGCTCTGAAACACCAGAGAAGTGTGGACGTCAGGCGTATCCTTAACAGAGTTGATGCATTTTTAAGCGAAAACATAGTAGTATGGATTAGGCCAGTATTCAAACTGTTAGCGGGCCATTGTGTTGTTTGCAACAGATGTAAATCTATAGTTAAAGGTGATCTCGGACGTCTGTTACACCTCACTGCCCTGCCTCTCTGTTCAAGTGGAGCTGGTGGCAAAGATCAGCTGGATGGGTTCCCCCAGCGAGGGTCAAACCCAGCGTTCAACTGTTAAGAGGTGCTGAGGGTTGGAGAAGATCCGGGGTCGAACGTGCGAGGGGGGGGGGGGGGGGGGGGGGGTCAAGTTAGTGACAGGTGTTAACTTGGGGGGAGTGGGAGTGGGAGTGGGGTAGTTAAAGGAAGAGGCGCAGGATGGGAGGGGAGGTACTTAGTAAAAGCAGGCGAGGCGAGCTGCAGGAGGACGCTGAGCATCTGTGGTAAATGTCCTGGCTGAGAGACCGAGAGCAAAGCCTTCCTCTGAGCCGAGGCTTAACTTCCACAGTGCAGCACATGTACAGTAGCATATCAGGCCTGACAGGAACTGCAGCTATAGATCGTCCACGCCACCCACCCTACTCAAGTCCCCTTCCCCACCCCAACCAGGCAAAAATGACTTTAAAACATCAAAGCTGGCATTAATGTCTCATTTCCCTATGCAAATGCCAAACGAGAAAAGAAAAAAAAAAAGCTTTTCATTTCTCCCTGCCTCTTTCATTTTCAGTGAGAATCATTGCTGCCCCCTTGAGACGAAGCCCGATGCGCAGTTTTGGGGAGAAAACGGGTTAGGGGATCCTGGGGGCTGCTCTGCATTACCAAAACAAACCACTCAGCAAACAAACAATTAGACACTCATGAATTATGGACAAGACATCTAAAATAGCAGTAGAAACGAAAGAACAGGGAGAAGCGGAGCGATTGCTGAGCTAATGAAACGTAGGTCAGGGTGTTTTTAAACACTTAGCTGAGTAGTAAGTGTCTGTGTTTGCCTTCCTGTGTGTAGTATCGCCATGTAACCTATCCTGATGATTTCACACCAGTGTGGATGAGTGACAGAAAACAAGGTAACACTGAGAGACACAGGACAAAACAGTGACAAGAGTGAAGGAGGAGAGGGTGTCTAGTAATTCACAACGTGTGATTGTGCATCCGAGATTTAGTGCATCCATATCATCCATTATTCGGCCATTATTGACAACCCTGTGTTTACCTCTCGCAGACGCGCACAGTCCATGCAGCAATGATCCAGGAGGATATACTGAAAACCAGCAGGACAGTTCCTGGACAGATGGTCATGAGGGTCTTCATGACAAAGCGTGTGTTGAAGTTGATCTTGTTGAGTGCGCCGATGCTGCGAGACGAAGCGTCCGTGAACAGCTTGCTGTGGAGTAACATGACCCTGCCTATCAGGTAGAGTCTCAGGAACATGGGGATGGAGAGGATGATGTCCACGTCAGCGTCGGCCACTGACGGCGTGTAGGTGAAGGCCAGCCGCGCCGTCCAGGTGAACACGTACTGGCCTGGTATGGGATGGATGGCACACACCAGCAGCTCTAGCACAATGAAGAAGATCCGCTCATACGTCATGGCTATCCTCCAATCGTCCGCACCATTGTCGACCATAAACAGCTGAGAGAAAGCAAACACACACCAAGGACTTGTATTAGAACTTCCTTTTACTTCCTCTACAGCCAAATTAAAACATGTGTTAGGAGCCAGGTATTTTGAAATTCTAACCAAGGTGCCCAGAGGTCATGCCCAAATTTGGTAAAAGGTGAAAAATCTAAATAATGCAGAAAGCATCTTGTTCAGTTTTGTAAAAAGTGATAAGTTTGATGCAGCTGAGACCAAACATAACACTAAATGCTAAATATTGGATGCACTCCAGCAAAACCTCAAACCAAACTGAACAACCAACCTATTATTATAAACGAATGTCTAGTCATTTTTTGCAAAGGAAAACACTCAATCAAATATGCATTTACATTTGTAAGATACTTTTGTGTGAAATCATATATGACATTAACCACAATTAATGCTGTGCAGTTTTAAGCTTTTGCCGACTAGTTCAGTTTCATACTGATACATGATTACTTGAGATATAATTTTCAATAGGCCTAAATCGTTGGTGAGGTGGATGACCTTGACCTTTGACCTTTGCTCATCCATATCTGATCATTTAATCTGTGAGTCTAAATGAACATTTGTGCCAAATTTGAAGGTTCCCCACGAGGTGTTTCTGAGCTGTTGCACAAATAAGACCAAACACGTGATGTGTAAGGTCCCTGTGACTATTCAGAATCTAATCAGTTCATCTTTGAGTCCCAGTGAATGGTTGCACCAAATTACATATAATAGAAAACTGTGTTCACATTGGCTCAGTTCTTCCTCATTGTTAGGATTATTGCTACCATCATTATTAGCATCCCCATCCCAAAAGCTGTTGGTATAATAAATCAAATAAAGTATTTTTTTCTGTGGCAGACTCACCTGGATTTCCCGGGCATGGTACATTATTATAAGACCAAGCAATATAACAGTGGAAAGGCTGATAAGGCATTTCAGTGCAAATGAGTATGAAGATTCCTACAGTGAGAGAAAAAGAGAAGGGAAGGAATATCAGCAACAATGAACACACTTTATCATCACATACAATCTATACTTGTGTATGGGAATACAAAGGATCTCCTTCTATTCATTGTCAATGTGCATTTCAGCTATTTTCTATATTTAGCATCAGTAGACGGCAATGGTGTCTTGTAACTGCTTAGCAACAAGGTGAAATCAGGTAGTTAAGCAACGTATGTAGAAGTGAAATCTGAGGGTATTTACTGGAACTCAACATTTCATATGGTGTAGATTTAAAAAAGGAACACGAGCAGCATAAATGTCCCCAAACAACCCATTTAAAATGGTTATACAACAGTGCATACACACAACAGACCACACACACACAAACACACACACACACACACACACACACTACTTATTACTTTAAACTTCTATTTGAGAACAGTTAATGGGGTTTTACACACGGTGCAGTCAGGATGTTACTAAACAATGCAGCTGCAGGTGTAGCCTCATATTATCCATGGACACTGTTCCCCGCCAACCAAACTACCAATTAATCAAAGTGCGGCGCTAACAGGGGGACTTTCCATTTAATGGTAGGTGCAAAAAAAGGCAAGACTAGCATTAGCAGGGAGGCCACCACAGCGAGTGGGGCTGATGATAAATAGACCAGCTGGGTGCTAATGCGGCTTGTGTGTGTGTGTGTGTGTGTGTGTGTGTGTGTGTGTCTGTGTGCACACTGGGGCCATAGATCAAGGAAATGAGAACCTGTACTACTCAGGCCCCCCCACCCTCTGTGTTGGTAAAATGCCATTTGATAAATCAATTTAACAACCATGATGTAAAAACGCCGCTCTGCAGCGGGTTAACGATCATGGGGTTGTCATTATAATAACAGCGACAAACAAATGACAAAAACAACAAGTGGAAATATCACTCATAATTGTCAGTGTGGTGACAGTGAGAGCTGCTCAGCACTACTCCGTCCTTCGATGGTCCATATTACAGAATGTATTTTTAGCTATCAACTAGATTGCTTTGCCCCTTAGGTCGGCGACATGTTCGCAAGACATTCTAATGTCTGAGATTGTTTTGAGAAGTCCCCGGTGAAATAACATTGAGTAAACCAATTAATCCACCTGCCAGAGGTTCAAGGATTTTTCAGTCCCAGCGCTCACCGTCTGTTAGAGTGTCTCCCTCCTTCAGGACTTAAGAAAATCTAGGCAGAGCCTCAAGTGTCTGCGGCGCGATGCGACCGTCCGCAGCACATGCTAACTGTCGGATGTGACCTCCCATCTCGGTGCCACTCAGAGATGGGAGGTCATGTCCGTTTCAGCTGAGGTCAGCGTGATGAATTGACTGAACCCCGCTCAGTAACACTCAGACAAACCTATTGACTTTTTTAAAACCCCATAAATCGTCCTATAGATTACCACACTGATTTACTATTATGCGCGCAACACACACACACACACACACACACACACGTAATCAAATATACATTTACAAATTGTAACCACTGTTAGACATTAGTGGGGGGGGGGGAAATCCACTCCTATCACTTGTGAATGGAACCTATATCAGTGGTTTGTATGTTTTAGTCCTAACTTACCATTCACATATACATATCAATACTGACATAATTCTACAGCGCACCACAGCTTCCATTTGTTCCCAACATCTGAGTGCTGGCAGACAACATATCTGACAGTATAGATAATGAATTTAGAGTCTTTTTTCTTGCGACTCTCAAACTCATGTCAAAGCATTCTTAAGAGCACATAAATTGAAAATGGTTCCTTCTTATAGCTGCAACACCATGTGACCACTCCTACTCGTCAAATAAAGGTGACTTCATAATAATCTTAGAGAATCATTACCTTAAAGTAAGATTCTGTAAAGAGGATGAAATGCTCTTACTCTTCCAATTCTAAAATAAGTGTTAATAATAAAGCCTCTGATTCTGTAACTTGTCGGTCCAGTTGTAGTTAGATGTGTTCTATGGAGTAGTAGTTTGTAGTAGCCTAACTGTATATCACAGGTTACGTTACAAGATTCTACATCATTTCCACACAACGGGGAAATAAATTGAAACCAATCGTAGCCAAAGGCTGAAAATGAATATTGTGTTTTGTGTAAGACAAAAAGCTCATAAAAATAATGTCAGAGCTGGAACATTAGTGGAAAGTTAGAGCCGGCCCTTGTAGAAGTGAATATTCTGATGTATCGTTATCAACCACTGATGTGCTTTAGCAAAAAACTGAACAAAAACAAGAGTTATTATTCAACTAAGAGCCAATTCCCACAAACACCAAAACAAATTAATCCTGTATGTAAAAAAAAAAATGCTTTGCTATTGGATACCATGTTATAATGCCATCACACGTCAGGTGTCTGTGATGTTCTTCTTGTAACGTTTCCAGTTATCGATCATAAACAATTAGTAGGCTCAAGCTTTTAAAGCCACCACAACCACCTGCAGCCCTGTTCAGTTGTTTCCTCATAAGCAGATGCAGCTTCTGTGACCTGTCACAAACTGCAGTGTAATGCAGTGTCAGCTCCAATTCAAACAGCCCAGTAAATACTGTGGCAGAGGCGGCTCTGAGGGCTCAATATTCCTCCATCAAATACCCTGACACAGCAGGGACCTGAGTGGCTGACACACAAGGACAACAACAGGTCAACAGGTGGTGACCTGGTCACCGTGACCTTAAGTGTAAACCGCCTGCTGGTGTCCTTGCTCAAGGGTCCTACTTGTTCTTATATCTTGCTGCGTAGTCTCTACCCTGATCCACTCAAAGTAAAATAAATTTAAAGCATCTGGAACTTCATTCTCATCTTTTATTCTATTGATGTTTCCCTTGAACTCTACTTGTTCATTTCTCTTCACACACACATTCGATTTAGATAAAGATACAACCAGACTGGTGCGAAATGACGCTAAACATTTTCCACTAGTAACCTAACCGGATTTATAGACAAATTTAAAAAGAGATGGAATCCAATTCGCAGACTTTTACTCATTATGCCGATCACATGACACACATTACATTTGTGCCCTATTCCCAACACTTTGTTAGATAATGTACGTCAGAGTCTAATAATCACTCTTCATGAATCTGACAGCTGCCAACCCCACACAACTCAAACATTAACAATAGCAGTGACAGTAGACAAAGCTCCCACTCATTCATCGCGCACATGCACAACCTACCTTAGTGTAAACCCCCCATGACAGTTCCGTTTCTGTCACCATGACAACAATCCCAAACATCCCGAAGATGAGCGCGTAGTCGCTGAGTCGCTTTCGCTTCTCAAACAGCGCCCTCCGGTGGCCAAGCCTGTAGCCAATGTCCCTATTCTTCTTCTGCGGCGCCCTGCCACCGACTCGCACGCTGCCCTCCCTGACCAGGCTCTCGTTGGACGCCTTGCTGGGGTCTTCGCCGCCATTGCCCTTGGACACCACCACCTCCAGGCCGGAGCTGTGCAGCGTCTGCAAGGGCTGCGTCTCCGAGTCGAGCTCCGCGAGATTGCGGCGCGACGAGGACGCCAGGCTGCCAACTAGTGGTCTCACCACCCCGCCATTGTACTTGCAGGAGCTCATGGCTATCTGAGGGAGTCGGCCGCTGCTCTCGGAGAGGGAGGGCTTGGATCCAGCATGGCTCAGCTTCTTCTGCTCAGTAGTGGCCTGTGAACAGAGGGACAGAGGAGCGCGATGAGCACAATACTATCACAACAAATAGGGAGTAGAAACTCGACAGTTGGTTGAAGAGCCCAGCACACTGATGGACTTTAAATAGAGCATTGATGTGGGAGTTATATCTCTGTGGCTCTGGAGAGGCCAAGGAGAGGCAAGGATCTAGCAAAAACAATTTTGGTTATAAAAGCAGACAGATTTAGTTCTCAGCAGGACACGTGGCCAACATGCAACCCAAAATATCAACAGTTCTCGTTTCAACCTCCCAAATAACCACGGTCTACTGAGCGCTGGTAACAGAGAGTTGGTCGCTCATGAATCGTGTTTTTTTTGGTCTGTGTTGGTGAACGTTGAAATAGTCACAGTTTTGCAGCTACACCACAACAGTGGGGAGCTCCCCGTGTGTTTTTCCTTTATTTGACAGTATGGTTCACAAGGTTTTCCTTCAAGAAAATGGCATCAAAAGTAGATGGCTCAAAAACAAATAAATAATGTATGGGCTTTGATGTATAAATAAAGCCATATAACCAATAGAAGACCCTACAAAGTGCAGAAAATTGAATCTTTGCGCTGCACAAATTTAGATATGAATGATTAATGGTCGGCCTGACCCTGTTTCCCGGTCGGAGAAACACTTTTCCGTCGCAGAGATGAGCAGAGGGCTTCCCAAAAGAGAGCAATGACGAAGAGAATGCGGAACTTCTCAAACCAGGCGTGCCACAGGGATCAAATGTTAGAATCCATCCCCTTAAAGAGGAAACTAAGAATACACTTTCTTGTGGAACTCAGAGGAAACCGAGTACTGTAAATGTAGTGTGTTGAGGTAAAGGGCAACTTGGGGGCCAGTTGAGGGACACAGAAGCTCAAATGTGATGTGAGAGGACACACCACAAATACTTCAATCCGTTGGACATTTATTAAGGGATACTGTGGTATTGTTATTTTACCATCCAGAGCAGAAATAGCCAATGAACCATGGGTCTTCAAATGAGGTGTGGTCAGGTTGGTGCATCGCTGTATTGTTATTTTATGGACATTATTATCAATATACGAACCTCCATCTGTATTCATTGGTAAACTTGTTACACACGGATGATCTGCTCCTTTCTTCTGCATTCTCTCTCCTACCTGGAGAATCCACCAGCATAATGGAAATCACCAAGGCATTTAAAGAGATAGTAGCACAGCAGTCTCAACTGGTTTACTGTGTGTTACGCCCCAAAAGACACCCAGGATAAATGAAGGGACTGAGTGGATCCCCTTTTGAATCCATGGGCCTGGCGAAGTGACCTTTTCTACAGCCGTTAAACAAGCAAAAGTGGATTTGGACACACCCTGAACGGACATGCGTCACGAGCCATAGATCATGCTCTCAGATCATTCCTGCCCTCAGTCGATCTTTTATCGTTTCTGCTCTTGTTGGCAGAGAGTGAGGTTTTTTTGTGGTGTTTACACAGAAAATGTTCCGTCCATGCAGAGGCTGTGGAGCAGTCCCCCAGCAGCATCTATCTGCCTGTCTATCCCCTGTCCTTCAGAGACTCCAGCAGATTATCATAATGGCTTATGAAAACTTCACATGGAACAGTGCTTTTCCCGAAACAAGTCGGGGTGTGTGATAGCACTGCCGGCCCTTTTTATTAGCCTCGACAAAGCATGCCTAATGCCTTTAAATGTGCTGGTGGGAATAAAGAAGGGCGGCCCTAATGGAAATTTACTAACTCGGGTCCTGTGATACTATCGTCTCGCACATATTGTGGCTCCATGAGAACAGGACTAAAGGTTAAGGATTAGTGCAGCCCATAGTGTTTCTAATCCCCTTTTCTGTATTAAATTGCTTTTTAATCTGTGCCATTAGGACCCCTCTACACTTTGAAGACTGTGCAGCGAGTGAACTTTCGATTTGAATGACAGGAAATACTGTCGAAGAAGATACTGATACGTCGATAGTGGCTCAAAATGCATGGAGAGCGAGATATCGCAAATTTGATTTCAGTTCTAAAGATATGCTGAATAAATTAGAATTTACTGGAGATGTAACGAGGCTCGGTCAGTAAATAATTGAATCTTTTCATTATCACAGAAAATTACAAGTTTCCACACAGATATATTAGATTGTGTCAGCTTCAAGAACGGCACACATATTGACAACTCAATATCTAAACTATAAATAAGCACGGATCACGGATGTGCAGAGGCTATGACAGAAGTCCTACAAACAGCAAAATCATGCAGGAAAAATATTGTTATTACTGTAGCCAAATACTGGCTAAGCAAGATAAGTCTCACCTGGTATAAGAAATCAAAACTAATTTCAGTAGACTACTTTTATAGGTACTGAAACATATATATTAAACTTTTCACCGATGCGTAAAGAGCTTGCTTTTTATCCCTGCATCACGACCAACAGTACATCAGCCTGTCAGTCGTTTCAAAATGTGTCGAATCCACGTGATATCTAAGCGACTGCAAAATGTCATTATTCCTTTGGTCTTCAGTGTCACAACATCATGTCATTCACTCTGAGAAGAGAATTTCCTGCGTCGCCGTAGGAAGTAAATAACTCTGTAGTATTTTTAGTCCCAGTCAAAGAGAGGTTCTGAGATGCTTGATATGCAAATGTGGCTCCTGGGCTATAAAATATGAGAAGAAATCCAAGACAAACACCTCAAACAAAGGTTCGCAGAAATGTTATTTATATCGTTTTGTGTATTTACGAGTGTATTTTTTACTGTTTGTTCTACTATTGTCTTATCACCACACTGGTGAGTTGCAAACCTTTGACTCATATTACATAACATTAATTTGGGAGAAAACTTGCATCTTTTCCTCACACACAACAATTTGGGGTTTAATATCCGGCTCAAGGACTGAACCATTAACCCTTCTAATGACAGGGGTTATTTTTCTACCACCTGACACACTGTGTATGTATTTCTAATGCAATTGTACTATTACATTGTTTACATTTCACAACAGGCCTGTTTTTGAGTAAACTTTCCCAAGTCAAGAGACAACAGCAAGTCAAAAAAAAACATAACACATCCAAAAATCATTGGTTGTATTAGTGGATCAATAGATCACAGTGACCTCTGACCTCTGACCAAGTGTGACCTTACGTTAGATAACTGACAGGTTTCTGTTAAACATAAATTCAACCTGCACCACTAACAAAACCATTGAAGCTGCTTTCGGACATGCACTGAAGCCTGTGTGATCCCATGATATTATCCGGAGGGGCTGTGTGTAAGAACACCAATGTCTGAGTGAGGCTACCAACAATCTCAAGATTTTACCCTTCTAACATCTTATTAAAAACTCCAGATAATGTCAGAGTGACCCCATCCGCGAGCGAGTAGGTGTGTTGATGACATTTCTAAGTTGCAACAGATGCAAACCTGAGAAAACACAAAAATCATACAAATACCTCAGGATGAAAAAGAGTTGTCGTACACAAAGAAGACACGGACAAAGATGTCAATTTAGAAAAGACGAGATAAGCGAGATTTGAAAGGTCTTGGCGATAAGGGCTGATGCCAGGTGTCAATGTGCTGTAAACAAAAACACATGACCTCCACAGCAGAATTGATTTGTCCTGAGCTGCCTCCTGCACCATCCCTCGTCTGAACAAAATGGTCACTTTCCTGTTGCTGTGAACGCGGCTGACTCGTAGAATGTCCTGCTGCTTTTCTCAAATTTAAAAGACAAACTCCGAACAAACTCTGGACACCATTGTGTGGACAATATTATATATTTTTAAACACATTCTAATGCATTGGGTCCTATTCGCAATCTAACTTTCGGTTACACCAGTTCATACACAAACTTTGAGTCTCTGAAAGATCATATTCCCTTCAAATGTTTGAAACTAAAGGCTGAAAAATTTGATTTGGTTTCCAATGACTGATTACATGTCGATAAATCAGAATCAAGTCGCCATGTTGTGACATTGGCAGGACAAAGTGGGAGCCTGAGACGTAAAAGGAGAACATCCCGGGAAGTGTGGCTCCAGTAACGTAACTGACGAGGATTGATGGACACGGAGGGAGAAGGTCTGCTGTTACAGCCTCATCTTTAGTTACTTGTTTCTGGCCAACAGTTGTCAGTGAACCAGGTCAGGACTGACCCCAATATGGACAATCCGTCCGTCCGTCAGTTCATGTGAACACGGACACATGTCTAGACACCCGGGAAGGATTTGGTGGAAAGAAACAAAACAACAGGGAGAACGCAAGCGTATCGAAGAAAGATAAATCGGACACAACATCCAAAAAACACCAACACGCACGTCTGACTTTTTCCTCCCCTGTTAATCTCCTCTCTTTCACAGAGTTTGCGGCAGGAGTCCTTGCATCCAATTCCAAAATCTCAAAGCACTCAATCACTTACCATGCTCTCGCCCACTTAGCCAGCTACCCAAGCGTCTCTTTCTGCATTTCCCCTGCAACCCGACAAAACAGTGCGGCGGAAGGGCACGGCAGGCCAGCGTTGCCCTTGTTGTCCCCTGATGCCCTCACAAGGAGACACAGGGGCAGGCGGCCTATTCAGTCGACCAACGGCTCAATTTCATTCTGAATGGCACCCGGCTTCCAGGTTGTATGAAATGGAGCCTCATAATAAAATTGAAAAGCCTCAGTGCAGAACAGTTTAAATGACGGCAACTCTCTGCGTCGTCCTTCTCTTTCTCTCTATCTCTCTCTCGCTCTCTCTCTCTCTCTCCAGCCGGCTCAAATCTAATAGAAAACCCTCTTTCTTTAGTCGTGCACACACTCTGCCGCAGTCCTGAAGGCTTATATGCACCCTAAAAATGGATCTGCGCTTTTTCAAAATCAAATGTCGTCCCTTCTGCGTGTGTGTGTTTGTGTTTGGGAGTTAGAGCTTGTGAAGAACAGTCTGTTTAATTGTGTGTGTGTGTGTGTGTGTGTGGGAGGACGTGTGCATATGTGTGCATATGTGTGCTAGTTGAACAAGTTGAGCCTCAGCCAGTCGGTGGATTGGTCAGATTTTGACACAGACAACGGAACAAACACAAGGAGGTATTGTTTGGGAAGTTCCACGTAAATGTGCAAAATTCGCGAACAGCGCACGGATACGGACGAGACGGGTGAAACGTAGAAGACGGATCACAAGAGAGGGAAAAGAGACAAAATAAGGCAGAAATCTAAAAACGGAGGGAACATGAAAGATAGAGGGGCTGAAAGAGATAAATGAAAGAGAGGGAGGACAGTTCCCTGTGGGTGTCTCTGTCAGCCCCTGGAGTGATTGAGAGCTGCAGGCTATATTCTCCGGTTTGTCCCCGCACACCAGACGCTGTCACGTTTCTCTGACAGGCCAGCGGGCATCAGGGCTCCTCCGTCTCTCCCTGACCAGCATGTGGATCATTACTCAGCGCTGGTCGAGACAGAGGGAAAACCAGGGGCTGCAGACCCACATTCATGTACAGGAATATCCTCCATCACATCTCTCCGTGTTCGGGACATAAACAATATACTATATTTCTCAAAGAATTTGGTTGCACAACTGTCTACAAATGAATACCATAGGGATTCATATCATATATCAATATGTTGAAGGTCACTCTATCTAAAAAGGGTTCTAGATCCGCCCTTTGATCCAGATCTGCACCAAAAGGGAATGGGTTCTCACCTGACCCACAACACAAACTTCCACCAAGTTTCATGATAATCTGACTTGTGGTTTTTTTTGCAGAATCCTGCAAACTATCTAACACACGCAGATGAAAACATACTGTGACCTCTTTGGTGGAGGTACAATAATGATTGTTTCATCATGACCCCATCTGAGAAGTAATGGGTGGATGCATTTTGAATTTAACAGCTGCAAACGTTATGGATCAAGGTTAATCTAATTGTTAATTAAAAGAAGATATTTTACTGTACTGATATCTTTCACCTCAAACGAGGCACTGGAGAGTCATCAGAGGCAGTGGAAGCACTGGAGAGCCACATTCATTCTATAAAGCAGGTTAGGATTTGACTCAATAGATTTGAGTTCAGGAAACATACTGTACATGATTTGTTTGTCTGATCTGGCTGATCTGGGTGAAATGAACAAATCCAATTTTCCTATATTTGTTCTCAGAGTATCCCCACCCTTAGTTTAGATATTAGAATCCATCACCACAACCAAAACACTGCTGCTTTCTCAACATTTTTTTTTAAACACAATAATGATACAGGTGTACTGAATGAATCTGCACTACCAGTTCAAAATGTTCACACCTGATATTCATGCCAGTGTATTGTTTCTCCTTACAATATGCTCCTTACTTATGGTAGCATATAGATACATATTTGTTTATAGAGTTGCATGTTATATTAAGACAACTCAAAGCCTATGGATAAGGTAACAGAAAGCTCATTGTTTTGGTGAAAAACAATTGTCAGCGCTGACTGGAAGCACAAGATGGACCATGATGCATTTTTCAATAGTCAACCAGAAACTTATTGTTTCCTGAGCCACATGTCTTGGTAACTTAAATTTAAAAAGAGACAAAAAATCTGGACCTCTTCTGTCTCAGTCCAGTGCTTTGAACTGATGACGTTCTTTCCTGGTGTGGTCTAAAACAGTTCTCTGAGGACTTTGTGTGGGTTGAAATCTGAAATATATGAAACATCTGTGACAGAAGATGCTTATTTCATAACATAGCTGGTAAGACTTTAAAGACCCTCACCACCAGCCAGCTTCAACACACTGAGGACAATCTATGTTCACAACAATGTTCAGGTAATTAATTACTTAGTTTGATTACATTACATTACATTACATGTCATTTAGCTGACGCTTTTATCCAAAGCGACTTACATTTTTTTAGAACACTCAGCATTTATGATTAGGTTCTTTTTTCACTGTCTTGACATTAGCTTGGCAACACTCAACCAATGACTGCAGCCAGAATTCCTTGACAACAACAACATGACAGAAATTGCCAGTGTTACACCTACAGAGAGTCAAACACCTACTTAAGAAAAAGGTATGGTTGGCTGCCGATCTTCCAGGGACCTGCAGCCTATTGGTTCAAATGTGAACTGTACCCACCCCTGAGTGGAGACCAAACCCAGCAGCTCAGCAGGAGAATGAAAGACAACACCATCTGTGGCAGCATTTGAAAAATTAAGTTCAGCCCTGACAGTCGCCTCAGGGAAGTCACAGCCTTTACTGAGGCTAAGAACTAGACCAGAGGAAATATGGACAACTGCAAAAAGAGGGTTGTGACCACATATAACAGCTGCTGATTACTATCAAAGCAAACAAATGCATATTTACATCGGAACTTTTGTGCCTGAACATGCACTCATCACACAGCTGTAGTTAAAAGTGATGGAGGAGATGATTATTGGCTTCTAGCGTAGCTCGGTCTACCTCATTTTTCCTCTCTATTATTCTTCAATTAGAGAAGTAGCCAAAAACAAGATAAAACCTCAGTGGGGCGAAAGGACGCAGGTACATGCCCGTGGGACTGTGTTATTATTAGGACTAAAAGCACACTCTGTCCAATAGAGACACAATGCTATTTTAATTAGGACCCAACAAGGTTACTGCGTGTGTGCTCGTGTGTCTTATAAACTAGGTCCTGGGGAGATTGGGGTTAGAGCTGAACAGGGGGAGGGGGGTTACTTTCCCTATGGGACAGCCCTGCCTCATTAGAAGCAATTTTAATTTTCCAGCAAATTAACGGAGGGGGTGGTTAGAAACCTGATTTGTAGATCAGGGCCATAACGGATCGGTTCTGGTGAAATAGTTAACAAATTTAACCTTGACCTTGATTTGTGAATCAAATTAACCCTCTAAACAGTATGTATATATATATAGACTAGTGTAAATAATAGTAAGTTGTCCTGGTTATGACTTAAGGCAGATGATTTTAATTGGACTTCAAACCTACAAACTTCTTACTCCCTCTGACTCAATCAAATTGGAACAGAGCATAATTAGACTTCCCATTGATACCAGTGTCTCTGATGTTCATAACCAATGCATGTCCAATTAGAAATCACAGAAAAAGATGCTCCTTGTATCTCCAGAACTTGTCTAAGCAGCATCACACGTTCCAGTGACTTATCTGAAAATCTGCATCAGTGAACAGCAAACACGCATTTCTAAAAGCTGATTTAAACTTGAATAATCCTGTTCCATGAACACATAACTAAATATAAATAATTATTGTTAATCTTTGCAATGCAGCAACAGCATTATAAAAATGTGGAAAGATGCAACCAAGACAAAGACGTATGACTTGTTAAATGTCCAGTAGAGCCACTCACAGCTCTCTAAGTTCCTTTGCACTCACTACAACAACCTCTCATAAATGACATAAGTGCAGCAGAGGCAGTCACGTTTAAACTCTAGATTTTTTTCTTGCTTGTCGCTTAATATCTTTTTACAAATATGATTAGAAAATGTGAGAAAATAAAAAATTCCTCCAAAGGTGAAGTGAAAGTGCTTTTGATGTTAGGACTGGAAGAGCCCCGTACTTAAACAATATTTACATCCTTACTTTATTTGTCCGGGGAATTAAAAAATACCCTCCAGGTCGGACTCCTGATGGCACAGTGTAATCTCAGATCCTTTTATTGTCTGTGTTGATATTGAATGTGTTAATTCCTCCATAAAAGCTGCTCCTTGAGGTGTCACATTCTATATGGAAATGGAACTAGAAGTGCATTTCAAAGTTGCACTAATCAAAACTCTAAACTACCCTTTTTATTTTAACTACTCAACGGTATTGCCCCTTTCACCTTCATAGTCTCCCATTATGGCTGATTGCTTGATTGATTCCTGATCTAGGCTGATAACCCCCTCACCAAAGGGCAGAACCTGTCCTAGACACATGCCCACACACAAGCAGATGGATGAGAGGAGGTTGACGCCGGAAAACTTTGCTCTCATGTACCTATTGTAGACTGCAGCCACTTCACTGCAGAGTAATGTCAGGTACATGCGTCCATTATGATTCGCATGTACAGTTATCCTCTCGTATGTATATTTATACGGAAGAGTCTAAGATGAGTGTAGTTATGTGCTGGAGATGTGAGAGGTATAAAGTGTTTGTGTGTAGGAGAGCACAGTGTAACATTATGTAACGTTACGATCCTGTGAGAGAACAAGTGCGAATTAGGACCTAAAAGGCCTCATACTCCAGTCCCTTTTTCCAATTAATCAGATTTCCCAGTAATGCATGTGGCCAGGGACACAACGTGCACACACACACACACACACACACACTCAAACTGAAAACACACCAAACCGAGGGGAGCTTGAAATACAGCTCAGTCTGTGTGGCCCCTGAAGACTAAACCATCTTGATTAGGTGACTGTTCCCCTGGCGGCTATTTGACTTCCCAACAGGACCTGAGTGGCCACATATTCCTCACAGAGATTATCACCCTTAAGTGCTCCATAACCCACAACTCAATCCCACAATCCCCCCGCCCCCCATCAAACTGAACTCACTGCTGCGAGGACCAGCTTCAGCATCGATGAATAAATGCCACCACCGGACAACCTCTATTTTCATTGTGAGGTGATTGTAAGTCATTTGAAAACGAGCCCCCCCATAAATTTAGGCTGAGGCAGTTTAGTCCCCCCCCTCCCCCTCCCTCCCAAGGTAAAGACATCGATAGCGGTGCGAGAAGCCAGGACAACCTAAAGCACGGGATAGATCGATAGCGCAACAAACTCAGTAAAGATTGACCGGAGAGTTGCCTGGGTACGCTGCGCTTCAGATTTATGACGGGAGGAGGACACGAGCCAACGGGAGAGGCTGGAGGACAGGAGGGAGAGTAAGAGGGAGAGTGATGGGGAATCAGGGGAGTTTCCTTTTCGGAGCAATGTCTAACAGCGGATATATATCAACTGTAAATACAAATTAATTGACGTCAACAGTTTTCTTTACACTGGCGTTCAGATTTGTGTGGAAAATAAAAAACACCAATAAAGTATGATGGTGTCTCAAATTGCGCTAATCTGAAAAGTATTCAGTCTCCCTCCCTGTGTTTGAAGTTATCTCCCATTTTCGTTTTCCAAGAAGAGACCTTCACAATGAGAGAGAGAAAAAAAAAAAAAGAAAAAAGATATCTACTGAAGCAGACAGTATAGGTTTGACATTCCAACAGGAAGATTACTGAAACAGTGACAAGATGAAATGAGAAGATATCAGGTTTCTTTGCTGCTCCACTCTAACAGAGAGCCCTTACCATATGTCACCCGGCTGCTGCGCGCTCTGACTGGTGCAGCCGTCTCCCATAGACTCGGGCTAATTGAATATCCTTATCTGGCTCTGAACCCCCAATTTTTCTCTGGTGAAGTGAAACAGAGGCCAGTTGGAAACGCAGCACATTTGTATTCAGCCACAGAGGCCTCGGGAAGAAACACACAGACACACACACACACACACATACATATTATTGTACTTCCATCTGAATGAGGACAGTCATTGGTATAATATATTTGCCAGCCCCTTACGCTAACCTTAACCATCACAACTGAATCCCTAACCCTAACCTTAACCTAATTCTAACCCTCAAACAAGGTTTTGAAAAAGTGACAACCGGCCAAACTGTTCTCACTTTCCAAAGATATCGTCACTCCTTAAGGTCTAATTTCAAAATGGTCCTCACAAACATACAAGTGCAAGTACACACAAATTGCATGCAGTCTTGTTTTCGGTGGGTGAACCATAGAACCATCACACTGTACTACACTCAGGATTTCGTGCTCGTCTCTGACGTCTCACATGATAAAAGTTCTGGGTATTGTGCCGACAGCCTCCAGCTACAGTTTCCCTCCCTGGCGTTTTTTTTTTTTTTTTTGTCATGAAATTAAGTGCTGCAGTTTTCTAATGCCCCTTGGGCCCTTTAATGTAAATTGATTCAGCCTTTTAAAAAAGCCTTTTTCCTCGTCTGACAAAGAAGAAGAAGAGGTGACTGGGGAGCGGAAACGAGCGCTCGAAAATGGACTGGAGAAGAAAGGGAGAGGAGGGAGATGGGAGGCAGCCTTGTCCGTGAAAGGGTTAAAGAGAAAATGGCAGTGACAAAAGGGGAAGTGCGCAGGCCGCCGGACCATTAAGGGGTTAACAGTCAGAGGGAGGCCGATAATGGAAGCTGGCGGAGCTGTATAGGAACAACAACACGCAGAGGGCCAAACACCATAGAAACCACTAACATAAACCAGAGAGAAACACAGGGAGGTGGAGAGAGGGAGGAAAACAGGCGTTACATTTTCCTAATGTCAGCGTGTCAGCATTGTGTGTGAACGCTCACAAACCAAATCCGATGAATAAAAAATAGCATTCATTTATTGTTAGAAAAGTGATGCTTTTATCCATTCACGCACCAAACAGTACAGATCCGCAAAACACACGCACAGCATCTAACACACACGCTGCGTTCGCTCTCTTAGTAAACACGACTGTGGATGCATAATTAAGCACGGAGCCCAGATGCTGCGGCTCAAACAGGAAATCGTTCCTGGAGAAGACGACAGTTCCAGCGAGAGGGTCTTCCACATGACTAGAAGCTGCAACAGAGCTAATGGGGCCTCTACCATCAGAAGGCCGTGATGTCCACATGATAATGATATGCTAAAGAGATCCTCCCACTCGCTCGCTCACTCCGCTTCCCTTTACACAATATCACAGGTACAAATGAACACGCACATCGGAATAACGCCCCACAGATGTTTTTCTGCAGCGTACAACGCCTGCAGTCAACTTCAGCAGACCCTGGTGTTGTGGTGAAGGCTGTTTCATAGTCTCTGAAAGAAGGTGGGGAGGGGGGGGGCTAAACAAAGCTGAAGGAGAGCAGATTCATTCAGCGCATCTTCTGTTTCAGTGTAGGAAAGCTTGTGTGTTGGAGAAGAGCCACTATGGACGGGGAAAGCAGAGGACTCCCACATCCCTGCAGCAGAGCCCAGTTTAATGAAGGCTGTTCGAGGCAGGAACGTGACAGCTTCAGTCTGCCACGTCGATCTGTGTGAAAGGTGTGAGCAGCGGTAGCATCGGAGGGGAGCAGCAGGGAGCTCGGTCCGTGTGTGCATGAGAAGGGAGAGCACGACACGACAAAGCGCTCATGATGCCCCACATCACGCCGTGTCCCAGTTCACGGTCCACGGAGGAGGCCGTCTTCTAGGACCGTGAAGGCCGAACCAAATGAGACGGCCTGCAGAGGATTCCTGTGATCAGTGTCACCAGCTTGTCCCGCCCTGAAACCCGTCGCCTAGCAACAGAGCTGCAGTTGAACACAGTGAGAAAGTTTGAGCTCAATCCCCCTTGATTATTTAACTTGTGTATCATTCAGCTGAGCTGAAGCAGAACACTTTAGCGCCGGACGTCTCGTTGCTTGCCTGGCGCCACTTTCTCTTTGAACACCGGTTCAGCACCGAAGCGCAATGAATGCTGGGATAGGTTGGCCTGAGGCGTATCAACCCGTTTGAGCCTTCGTTTCTCGGGGATGGGATGAGGCATGTGTCCGCCACGTTTGTCTGAGCCTTCGAAAAGGGACAGTCTAGTCGCAGCACATCCTCTGAAGGGAGGCTGCACCAAACAGCAACATGCTATTTGAAATCACACATGGGGAGAATATAATGACTTCTTATTTAATTCAGTGTAAAACGCAAAGGGGCCATGACAAGGGGTTCTCTTGGTGGCATTTAAACTCAGAGACAGCAGACATACATAAACAAAACACTGCTGATCCAAGATTTGGCTAATTATTTTCATTTCCATACTATTAAATATATTTGTTTGTTTGAACATGGTTAACAAATAGAACTCACATTTTATATAAACGGCGAAAAGCAGAATAGATCTGATTAGATGCAGATAAGCAAAGTTTTTTTTTGTTCTTCCCTGAATATGTATCAGTGGACAGAGGAGGCTGTGATTGAGTTTTACAGGGGGGACGGTTGTGTATCATGTGCTGTAAATTAAGTCGTACAGCCGCTCAGGGGATCAGCAGTTAAACTCTGACCTGAAGGCATAAAGACCTGACAAGAGAAAAAGGGGGGGAAGCATATCCAGTGAAGGAGCACGCAGGCCGAGCGGGGGGGGGGGGGGGGGGGGGGGGGGGGGGGCGCATCATGAATATACACACATGTGTTTTCATGCATGACTAGCGCACACACGCACACACAGCCTCACGAAGCAAACACTCTCCGTATGGAGTTTCACAATGGCATGGAGAGCCTTTCCAAACGCACATCTTCAAGGGCAGGCTGCTTGTGTGAGCGAGGTATGATGAAATCACACATCTCTCCAGTATCTTTAATGCTCTCTGCTCTCCCACCCGACACCGCGTTGAACCAACTCAATGAGCTCACACATCCACGGCAGTTACAAGATCGTGCAGACGGACGCACGCCTGCACACACATCCACCACGCAGCCATCAGCGGCCGTCTGAATCGGCCCCGGCTCCGTAATGAATGACAAATATCTGCTTACAGCTGCATTACTCATAGTCTTTAGTGTTGTGATCATACCCTAACGCAGAAACAGCCTCCGATCAATAACCTAATTAGCCATAAAGCATATGCATAGCGGTGATACGTTATATGCCTGGCATCCCTTGGCTAGAGCCTCACAGGAATTACCATATAAATGAACTGTGGTCATTTATTATAGCAGGCACGGTGGGGACTTGGCACACGACGGCCTACCGAGTTTAAAAAAACATCGTAAGTTACTACACACATTAGAAAAGGGGAAACATCGTGAGCGATCGAACGGTCCGGCTACAAATTGCATCGACTGCTGGCAGGGCGAAAAACCTCTGCCATGCTGGGACTCCACCATTGGAGGAGGTGAGCGACGAGGCAGCTCACGGCGGCTGAGGGAAACCCCCCCAACCCACCACCACCTACCCACCCCCAACACTCTTTCTTTCCACTCTTTGTATTCAACTGGACTGCAAGTAATTCAATACACCTCTCCTTGTGCCGGCTCACTCAAATGAAACGCAAAGCGAATGAACTGTATTAAGTGGAGCGGTAGTTGAACACCGGTAACAGTCACATCAGTGTTTGTGTGGGCTGCCCTACACTCTGTGTGTGTGTGTGCGTGTCTGTGTGTGTGTGTGCGTTATGTGGACATGTGTGCAAGACCATACTGTACACGAGTGTGTGTGTCGGACGCGAGTGTGAAATGAATCGTAAATCCAAAAGGATAATCTTGTTCTGCACACGATTCCTTTGACCAAACCCAACACCCCGGAGAGAGACGGCTACACAATACCAGGCTGATCGCTCCATAGCAACACATGGTAACACAAATCTATTTCAGAGCCGCAGCGCAGCCTTGCACTTAAACACAGCACACACAAAAAATAGGGAAAACAGCAATCAATTATTAAAAGAGCTTCATGTTCATACTTACTGCCTGTGTGTTGCCAGCTGCAGCCGAAACTAAGAGGCTCCCACTGCTCACACCTACCCCCCCTCTTCATGCAATTGTGAGCGCTATCAGAGATCTACAGCAGTGCCACTCCTCCATCTCAAACAGGGGCTGTGAGCTGGGATCTGCCCCTTGTCTGACATTTAATTGTTCAGCAGGGGTGTGTTTATGTTCAAGGTGTTGGCTGCCCTCGCCGACTCCAACGCAGAAGGCAGTGGAAACCCGGACGCCTAATGAGAGCCGAACAAACGCAGGCCCCTGTAACAACAGCAGAGAGATGACCGATAGAGAAAGTTTAAATCAACATAATGTTTCTCCTGGCATCCGCCTGCCACTAAATCAAAAGGCAGCGAGCAGATCTGTCGGCATCAATTGTTCCGAGCTCCAGCGCTCAGCGTTACCTCAGCGTTACTGCGGAGCCAACACAAACACACAACTGATAAGACAAACTACTTTTTTAAAGAGAGACGGCAGCTCAATTCCCTCTGTACTTTTCCTTAATTCAGACAAGACCAAATGCAACTCAAGTAAAGGATCTGAGTGAGAAGAAAAGCAGCACATATTCCAAACTCTTAAAATAGTGTTTGCTTTGCCTTTTCTTTGCTGGAAACGCTCGTCAGTGTTGCCGTTCATGTTTTATGGGGAAAGAAAATCATTCACACTCTACTGCAAAGCTTTTACACACACACACACACACACACAAACACCACTAAACATCCTAAATCCTACAGGAAAATGTCCGAGAGACACTAACTTGGTTGCAAGTGGCACTTTGATATATTCTGTGTTGACCCTTGTTAGATCATATAGGGTGATTATTCGCGTGTTGGGCTGCAGTTTGGCAGGAGCGGCACAAAAGGCTTTAATGTAAAAGCTATTCTCCCCTTTCAAGCCATCCATTCTGCAATGACACATACAACCTTATGTTCTCCAGAAAGGTGGGCTGGCACCTGTCTGACACAAACACACACTCACACACACACACACACACACACACACTCAAGCACACACTCAAGCACACACTCAAGCACACACTCAGTTACGGGACAGCGATGGCACTAGATCAGGACTTTTCCTGTTTGTTCTTCTTAATTTGAACCGTAGTTCTGATTTCTTCTGTTTGGTTTACATAATAACAAACATATATTTATCTGCTGACTCGTTAATATTGAATATAAAGCACAAAGAGTTCTTGTGTTTGTAATAAATAACAGCATCAGAAATCAACTGATCATTTAAGTCATTTTTTTAAGCCGAAATATAAAACGTTTTCCAATTCAAGAAAGTTCTTCTTTTGTTTTATGAAAGTAAAGTGATTATTTGAGTGGAAGGGCTGGAGTGTTAATTGGACAAATCAAGCAGTTTAGGCAAAGGGAAATTGTGAAAGACAATAATCACTGTTTGCTCACATTTTGATCAAATGATTTATCAAAAATGATGATCAAAAATTATGATCAAATGAATCAAAAATGAAAATAATTGCTGGATACAAAGCTGAGTAACAATCTGAGACCTTCTGTTCTATTGTGTTGTGCCTGCTTAGTTGTCCTTTTAAATAAATAAATAAATAAATAGGCTTTTCACCAATTATTCCATTGATTGAAGACTTTTATCGCCAACACTTCTTCTCCCATTAAATCTTTTCACATGTTGCGAGATTTAATATTCGAAATAGCTAATTTAATAACTGGAGGTTTTAAATTAAATCAACCATCAGAAAATGGCCCATTGACACAACTACCACTACAATTTTGAAAAGGAAATCCTTCAAGAGAGACATTGCATGATGCACTCCTGTATTTACAAACAGAATAATCAGTAATGAAGGTGTTAGCTGGAGCACTAAAAGATTGGTCCATTTTGTCAATAACAGTTCACCAGGATGGATTCATCAAGCTCGGACCCCCACACAGAAAGCCCACTTGATGTTACTGGGATTTGTTTCCTCCCCTTTTTAACCTTGCACGCATTTCTTTCACTTTCAGAAACGCCCTGTTCATTTCAGGCCCTTGACGACATCAAATCTGACAAACGCTACGTGTTTAATCAACGCGTCATCGGTGTATCCTTAAAAAAAAAGAAATCTGCCTTGTTCAACAAGAGCAAATCCACCCATGTTTATTTAGTACAGTGTCCCTGCAGGGGATATCACCATAGCAGTAAGTGGCAGGCATTAGAGTACTTACACAGCCTATCACAATAGGAGCAGCGATGCACCTTTCAAAGCACAATGTTACTGAGGCCGGACACAATATCGTACTACCTGCCACCAGTTCAGTGGGGCTGGCTATCGGGTTCCAGGGCGTGCTGTGGGATCCTGTAATCGTATACACTTTATCAGGCTTGTTCTGTCACAAGTGTTTTGTTTAAGGGATTTCAAATGGGAGCAGGGGTAGGGGCCGTCTCATTAAGGGCGAGTCAATAAGATGTAACCGCGATCCCACAAATATCCATGAATGGATGAGCATGTCTAGCCGTATCCGAATACTTGGCGCGGTCCGATCAGAGCGAGGGGGGAAACGGTTTGATACTTAAGGCAGAGTCTCTCATGGGAGCACTTCTAAGATTTTTTTTGATTTCCGCTTTCATGACCGGAATGGGATTATGTCATACTTGCGTAATAAGTAAACGTTGTGTACAGCAGCTCCACCGTAAACTGCTGCATGTTGACGTCTCAGATTGTTTCCCAGCTTTTTATTGCATTTTTGCCTTTGAATCAGTTTGGAGAGGACAAAGAAAAATCTCCCGGTATGACAAACTGAGTGGAGTAAAAAGACGTAGCAGTCCTACAGGGTGTTCAAGTCCCAGCTGCTGATCTATTTTAGTCTTTGTAATGAGGTTTTACTCTATAATTAGAGCAATATGACTATTTCATTGAATAGTATGCATTAATAATAGTGTCAGTGCATCCTGACGTTCTTACCACACATGTTGTAGTGGTGTGTTGCTGTATGTGTGCAGTTTTGTTATTAGGCTAAACAAAGTGAAGGTGATAACTGGTAGACTCAGTATACGATGTTACTGGAAAGAGCACACACCTCTGCCGAGGCCCAGTCCCCTTAAATTCAATCAAGCTGCACCAGCACACTGATAGATATCGGCCCACTAAATATATGTCAGATTGTTTTCTATTAATATCCATAATTTGGAAATTAGCAAAAATGTAATGGGCTCTTCCGTGAGCCAAACTGTAACCCAATTTCAAACGCAGTTGAAAACATAACCTCAGAGGAGGTGAAATACTCATTATTTCAAACATGAGCAATATGTTATCTCAAGATCTGGCTGCACTATTCTAGATTTATCTGGTTCTGTTTTGCTTGAAAAAGAATGGAGCAACTCTAAGAGAAAAAAAACGAAAGTTTACTTTCTGTTCAGTCGTTTGGTCATTTCACTGTTCTGCTGATGCTCTAAAATTGAGTCAAGTTCAGAACAGTCATGTCAAGGTGGTTTGATGAGCCACCTTTAGCTACTGGTGCCAGCTCAGCCCCTGCTGCAGCATTTTAAAGAGGGAGTGTGGTGGTGGTGCACTTATTTAGATGCTGCACCCTCATCAAGGCCTCCTGTTCTTTTCTCTCCTGTAAAAACTTCACCTCGGGGAAATGCAGAGGAGAAAACTAAAAAATATGTAAAAACGACTTTAAAGAGCAAAATGAGAAGCTGCATGACAAATGATTAGCTATGATTTGACAAGACGTTTTCTGAGGGGCAATGACAGGTGGTTCTTTGGAGGAAAAGGGTTTTTAATATCCTCTAATTAGGTTTTGAGTTAACAACGATGCATTTGAACCTTTCTCATAAAGATCCCAATCGACCAAATAAACTTGTTGTCTTGGACACTAACATTCTTTCTGAGGTCTCTATCCACAATTAGTTAAAATAGACTACTTTCATTTTGCCTCTTAAAATCCATCCTTTGTCTTTGTCCTCTCTCATTTTAACACATTATTGACACTCTGTCAATAATTACGCTGACACTCATTTTAAATAGGTTACCTGTACTTGGAGGTCAAAAAAGCTTGGTCCTTACACATTTAGCTTATTTTCAGTGGAGGAATGGACCATTTCCCCACTTGTTACCACACTAACCTATGATTTCGTTTTCTTCAATGATAATTAAAAAAAAAACATTTTTACAAACTTTGCTTGACATGATGTCCTTAAAATATTTTCAATTTTTCACGTATGACTCTGTGATCCGATCAGCACGCCCAGCCTCTTGCTGTTTGAGCCTGATGTTAAAAAGGGCCTTCACAGCCACACAACGCCTTAAGTTCAGTGAGAATCCGCTCGACCGACATGGCGCTGGACTGCTCCAGCTCTACAGGTAGAACACACTGCTGCGGAAAGTGAGTTTGGAAGTGTGCTGAGCAGCGGCTGCTCGCACCGACAGGCGACCTACACGGGCCTGATGGTGCGAAGCTACAACCGTTATATCAGAATCGGTGTCTGGAAGCAGCAGAAAGAGGAGAACGCCTCCCGTGCGTCCTCCGCTGTGTGCAGACAGCCGCTCGCTTTGTTTTCTGATTCCGCTGCCAGGCGGCGTCATCCGAATATTTGCACTGAGCTAAAGCCACAACAACACTGCAACATGGAACAGGTGTGTGTGCACGAGACCGCGGTATAGCGCGTGCTCGTTTGAGCAAACCAAACACACAGAAGGTTGGATGAGGAATAGGCGATGTCACGCGCAAGGTTACAGTAACATCCGTGCGTTTTTTTTTTTTTTTTGGTGGGGGAGAAGCAATGACGATCCAAACACCCGCCTTCACATGCAGGCTACACACAAACAAAACACGCGCACGAACACACACACACATACAGGCTAATGTTCTATCAAACCCATATGACAGGCGTGGTCATTGAGTGAAAACGTTTAAACCACTTTGTTTTTATCACGGGGGGGGGGGGGGGGGGGAATTAACGGAGACACGGCACCGGGGAAATGTGCAAAAATCCAGGCTACCTGATGGAGGTCGATGCGTATCCTCTCCTCGCCTTTATGCGGGCTCTCCGGCCACAGGTGATAGCTGGAGCCGTAGTTGGGGCTGTCTTTGCTGCTGTTGCTCCCGGTCGCCGAAGAGTTCCCCGCGTACGCCTGTTGTGTTACCGGGGGGGTGAAGCGCGTGTCGCGGCTGTGTGGCTGCGCCTGCTCGCCGATCCTCCCAGACTTATTGCGGTCTTGTTCACAGTGCTGCTGCTGCTGCTGCTGCTGCTGCGGACGCTGGGGACAGAGCTCCAGTGCACCTTGTTGCTGCTGCCGCTGCTGCTGCTGCTCTTGCTGTTGCTGCTGCAGCAGTGGAGCCTGGTGAGTCCTACATAGCTCTCCTGAGCTGCTGGCGCAGTAGTTGATAGGCAAGCTGCTCCCCACCAGTAGCTGTTGCTGCGCTCGTAATTGCGGGATCTGCTGCTGCTGCAGGTCCTGAGACTCGAGTGCTCTCCTGTTAGCCTCGGTTGACTCACATACATTTAAAGAGCGCCCTTTCTGTGAGTTTGCACGGATTCCGTCAGGGGAGGGGTCACTCTGTTTGAGTCTTACATTACTGTGTTGCTGCTGCTGCTGCTGTTGCTGTTGCAACTGCCTGTGGTCTCGGTGCCCTCCTGCTCCTCCTCCTCCCCTGCAGCGTTCCACGATGCTTGCCTGTTGGTAGTAATTATTAGCGCTGCTTTGGAGACGATCCCCCCTTTTAGATTCTCTGGAAATCAGCAGAGAGGAGGAGGAGGAGGAGGTCGGCGGTGGCGGTATAGGCGGCAGAAAAGGTGGGGAGGGCTGCGGTGGGAGAGGAACGACAGGATGGTGCTGGTTTTGTGAAAGGCTCGCCTCCTGCTCGGAAAAACTGCAGTGGCAGCTCGGAAAAACAGGCGGCTTCTCCTGCGTCTGCGGCGGCGGCGGCTGCTGCTGCTGGGAGCCGGCCGGGGCCCAGGGATCCTGCTGCAGGTGCGCCGGCTGCCCGGTGCTGGGTTCACTGGCTCGGTGTGAAGGTCGCTGGGCGGTGTCGTATCGCGCCAGGGGTGGAGGGTCGCCGCTGTGCACGGGTCTCCCGGTGGGCTGGCTCAGACAGGGGAGCTCCTGGAGGCTCTGGCGCTGGGCGGCGGTGGTCGGAGTGCGGTCTCGGTGGTGGTGAGAAGAGGGCGGGGGCGGCAGGCTGAAAACAGGCGCGTCTGGGTCGCGGCTCTTCTTGCTGCTCGCTGGCTTCTCGTCGGGCGTCTGGTGCTGATGGACAGCTCCCGCGCACCGATGCCGCATCCCCCTGATCGCCGCGTCTCGCTGTGGTCGCTCCTTTGCCGTGCACAGCTCCGACACCCGCTCATCGCGATCGGTCCCAGCAGAATAGGACCGACTTGTATCATTGGAAGGTTTGACCGGGACCTGCCTTAAAACGTCACTGTACAGCCAAAACACCGCCTTCGACTGAATATCGCTCCATTGGCCGCTTTATGCGCACAGGTTGCAGCGGATCGATCACTCTTTTTTAAGGGGGTTACAAGAACGGGACTGTGCATGTAGACAGGTGTTTAAATCCACCTCACATGGTCGATCACCATAATCCACTGTGGACCCGATAGATCGACTCTGTCAATGTTGCCATAACCACCCTGCATAATCAGAAATCACTTTTACTGCGACGTCACCCAAACACATCCACAGGCCTGCCAAACATTATGCTTTGTCTGGATATACCCCGAGTTTATGATCAACCCGGACTCATTACATTAACTTATACGTCCAGGAAGTGTCAGCATTTCAAAATGTGCGAGAGGGAACAATAATCACAGAGTATTTAAGCACATTTCCACTTGTTGGCCAATAGAGGAGCATTACAATGAGCGGGGCTGTACAAGGATTACCTCATGCCATGTACAGCCCATGCCCCAGTGTGGTATTTAATAATTGATCAGAATATGCCTGGTTTTGTATTACCAGGCAGAAATATTTAGAATGGGTGCTGCATACAGATCCTGCAGTCGGTTCAGTGGGTGCGTGTGTGTGCGTGTGCGTGTGTGTGTGTGTTTGTGTTGCATGATCTCAGAGAAACACACAAGGCTTCCCTCTCACAGCGGCTGTAGATAGAGACAGAGAGACAGACCGGGCGCAGCCGGCGCTGTCCGCCATCTAAAATAGCTTCTGTTGCGGTGTCAAGTAGCCAGAGGACGGACAACTGTCCATCTGACGAGGGTCAGAAATGTCTCACAGCTCTGAGGATTTGAAATTTCTTAATAGGCTTGAGTTTTAAGTACTGGATGGGCCAAAATAGCTTTCCATGCAGACCCGTCAACAGGTCTGCTCTGTGTCCCCAGAGTCAACTCTGAACATGAAGAAGCTGCGTTTAGGATCCAAGTCCCAGTGACGTGCAGGTCTGCTGCAGCTCATAGTACTTTTAAATCAATGCTGGATAATATCCTGCCAATGCCTTTTCCTACATCAAATAATTACTTATTTCCTACACTTATTTTAACTGTTATATCATCTATTCATTTATTATTCTCTATGCGACTCTTTTAAATTCCTTTTTTAAATTCTTATTTTCTGTATCGTCATGCATTTATAATTTGTCTTGATGTCTTATATATTTTGTGGAAAGCACTTTTTTTGTCTAGTTAATAAAACAAACTTACCTTCCCATATGCAAATTGAAAAAAAAATAAAAAAATCTTTCTTATTTTAGTCCTGTTCACTTAAAATCTTAAAACCGAAAGATTGTGAACAAAAATCTATGATCCACAGTGTTTCATGGTGAACTGGGGGGGGGGGGGGGGGGGGGGGGGCAGTAACACAAAGTGGGACTTCACAGATTAATTCCCTTGAGGAATGTCAGAGAATGGTCAGAAATCTATAAATAAAACAAAGAAACAACATAAAACAACCAGAGTGACAGGTTCTAATAAAGGCCTCATGAAAGAAGTACAGGGTTTTGAAAGCTTTAGTTTATAATATGGCACGAGCTCAGATAAATTACTGAGCGTTCATTTCATGGTGGTGCAGCTAAAACGGTAAAAGCATGGTGGTCTTTCCATTTTAGAATTAAGGGGTCTTTGTGCTGAAGTAACAGTTAAATTATTAAACACATAACAATTTAGAAGAGTGATGAGAGAACTAGATTATAAGAGCTGTGGTGAAGGTCCAACTCCGTGGAACAAATTTAAACCTCAACTCCAAACCTATTCTTCTGTGCAAGTTACTTGTTGCATTTGAATGCAGAACACAGGCCTTTACGAGTTCATTTTTGCAAAGAAGGAGGACTCTCTGTAACCTGTCTACATCCTTCTCATCTTCAAGCTGCGCAAGAACGGGTGAGCATGAGGAAATTTGGGCCTAAACCACACAAACACTTCATTTTAGAGGGGGAGAGAGGAGTTGAGGCTGAGCCAAAGAGACAGGATTGGATAGAGATGGAGAAGGAGCCAACTTTTACATCATACATTAGCCATTCTTAATAAGTAATAATCCTCTCCTTAAAGCTGTCTCAGCCCTTTGGAGTTTTGATGCGTCTAAAGACTGCAGCGGTGGCACACTTTATCTAACCACTGGAAGAAAGCTGATGCACACTCTCTTTTATGGCCACGTGAAGCGAAGCAGGAATCGGGAGCATACGGAGCTCCGGCCAGGGCCGCGTTAGAAACCCGATCATTTTCATTAAGTAATTGGTCGCTGTGACCTGTGTGAGTTCCCTGGCGAGATGGAGTTTCATTTGCTGGTTTGGGAAGCAATGTTTCTGCTTCCACATGAATAATTAAATCAAACTTTACAACTAATGGACACACGCACACAAATGCCCCACACACTCATTCACCAAAGAGCCATATATGCCCCTCTGCACGTCCCACATACCCACAATCATAATAATGCTGCTCACTCAAACGGACTCTTTCTAGCAAAAACTGCCACCAGAATTTAGTGCCGCTTGGATGTGTTCCAAACTTGGCCGACTCCGGCCGTGTGAAAAAAGCATACTGTGTGCCGCTGTCCCTGTTGGCTGCTGGAGGCACGAGCAGCGGAAGATCTGTCACATTCAAATGGTGGAGGAGCAAACATGGTGGAGACCGGCGGCTGCAGCACGTAACATAGGAAGTAGATAAGGAGCCTGTAGTTACACAGAAAGAGAAAACCAAGCAGGGCGACACAGGGAGATGTGTGAGTGTGTGCGTGAGGGAAGGACAAGGAGAAACCGATAGCGTGCACATTCCTGTGTGTGTGATCACATGTGAGCAACAGGACAGAGAGGGAGACATGTCTGAAAAGAGAAGGTGCACCAATACAGAAGAGACCAAAAGAGTTAACTTGAAAAGAAAATGTGTTTTACTGCCAAGAACACCAAAAATAATTACACACAGGTACAGAGATCAGCCAATTATCTTAAAACAGGGAGATAAGTGTATACGTGTTTAAATAATATCCAGTCCAACAGTCAGTTCTGTGCCTCTCAGAGGTCTGGGGATCTCACTCTTACTCTGATTATCAATCTGAACGGTGCACTCACATGTTTAAATCAAGTGCTGTCACTTAGGCCCAACCATTAGGGCTGGGATGTGTTGCTCAGAGACACCAATGACTGTTTTAAATTGGATAATTTTCTTAAGCCATTAATAACACAAATTGTTGACAATTTATCTGACTAATTCATAATCTCCAATTCTGTTTTAATGTGATATAATACTGTACAATAGCGTATTACAGGGTTATTTGTTTGTTTACAATTTGAAGCTATGTTAAACTATAATAATGAGGCCTTCAGAGTTTTGTGTATCCACTTTAGTTTGGACATAGCACGTCATAGCAAGTGAGGATGCCTTTGACTTTATGTGCCTTCTAAATTACTGCCACAAAGTAACATTTACTGCTGAATCTCCAGGCCAAACACAAAGTAGAGGTAGAAACACAAGGACGGAAGAAACCAAAGTGTACATGTGTTGCTACAAACACAGCAGAGGATGTCCCCTCGGCTCTGAATGCAATCCAGAGCAAAGTGAGAGTCTACATTGTTTTTGTTTGCCTTGCAGTGTGTTGGCCAAGGAGTGGAAGGCAGCCATCTTGAATTAGACAGCATGTCATGGCTGTCATCTCTCTCAGCTATGACTAACTGGACTTATGCCTCAAGGATAGAGTGAGTTTGAGGCTGTGGGAGCGAAGGCAGGCCACGATGCAGCAGTGACTAGTGACTAATGTGACACATATTCAGCTGGACTGATGCGGCTGGTCTGTGTAAACGCTGATATGCTCCTCACACGATAAACAACCTGTGATCCTAGAGATAAGAGCCGAGTCGTGACTCAACCCGGGTGCAGGCTCGCTCAGTGCAGCCGCTGTGAGATGATACCGAGGGCAGGCTCCAGACGGCACATTCGGTAGACACAGGCGTGCCTGACACAGCGGCGGCGGGGGCAGGGCCCTGCGCCCAAAGGTGGAATTTATCTCTGACAGCTCAGATCATTAGTTAGATTTGCGCCCGCTACTCAAATGACTAAGCATCTTTGCCATCATTCAGGAAGAGGCAGGTACGGCAGGAGTCATCGTTATATATCAGCTGACATGTGAGCGTCCCAAAGTCCCCAAAATGAGTGGAAAGAGCGGCGCAAGGCGGACGACTGTGATGAAGTGTTTTCTATTACTGCCACAAGGAAAGCCAAGGTGCAGGGAATGATAAAGTGGGACACGGAGGCGGCAGCTGTAATGCACGAGCATGCCAGGCAACATCCGAGACGAGATGTGATGAGATCCCATTGAAAGGAATAAGGGGGATACTCAAGAGGCATCCTGGGTAATTCTGACACGCAGTCATAAACTGAGAGGAGCAGAGAGGCAAGTGTTCTCATGCACCTCAGAGGACGAACAAGAGGGCAATTAGTCACCTTAGTCCACACAAAGTGCCCCGCCCCCCCCCCCCCCCCCCCCCCCCCCACCACACATGCCAAAACACACACCACCACCGATCTATGAATTTACTACAATATAAGGTAAGATAAGTATTTACCCTTATTTGTAATTTTGGTAGTAAATGAATTGAAATATGGGGGAAATCATATTGTCATTAGTATTTATTTCCACAAGACTAACCAAATTATTAAGCAAGACAACAGCACTAAAAGAAAATCATAAACTAAAATCTTCCAATAGACACAATGAAAAAGACCAATCCTAATAGATTCAAAGCATAAGCAAAGATGTGTTTCTCATTTCCTATCACTTGTGTATCTGAGATATGATCTCACTGGCTTTAAAACGCCACAAGTCAAACTCTCTCCTGCCTCAAATCAAGGTGTGGCAGCGGCGTTGATGCAGCACAGACAGAAGCGTCTCTGGGCTTTCTGGCTGTACATGACATATTCTTGCTACGCAGCAACAGACACCTGCTTGGTTTTTGTCTGTGGCGGGGCCTTCACAGAAGCATCGGACCATCAACCTGTGTTCACAGAGTACAATGATGTCCCTGAACAAAATGGAGCCGTTGATGACGAGGGGATTTGAAGCGGACAAAGAGAAAGAGGGAAAAAAACAGAGCAAGGTTCATTTATAACAAAGTCTAGTGTATGTATGTGTCTGTCGCTGCAAGACTGTTATGACATTGTGTGTGTGTGTGTGTGTTCTAACATGTGACTCATACACGTGTGCATACCTGTGTGGGCGGATGGGACCAGCGTTTGACAAGAGAGGCCACGTTTGCCCAGTTTGTAAAATATGGTGATGAGAGATAAAGAGAGGAGAAAGCTCATCACTAATGCAAAGGTTCAAAGACTCGGCCCCTGTCTCATCATCAGAGCTGCCACACACACAAAGGAGATGACCAACTGACCCCCTATATTCACCAGCAGCAGGCAGAGACACACTGTACACTCTACGCTATATAAAGCATGAAACAGCCTTCAGAAACCATTTCATGAAAAACAGACTCTAAGATGCGTTTTCCGCTTAGATTGATCATTTTGCTATATTTGCACGAGGACTAAAATACTGTACGTAGGCAGCACGGCGGCAACTAATCCAATGCAGAGGGAAATCCCTCTATATTCCACTGCACTGCTCAGCAGAAACACAGATCCAGTCCTGTTCCCTCAAGGTGTAGCTCTGACAGATAAGAATCAGCCCCTTGCTAAAAAAGAAGAAGTCATTCACTTGTGCTGTTAGGTGTGAAAATGCTGTAAAGGTTATTAGCTACAGATATTAAAGCCTGCAATTGCAATTTCATCATGCAATCTATTCACAGCCGCAGAAAGGAGGATGAAATGCAAGGCAAGGCGACGAGGAAGTGACAGAGAGAGAGCAGAGGAGAGGAGAGAAGGAAAGGAAAGGACGTACCTTTTACCAGATGGAGGATGCACATGCAGCCTCTCTGCTTGGAGAAGGCACATCAACAATGATTATAAATGACAGCAGGACAATCAATGGTCCCTCACCAAGAACAGGGGCTCTCCCAGTCATTGCAGCCTCCTGTCGCTTGTATAGAAAAAGCAGGAATATACACGCTCTGAATTTCTCCAGCTTATTGTTACAGCTAATGGCTGCTCCCTCTTCTTTCTATCCCCCTCTATTTTTCTCTCCTCTCCTCCTCCTGCAATGATAAAAACCTGCTTTCCCCCATACATGTAAAGTCCTTTCTCTTTTTTCTATTTTTGATATATTTCTTTTTTTTTTTTTTTTTTTGCAGTCAAATCTCATTTCCACCTCTGTGTCATGAAATTAATTATAGGGAGGTGGGGGGCGTTTAATGTGATTTACGAGGGATCGATACAATTTGGACTTTTTATCAATTCGGGACAATAAAATCAAATCTGACATGGTAAGAAGAAGAAACAGAAGAGGGTAGCAACGCTGATGGGAACTGTGACAAATCAAGAAAAGCACTGGAGGGCGGTTTTATGACCTTGTGTGCGCTGCCTTCCCCACATACACACACACACACACACACTCAAGCAAGCAAGCAAACACACACACACTCACATCCTCCTCCTCCTCCTCCCCTCCTCCTCCTTCCCCTGAATTGATGCGGGGATTCCTGATGCTATTTTTAGCCCGCTGGTCTCGGAGAGCCGAGCGTGGGTGGAGGAGAGAAAGAAAGAAGAGGAGAAGGCAGCAGGAGGAGGAGGAGGAGGAGGGAGGAAGACAGAGTAGCAGGGGTAGAGGGGCGGGTGGGATGGAGAAGAGGCAGGGATGGAGGAGAGGAGAAAGAGGAGGAAGGAGAGGAGAAAGAGGGAGGGGGGGGGGGGGGTTCCCATGCAGACCAGAGCTGCAGCAGCATCAACACAAAGATCCCCGCTGCGAGGGGCTTTGAATCGTGACCAGACAGCCAGGGGGAGAAAAAAGGGAGCGCCGTGTCATTGTCTCCACACTGGACGGTACTGCTTTCCCTGATTTACCATCCTTTTATTTTTTATTATTATCATTTTAACGTCATGTCTTCAATGAATAAGACGGGGCGCAGAGAAGAAATCATGCAGAATTATACAGTGTGTAATTATAGTGTGGGGAATGAAGAGGCTGATCAGGAAGAGTGTTCTGGAGGGGGAAAAAAGAACATATAATAATAAACCTGCAACGGCATTTAGATTTATAGTATAGGCTGCTGTATATATATTCACAGCTGTTATATAGATTTTACAGGCCTATATATCACATCTGTTAGCCATTTGTCTTTGTTCCATGGCAATGAAGTCACAATTAAGCAATATAATAAGCCTATTTATTGGTTAGGGATGAATTTAAACAGGCTATGGACATGTAGACCTGATGGTGTTTAATCTTAATACTTAATTTAACCTTTAAAAAACTAAAATCATGAGTATTTATTTACATTAAACGTATTCTATTAAGTTGTACAAAGATATACTGAGGTACAGCTTGTTTGTTGGATGTGTGAAATAAATATGTGCTTTTTTTTATGCTGTTTGGCTCGTATTGTTTTGTCAGACATTAGGTTATATAGTTAAATACTATACAACATAGTTAAATTAGAAGCTACAATCAAAATGTCTTTAATTTTAGGGGATTACCTTTTTAATCCTTTTACATCTGATATTCTTTGGTCGTGTGCATTTAGAATTCTCAAAATCCATCTAATGCCACACCATTACCAGCCGGCAGCACTTACACTTCTTTACAACACACCCTACAAATTAAGTCGTACAATTAGCAGCAGACCCACAAACACACACACACTGAAACTGGGAGGAAAGGAGAGGGAAGCTCGGCATATGGGCAGAGGCTTTATTATTTATCACCAGCGGATTTATTTTTAGCTCATGCTGCCATGTTGGCGTCGAGGCTTTCCGGGCACATTGATGGCAGGTTTCCCCGTCACCTGCAGGTCACACGGCAGGGGGAGACCTGGGCATAGCCTACCATACCACGAGAGACAGAGACACACACACACACACACACACACACCCACACACACCCACAGGCGTCAGCGAGGACTCCTCCAGCTGGTTGCATTATTCACTCAGGCACTTATTCAGAAGCGTATAATTACAGAGAGAAACACGAGCAGACGAAACTGCCGCAGAGGGGACGGAGAGAGGTTCCTCGTGATGAGGGAAACATTTAGGAAAAGGATAGTGCCACACCTTGGAGCTTTTAGCCACAGACGTACCACACCCATGGCCGCACAACAGACTAATCAAATGGGGATATTGCTGTTTAAGCCTGATTGAATTCTTTAACCAACATTCCGCATCAATGCTCTCCAAATGTGTTCAGTTAACATTTAATAATAAGGCAAGAGCTTGGTGCAAGAATAGACTATTTCAAGATTCACATGGTTACCACTCATTTAAAAATATTTGGTATCTGCAGGCAGGTTTCTCTCTCACTGCTTTTTGTCTGCAGTATAAATTCATGTGGTTGTTTTTTATGTGCAAGTGCTATTAAACCTTAGGAACAGGCCAACAACAGTTTGCTGTTTCATCATCGTTGCATCATTGACACAGCTAACTTCCATTCTCCTGATTTGCGTTATAAGCAGGTTTGTGTTTCTTAATGCACGGTGAAGTGGGAATCCCTCACTGTGTTTCACTCCAAGACATTTAGCCCTCGCTTCGACATCCAGTAACAATGATTAATCAAGTTCTCACCTTTTAAGAGAATTCAAGCCAACGCTGGCCAGAAAAGAACAACCAAAACGATATTGAAAATAAACTGAATGGTTGAAGAGAGAGCAAAATCAAACCCTGTGTGATTGAGAGGGAGACGTGGGGAGGAGAGGAAGAGGGGACGGAGGGAGGTGCCATAGAAATGATTGGAGGGGTATGCGAGTGTAGTGGACGGGGGTGAATTCAGATGTTCTGGATGATAATGCTGCCTTGTGGCCTAATGAAAAAGAAAAAAAAACAGATGCTATCTGTGCTGCTGGAAAATGCCGGACCTCTCTCTCCCCCTCTCTATCTCCCCTCCTCTATCTCTCTCTCTCTCTCTCACTCTCAAGAACACAGCACGTCCACTCTCTCTGCTCTTGAAGGGCCCTAACTCGCCAAAAACAGTGGGGGATAGGCTTTAGCTTCTCCTTACGGCCAAAGTGTCCTCGAGGCGGCAGGTCTGTCCCTGTCTGTCAACCCTCCATCTCCTCTGCCTGGATTGTGTGGATGTCCTTCTTCCTGTCTGTCGGTCAGCGTACCTGTCTGTCTCTATCTGGCCAGCTGTTTGTCCAGGATGTGTGCACAGCGCTTCTCTCTGACATCCGTCTGTCTTCAGGTTGGCTCTCTGTGCGACCACCTCCATTTTGCTGGATGTCCTTGCTGCCCGGCTTCACCAAAAAAAAAACAACAGAAGAAACAACCCTTTTGTTATTCACAATGCAACATTTATGTTTAAAGTATGAAGTGGAGATGAGGGGAATGGACAAATACAATGCATTTATAATTTAGGAATTAAAGCAGCTTTGATTTAATTTTTAACAAGGTGCATTAGTCAGAGAATGAACCCAGCTTGAGTTGGCTGATATACAGAGGAAGCAGTATTTCAAACCCATAGGCTGCATATGTTCAAACCTGACATCACGTTCACAATCTTCACTGGAACAACTATCAGCTATTGGCAGATCTGTTTTAACCTTCCAGGGACATGGTGACATTTTAAATTTTGCTCTCTGGTATTTTTTCACCGAGCCCTTATGGCTGTAGAGTATTTTTAGCAGCTGCCCTGGAGAGTCACTGTCAGTATCATTTCCTTTTATTTCCATTTCTCAATATAAAGCCATGCATGTAAATGAAGAATTACCAAAAGAAATAAAGTAATTTTATTATATTATTATTATTAGATCCACCTCAGTGTAAACTGTAATAGTAGAAGGAAAATCACCTTGCAAAATATAATCTGAGGACAGAAATATTCAAGGTGATGTTTACATGTCTATAACCTGTCTATTGCTAAGTGCACCATCTGCATTTTCCGGGTGTTTAATGGGTAAAACACAAAGTTGTGGGTTGCTGGAGCCACTCCCAGCTGATGCAGTGTGAAAAAAACAGGGTAGAAGCTGGACATGTTGCCAGCCTTCCACAGGCCTGACATCTACTCACAGGTCTCAGGATCTGGGCAACACATTGACCAAAATGCATCAGCAATTACATTTTTACTTTATCAATTCATAATCTGCCTGTATATGCAGAGAGCTGTAAAATACACGTTAGCTGACATGTTGTCTGGACCGAAGACACTTACGAAAAATAAAGAAACGTCAGATGGTTAACTGTGAATGGGACATGGAGGACAGAGTCACAGCCCGGATACCTGCTGTCCACAAGCCCTAACTTTTTGGCCGTTTCCGTCAGGCGATAACCGATAGCCACCGAGGTTAGCTTCTACTTGACAGAAGTGCAACTCGCTCCTCCTCATTCTCTCCCACTAATATTTGGAGAATTTGTATTTGGTCTGTTTGTTGGAAACGTGCAGGGCAGATGTGCTTGCTCTCCATCAGCCCACAACATCTAGCACATGTCACCAAGGGTCAATTACCCCATAGTCCTGCCTCTGGCATATTACTGGTCCGATTTTTTCCACTTCTTAGGGTGAGTGGGACATGATTTCACAGAACATTAAACGGAGGGGACTTAAATGGAACAGTGGAGGGACTGGGGATGGGGGTGGCTGTGGCGCTGGTGGAGAGCGACAGAGATCTGGCCTAATTAATTCCTCTCTCCCCCCAACACCCCCCTGAACAACCCCTACCTCCAGTGCTCTCTGATATGCTGGTGACTTTCACCGTAGAGTGTGAAGGGCAAAGGAGTATTCCTCAAATCATAATCCGCCCGACTTTGAAGGGGAAGGGATTAGTCTAGCAGTAGCCAGATCAGCCATGCGGAGCCACATGCATCAGCATCCTGTGCCTTTTTAACCCTGTATGTCATCATATAGTGAGGACGCCAGAGAGAGAGTAAACACGCAGGTTATGGCAGCGGAGCAGTAAAGGTTATGGCTTCACGGTCTCTGTGAAATGGTGTCAGGCGAGGAGACCACAAATCAAAGCGTCATCCAACCACTTTCACCCACAGTGCCATATAATGTGATCTGCTGTTGGTTTTTATGATGCCAGACACTTGGGGTTTACACGCATTTCATATAAAGTCAACACCTCATGTTTTCTGAATCGCTCCGACCCAAGTATAAGTGCCTGGGTGAGTGGTGTTTCCCAACTGGCCTGCACAATTATTGCCCGATCAGTATTACAGTGGTCATGCAGGGAGGAAGGGTCCACATTCAAAACGCATGCTCTAAACGCCACCATTCAAATGACAAATGACTGTGAGTGTTGGCGACTCCGTCATGGAGGCGCGGGGGAGGCGGAGGGCAGGGGAGCGCATGGCCGGGAGGAGGGAGGGGGGGCGGGTGTCCTGCAGCTACAACACATGCCCCCTCCTGCACATCGGGCACAGGGCTCGAGCAAGTGCGGGGTGATTGATAGCGGTGCCAAGACAACATCTCGTCAGGGGCCCGGTGGACGAGGGTAGCTGGCGGAGCAATGATGGACGAGCCCGTAGACACTACATAAAAATCGAACCCGGCATATATAACACATTCCCAGCTCCCTTTCTTAACCTGTAATGTATAGTGATAGAAATTTGTTTCGCAGTCCATTGCCGCGGACAGTGATGGATGCAAAAAAGAGAGAGAGCGAGGGGTGGGGGGACGAGAGAGGGAAGGGTCTGTGTGTGTGTGTGTGTGTGTGTGTGTGTACGGGGGAGCGGTGAGAAAGTCTGCCGTTGAATGATGCACTTTTTGTGTTTGTCACTCATTCTTACAAAGCCTATAAGAAAACATAAGGGGCAAGCAGTGCCAGGCTGCAATGATTTCAATATAACTTCTCTGAGAACATTGACTGTTCGGATTGATTAGGAGGGAGATAAAAGCATTATCCCAGAGAGAACCATCAACCTTGTATTACCCAACCACATGGTGTTTGCATGTATTTGCATCTTTGTAACGACTTACCAGACGGTTGAGGTGCCCACTATGTATCAAGATGGCACATTTCAGTTCATGCCATAATCTTCTTTAATGTCGCCTTTATGGTACTTCCTTATTACTATGTTGTTGTTTTATAAATGGGTTCAGGTGCTCCCGGACGGGAAATTAGTCAAGTTAACGCACCCACAACGAGGGCAGGGCAGTTTTTATTTGTCAACACTTAAAAGACAGACTTAAAAGCTCAGAAGAAAAAAATCCAGGAGCAAAGGAAAAGTCTGAGAGCACATGATCCACGAGCGCACAGAAGAGTAGAACAGCTGGAGCTGGGGCGCAGGATGTTTGTCCAAGAGTCGAAAACATCGGAGTGCAAGCGCACTAGCAGAGCAAGTACAAGCACAGGCAGGGGCTGTTTGAGTGTGAGCGCAGGGATTTGAGTGAGAGCGTCACAAGATCGGAACGTGAATTCAAGAAGACCTGATCTCAAACTGAAAGACCACGCTCCCTAATTAAGAGAGGAAAAACATACAATGTCTGTTAATGAGAGATGAGTGGTGCTGGTTTCGAAATAACTGGGGGTGTTGTCATGGGTGTTACATGAGTTGGCCACACATTTACACTGGAAACACATGGTGTACACGTGTGCTGCTACATGACCCATCATCACATGTCATACGCGGCCAAACACACGCATGCCCTTAAAGGCTTGAGTATGCATTTAAGAATTATAAACTATTCTTTAAATTGTGGTAAATTATAAGCAAATCAATGTGCTTCAAGAAATTAACGACATTTCTATTTGAAAGGCAAAATGCAAATATTGTATTTGCTAAATAATGATTGTAAGCTGTCATTTATACATTCATAGATACATCATTTATCTTATTCTTAGATTTTTTTTTAAAGTGCTGTATGAATTCAATTCATGGTGCCATCATGCACATGCCCTACCATGTGTGTACTGCTTAAACCTCGTCAATGCGGACTCACATACATGCATGTGCACACAACAACACGGACCCCCTCAGTGCATTGTCGGCCTATCAAATCGACTTGTCCTCGCCAATCTCCCAGTAGCTGATGAATATTAGATGGGAGCGGATAATGCCTCGACAGAGGAGGCCTCCCCCCGCCAAGGAGAGCCAGGCTGCACACTCAGCAGTGAAGCGCTGCCCACTGGGACCAAACCAAGGCTGCCGAAAGAATCCCTCGCAGTTGTGAGCAGCATCCTGTGCTGTTGTGGGTGGATTTCATGTAACAGCGAGAGGAAAATGTGTCCATGTGCGAGTGTGAGTCTGTGTTTGTGCGTTGGTATAACAGAATGAAAGAGAGAGGGAGGGCAGAGAGGTGCGTTCTTCTCCATCTATCTTCATAAACCTCCAATTGGATTTTTACAGCTGTTGGTTCTTCATCATGAGGGGCGATGGATTGTATTCCAAAGCCGCAGCAGTAAGAGGAGGATTTCAGGGCTTAGGTTCTTCTTTTTTGTTATGTTTGAGAATGTCAAGGAGGAGAGGAAAGCTATGTGTCCGATTCTGAACATACATATTTATGCATGGTTACGGAATAGAATCCATGCGTGTGTTGGGTTGTCTGTACGTGCACATATGCAGTTGTGAGTATGAGGATGAATAATTCCATTTAGAATTACTGAGAATATATTTGTCAGCGGGCATCTTTGTCAGGTTTGCTCATTTCAAGGACTAGTACGTGATGCAACTGTAAACAAACAGGTGACCCAACGACGAAGAATTGAAGTCAGATAAATAAAATGATTAAAAAAGTAAATCTAACTCATTAAAGTTTTCAGATGGTATAATTATGTATATAGTCCAAAAAATGACTGATTGGGACTATAAGAGAAGAGTTAAGGATTGAGGTTGTTTTGACAATGTTCCCATTACGTCAAGTCGGTCCTTTTTTTAGAAGCTGACTAAAGCTCTTGCTGGAGATTTAAAGTGCGGTGGTAAAACTGTCAGAAAACATGGATTGAAACTGAATCCAGACACTCAGTGTTATTTATTTAACACAGTGATGTTAAAGTTTGATTTGTTGACATCATTGCTTTAATTTGCATCACGATCAGGGAGGTTTGGACGCGAGCAACTGACGCTGACACTCTGCAAGAGTGTTTCACTGGATATGACTGACAGGTTCTGCAAAATATGATGCAAGCCCCATGTTATTCACCCATGAGGCGAAAAACTTGAACCAGTTTCCCCCTTCACAGAAGGAAGAGGGGTGACTGATCACTACTCTGCACTAATCCACATCAGTCCAACAGGACCGTGGCACTCTGAGCAGGGCTGTGATTGAGTTGTGTTAAAATACCATTATAGGACTAGTTCAAATTTTCCGATATTCACATATTAACCACCTTGCTGAGAGTATTGATATAGACTATTATAAAATTTAGCATCTGTATTATATATAGGAAGGAAATGTGCCTATTAGCATTTTTAAGGCTCAATAATTAACAGATATCTTGTCTCTGTTTTAATTAGTGCAAAAATAAAACATTTCTTACTGGGTTATTCTTTGCTACACTAACGATTTCTGCACGGTTTTGTGCTAAGGTAACTGTTAATTGTAATTTTAAAATTACCGTAGAGAAATAAGTATACATCAAGAAAGAAAACCAGCACCTCATACTGTACCTTTAAGAAAACGCAACATCCTTCAAGGTAACGAGCCATCTTTACAAGATAACAAATAATATTTAAGGCTGGACCCTTTATAATGAACCAGTTTAAAATAATACAACAAGCCACAATGAGCTTTATTGTGCACAATAAGCAACAACTATTCCCAGGCTATTGCACTGGACTCCCATGTACAGTGCCTTGCAAAAGTATTCACCCCCTTTGGACTTTTCTACATTTTGTCATGGTATAACCACAGATTAAAATTTATTTCATCGTGAGTTTATGTAATGGACCAACACAAAATAGTGCATCATTTGGAAGTGGGGGGAAATATTACATGGATTTCACAATTATTTACAAATAAAAATCTGAAAAGTGTTGAGTGCATATGTATTCACCCCCTTTACTGTGAAACCCCTAACAAAGATCTGGTGCGACCAATTGCATTCACAAGTCACATTTGCAAGTCACATAATTAGTAAATAGGGTCCACCTGTCTGCAATTTAATCTCAGTATAAATACACCTGTTCTGTGACGGACTCAGAGTTTGTTGGAGATCATTACTGAACAAACAGCATCATGAAGACCAAGGAGCTCACCAAACAGGTCAGGGATAAAGTTGTGGAGAAATATGAAGCAGGGTTAGGTTATAAAAAAATATCCAGAGCTTTGAACATCTCTCTGAGCACCATAAAATCCATCATAAGAAAATGGAAAGAATATGGCACAACCGCAAACCTACTAAGAGGAGGCCGTCCACCCAAACTGAAGAGTCGGACAAGGAGAAAATTAATCAGAGAAGCAACCAGGAGGCCCATGGTTACTCTGGAGGAGTTGCAGAGATCCACAGCTGAGGTGGGAGAATCTGTCCACAGGACAACTATTAGCCATCTACTCCACAAATCTGGCCTTTATGGAAGAGTGGCAAGAAGAAAGCCATTGTTGAAAGGGATCCATAAAAAATCCCGTTGGGAGTTTGCCAGAAGCCATGTGGGAGACACAGCAAACATGTGGAAGAAGGTGCTCTGGTCAGATGAGACCAAAATTGAACTTTTTGGCCTCAATGCAAAACGCTATGTGTGGCGAAAACCCAACACTGCCCATCACCCTGAGCACACCATCCCAACAGTGAAACATGGTGGTGGTAGCATCATGCTGTGGGGATTCTTCTCTTCAGCAGGTACAGGGAAACTGGTCAGAATAGAGGGAAAGATGGATGGAGCCAAATACAGGGAAATCCTTGAAGAAAATCTGATGCAGTCTGCAAAAGACTTGAGACTGGGGCGGAGGTTCATCTTCCAGCAGGACAATGACCCTAAACATACAGCCAGAGCTACAAAGGAATGGTTTGGATTAAAGAATGTTAATGTCTTAAAATGGCCCAGTCAAAGCCCAGACCTCAATCCAATAGAGAATCTATGGCAAGACTTGAAGATTGTGGTTCACAGACGGTCTCCATCCAATCTGACTGAGCTTCATCTTTTTTGCCAAGAAGAATGGACAAACCTTTCCATCTCTAGATGTGCAAAGCTGGTAGAGACATACCCCAAAAGACTTGCAGCTGTAATTGCAGCGAAAGGGGGTTCTACCAAGTATTGACACAGGGGGGTGAATACTTATGCACCCAACAGATGTCAACTTTTTTGTTCTCATTATTGTTTGTGTCACAATAAAATTTATTTTGCACCTCCAAAGTACTATGCATGTTTTGTTGATCAAACGGGAAAAAGTTTATTTAAGTCTATTTGAATTCCAGTTAGTAACAGTACATAATGGGAAAAAGTCCAAGGGGGGTGAATACTTATGCAAGGCACTGTATGTGTTGTGTTAACGCACGGCGGTGAGCGTGCCTCATGCATGGGGCTGGAATGATAGTCGTAACGGCAGCAATTACAGTTGAAGCTCAGGACACACAACATATCTGGCTTTCGTGCTAACGTGCTGTGCTAGCTACTGATGTAATGATAAAGAGACTGAAATCAGAAAACAGACAAACAGGTTCATCAGCTGCCTCTGCCTCTTCTTTCGCATTAAGAGAATTTGAAAGTGAATGAGCAGAGTCTCGGTCTCCTTTATTATTGTATGGTCCATTGTTTGTTGTGTAGTTTTAATTTCATTTTAAAATAAGGGGAATATGTTTTGTTCACAGGTAGTTTCCAGTCATAAAGAGCAAAGTTCCTAAGTGAAAGCGACATGAATTTAAGTCTCACATAAACACGAGGCATCCAAAAACTCACACAGGAAACAGCACGGTGGCGTTACATGTTTGTAGTTCAAAGAAGTAGGTGCTCACCACAGGCACATTTGTATATCAACTAAAGGCATCTGTAAATCTATCTGTGACATAGTACATCCCACTATTGTAGATAGAAGTGATTGCCACAACCCAATTAGCATATCGTTGGATCTACCCAACATATGGTCTTGGACTATATTCAAGGCTTGGCTCAAATTAGTGCAATGGAAATGTCTGACACAGGAACTGCCTCCCTGTGCTCATGGCTACTAGATACATGTCATAATCATGAATAAACACTCATCTGATCTCCAGTGAAGGTTTTCTTTGGACAGGCTCCAGTACAGTAAAGTTAATGCTCACATTTTAGTGCATTTGCAATACATTATGTCGTCTTTTGCTTTATGCCTCAGAGGGGGATTATGACAGTGGCTCTGCCAAAAATATTATATAATTTGATAAAGTCCAGACACATGGAACGACTTCATCACGCCTATGTAATGAATCACCGATATCCAACCCTATGCCGGCTATGTCTGAGCAGCCGGGTACATTACCAGTTTAAATCCTATAAAGCCTAAAGATGGTGACGGGGCCACCAGTGGGTCAGTGGTACAGTAGTTGCTTGAAAATACATTAGCTAATAAGAAGCACAACCTTGTGTAAAAGTAATGTAACGGCAGAGGCTAACAATCTAGTCACCCTTAGTTTCCAGGGTCAACATTAACATGAAAACTGAACCTGCGATCAAACGTGATCAAGTCAAGCTAACACGAATCCCTACAGACAGGGAGGAAACTGATGTTATACATAAATTAGAACAACTAGACCTATGTGATATATTGTGTTAACTATTGCGTTACAATATTCAGTATGTTTCCAACAAATATGCCGACGCCTGCGAGCTAGTTCTGGCAGACAACTCGAGCTGCGCTGCGCCAATCATGTTACATACATCATGTGACATACATCATGTGACATACCTCAATCTCATAGACCATTTATAATACACACCCACCTTATCAGGTGGTCTATTTACCAGAGAGACATTTCCCATCAACCCCTTCTTGCTCGCACTGCTGCTGCAGTATTGCCACGTGTTGCTTCAGCCCCTCCACCACCCCAGCATCGCCTGTAGGATCCAACGGGGGGGATTACAAGTATTTGCTCATCACTCCCATCATTCCTGTGTAATCATATGGGGGAGTGATTAAGTTGGAGCCTAGACGCCAAACACTAAATCTGTTGTAATAAATATATTACATGATCGAACGTGAGTTGTCTGACTGAACTGTACTTTACGGGGGAAACAAATTTCAACCAAAGAAAAACACAGGTAGCTAGTTAGTCGGTTGGCAGTTGTTTTTTTCCTTCCATCGTTTCCTTTAGTCCCTCATAGTGGATCTCGTTATTCATTACCGTATGCTTCGTAAAGTGAGAACAACTATGATGCATTACTTCATACAGGAACATAATTTATGCCATCCGGGTCGATTTCACATCTTGTACCTTTAAATGTCCATCAACCTCCTGGTAATGAAGCAAACAAGCCGACCACTCAGTGTATCAGTAATGGAGCATCACTGGATTGGTACCTATAATATAAATACTGCATTTTTCTTGATCCCTTACACTACACATGCTACTGAAAACAGTAATCACATTACCGTAATGGGATACTGCCCAACACTGTCCATCCTAGTAGATTTTATTATATTATGACTGACAAAAGGCAAAAGCTATTCTTTCAATATATCTGGTTTTAAATGAACAGAGTGAATTAAAGTGCAGGGTATTTGCTTCAAAAGATTACCAGGCGGAAGCTCTGCAAGAAGAGTGTCAGCAGCCTCGTGTCTTAGGTCAGTAACTTACTTTTTGGAGTTACAAACATTCACACTGATAGAGCGATAAACCACATGAATAGATAATCTGAGCACGTCTCAAATTTACTGTTTCTGTAATACGCTTCACTGAGTAGCCAGAATGTGGGAGTGAAACCGATCAGACCAGCAGAATTTGACCCCGTGTTTTTACTTGCTGAATAAATGAAAAAGACATGAAACTGAAGCAAAGGAGGAAGTCTGATACTTCGGACTCATTAACATGATGTTGGTCAGGCCCCAAACATCACCTCGTGTGACGCTGAGAGAGAAATACGCTGGCTGACGGAGCTCCTGCATTGTGTATTGATGAGCACGACTGGCTAGGATGACAGCGCAAAGTGAAACCAGAGAGCCCCTCGCAGAAGGAGGCAGGGAGGGAGGCGGTGACAGTGGCGGCTGTGCTGGTGTGATTTAGCATTTTAACATTATCACTTAACAAGACAGGCCTGGCACTCAGCCCCGGCGGAGGCCCGAGGAGAGTAACAGGTGGAGGAAGGAAGGAAAGAGGGAGGGAAGTGAGAGAAAAGGAAAAAGTCCAGCGCTCCTGGGCCAGCTTATACTTTATACCCTATTCTCGGGGGGCAAGAAAGAAAGACAGGATGATGTGGAGAGAAAACGGAGAAGGAGAAAATCCGAGAAATATGGAATGTGGGCGGGGGGGGGGGGGGGTATACTTCTACACCAAACTTAATTATGCATGGTAGGTTAGCTGGAGCAAAAAAAAAGAGAGGAAGAGAGATGGATGGAGTGGGAAAGAGGAGAGTGTCCACCTACACAGAGGAATGAGGCGGCAGGTGGAGAGGAGGGGGAGTAGGGAGGGCAAAGGAGATAAAAATGAGCAGGAGGTGGTGGTGGTGGTGGTTGGGAAGGGGGGGGGGGATTTCTGTCATGCTTGAGGGTGGATGTAGGCGGTGGAAGTTGCAAGTAAACAAGAGTCGTCCTTTTCGTGGACGGAGCTGCAGGTGGCTCTGCAGTAACTGATAATCTGCTCAGAAAACAGAAGAAGTAGTGATATTTGATCATTATAGTGTCAGACATCCCTGCTTTAATAAAAGTATTATTATCGTCACACGTGAAAGTCTGCAATACATAACAAGGTGGAAACAGTAACTTACCCATATGTATTGAAAGCAGACCACAACTCGCTAACTTACCAAGCGTAGAACTACATTTAAAGTGCGCTATAGGCTACACTGCCCCCCCATGATTTTCTGTGGTACTGCTTTGTTTTGACTGTATCGTCCAAAACTGGAAGCTTTCAGAAGAAATGGACAAATATGCAAAGGATTTATTATTTTGACCAGTGTATAAATCTTCTGTAAGGCTCAGATTTACAATAATGTGACACAAATGTCAAAAATGGGTCAATAATCAATTTCAGTCGAGCCGCCGTGATCATCGCTTGTTGACATGAAATGAATTTGTGTTGATCTGTTGCATAGTTTCAATGTATTGACCTCTGACAGTCGCAAATCGTCTTCTCGGTGTTGACCTTTCGGAGAATGGAGAGTCCAACATGGAGGATGCATATTAGTTTTACTGCGTGATTCTGTTTTGTATAACCTCGCTCTATAGAGCTTTCCTCTTCAGATCCATTTAACCACAAAACAAACCAGTTACAACCAACAGGAACCACAGCTTCACCAGACCAGGCGACTAGTGCCAGATATTTTCACAGTGTGTACAAATTGATTTAACTGTAGTTTTTGAGGATTTCACTTGAATGCTAAATATGAGACCTGAGACTGATTTAAGTAGAGCGAACATTTAGCTCTATTACACCACCCTCTTCTTTTGGTTCAGGCACATTTGCCACAGAAGAGGCCGAACCCTGAACTATGAAACCTCTGTATTCACTAATGGTTCCACTTACTGGAAGTGATGGAGAATCTTTTCAATTTCTTAAAAAGCTGCCTAACTGCTGCTGTTCTGCTCCTCTGGGCTTAGGTATCCCACTGAGTCACACATACACACAATAGAGAGAGAGAGAGAGCGAGAAGCAAACAAGTGTTACAAGTTCTACACAACAACACACATGCTCGGACGTTCTTGACCACACACACACACACACACACACACACACACACACACACACACACACACACACACACACACACACACACACACACACACACACACACACACACACACACACACACACACACACACACACACACACACACACACACACACACACACACACACACACATTGCCAGGAGACCCTTGCACCCTCAGTCTGTCTCCATCACACACTCTGATGGGGTGGAGAGCGGGAAGATACACAAGCAGCTCAGCCCTGATTAGGTGAAGTGTATTGAATGGACTGCTCATGTTTTAACAGCAGCCTCCCCCTGAGATGCACCCGGCTGATAACAGTGACAGGAATATTGAAGGAGGCAGCGGGCTTGAGTGTGTGTTGCATGTATGCATGTGTGTGTGTCGGGGGGGACGGAAAAGTTTTTTTCCAATGTTGAAGGGACCAAAAATCAGAAGAAAAAACTGAAAATGCCTCCATCCAAGTGTCTCTAAGCCCTGACATTCAAATTTGACTCCATAATGCATAATTTACACCATGTTTAACTTGCGATAGCTGCAGCAGTAACTAGGAGGAGGATATCAGAGGACTTTTAGACTAAAAACATGGAATGTCGGGGCTTACAGACACTTGAATCATACCACAGGAGCAGGATGGAGGCATTTTATGTTTTTTTCTATTTGTTTTCAATGATGTTTATGTCAAACACTTCACCCACCCTCCATCGGCATATTGGCGAGTAGATAATGAGTGAATTTAAATGTTTGGGTGACCTATCCCTTTAAGGTCACAGTAAGGCTTAGACCAGTCGTTATGGATTTACATTTACAGACTTACATTGACCCAGAGACGATGCAAGCCAATGTGATGTCCTCTGAAGCCTTGGAAACCAAGAAGAGTGTGACCCCGTCTGTCCGCACTCACAGCTTAAACACCGACCTTGTCCGGACCAAAGCCCGGCCCTAATGAGACAAAACATCATTGGTTGAGGTTAAGGGTAAGATTTGAATAGTGGTTATAGGTTGAAATGTATGAATTGGTGAAGGTTTAAGTGGAAGGAAATCAGTGCAGTGTCCTAACAAGGATGGCTACACAAACGTGTGTATTTTCCTCCTCACTTGCATGAGCCATGAATACATTTGATGTCACTTTACAATATTTATTGGGAGTGTCAAATTAAATACACTAAATAAACCTTTTTGATACGTGTGACACGTGAAACAGAAAGTGATGGGTGTATCAATAAACGCAGTAATTCCTCCACGACAGCATTTAACTAACAAAGTTTTGCCGTCACATCGAATGGTCTCCTGGCCTACATCTTCACAGCAGCCTCTCCAAAGTGCCAGCTACAAGCGGCCCAGTCACACGTTAGAGTGTGGGGGGGGGTTGGAGGGGAGAGATGGAGGGAGTGATGGACGAGGAGAAAGAGGTGCGACGGCGCAATTGGGAGCAGCTGTGAAAGAGCAGCTGGAGTAATCGTTTTTCTGGACCTGCCCACTGCACCGTCTCTGCACCGTCTCGTTTTTCTCCTCTGCGCTTTGTCATCCACACCCACAAACACACACACACACACAAATACACACACACAATCTTTATCAATTCCCTCTCATTTTTAAATACACTAGTTTTCTGTTTCGTGGTTATTAGTCAGGTTGTCAACAAAGAAATTGATGTTTCTTCCCACGATGTAGACGACACACAATCAGGACTGTGGCCAAATATTTAGACTTGCAGATGATAAAGGTGAATAAAATGCATGAATGTAAAAAGTTATAGGAAAGAGACATAATAACAAAGTCAAAAACATTCTCTCATTCATTTAGCGATCAAGTAGCTCATAGTGGCTTGTATGTTAAACGGTTCCAAATATTCTCATTACAAATCTATTTCAATTGCAGTGTGTGAGCCAATATACACACTAACTGTATGACAGTCTAGAACTAAGCTGCTACTACAGGCTCAAAAGTTTCAGAATGAAATCAACACCTCTCTGGCACTATCCGGACTAAACTGAACATGAGCAGCATCAGAGTGGAAGTGGTAAAGAGAGGTTAAACAGCAGGAGCAGAATAATATGCAATTTACAATAAATTGACATTGTTTTTGAGTCTAAGCTAGAAGGTACAAACCCACATACAACCAGTTGTGTAAAACTGACATCTTTCCTCATCGCAATAATAAATTGTATTGTATTGATATCAAGCCATCATTAATCAAAATAAACAACACAAAGCTAATGTAATTGTTCATGATGATTAAGCGCAAATCCTTGAACACAAATTATGGGATGTGCCTGTTTATTCAAGGCTATCAAAATCAGAATATCAAAACACACCTTGGACTAAAAGCCAGTTCTTTGCTCTGATTAAAATAAAATGTTGGCTTTTTGAAGAGTGAATCAGTGAAAGTTTGGATGGAGCGATAGATGTGTTTCATAATTGTATTAAACACATCTAGTTAAATGCAGAGTGTAGTTAAACACACACAAGTTAAAAGATGTATTTTGGTAAAAGTTAACTGCAACATTTTCCGAATATCCTCATAACCGTCCAGAAAATCTAACAAAACAGTCTCAGAAAATGAAGCAAACTATAGATTCTCCATTATTCAACACACCCATCCTCGGATTTGGCCGTAAGCAGCAGAACAGAGCGTCACATTACCTGCGCTGCTCCGAGGCCTCGAGCTCTGCAGCTGCAGAAACCTCGCCTGCGGTGGGTTTAGCTGCTGCTGCCACACTGCCCTCTACCAGCTCAGCTCTATTAGTTCAGCTCCACCACCTCCCAGTGGCCCCGAGGTTGTGACAAAGTGATACTTAATGTTTGTGTGTGTGCTGCTTGCATGCAAGTGTTTTTAATTCTTTCACTGGACAACGGTAGGAGATATAATGACATGCACGCTATGTTCAGTCTGCAGACATTACAGTTTTAGTCCAACTAAGGAAAAAAACTGCAGTAGAGGACAAACATTTCAAAGTCCACTCTATGAATGCCACATATGTAGAAAACACAAAGTGACAAGAGTGTCCTGTTTTGTGTTCCTGGAAGAACAGGTGGGTGTGGAAATAAATGCAAATAAGCAAACTAAAAGTCCCATACTGAACAGAGTGTCACAAGGCCCAACAGTCCACCATGAAAACACAGTTAAATTCACTGGTTCTAGATTTTAATTGGATCTGCAACAAATAGCACACTCACAGATATCCGTCCCCTAAATGTGCTTTTTCCACATGAATTGTTCTCTGTGAATTTAAAACTGTTGAAAAATGTCATATCATTATTTTAAAGAAAGTGTTAAAGATGTCCTGGATCAGCCCCCTGATCCTGAGCTACACAGCAATTTGTATTAAATCTTCCTCGGGTCATGTCTCAAACCTGCACATAGTGAAATAAATGCTAACTAACAAACACGGATGAAAATATAACGTACTTGGTGAAGATAAAAACAACTACAGGAAGCAAATCAGCAAATCAGGGAGAAAGAACTGAAACATAAGGAAAGAGCAGGAGAAGAAAACCAACCAGCAAATCTGCAGCACGTGGAAATCCAGGGAAGTCAATACAGAAACCGACAGAGGAGAGCGAGAGGAGGCAGGAGTTAGTGAGCTCAGGTGAGACACATGAAGTCAGGTGATGACAATCCCAGGTAAGGAAATGACACACAGACAGGAAGTAAAGTTAGAGAGACAGTGGAGGAAAGAAGCTTCAGTGTAAAACATGACCTAATGAAGTGCACAAAAAGATATAAATCCAAATATACAAAGTCAAGATTATAAATCCAATCCAATTGAATTATTAGTCCAGCACAGAGGTTAACAAAAATACATCAAAAGTCTAGAGACAAATCCAAATCAATCAATAAACACCCAATTGAAAAAGACTCGAGGAGCCGAGGAAACTTTATCCCATTTTCACAAGTCCCCATAAGCAACTGAAGAGAGACCTGAAAAAGACCTCCCTCCAAACAGGAAGTGAAAGTCTTTCAAAAGGTCCATAAGTGTCTATTCAAAAGCACAACAAGGAGCAGAATCATGACAAATAAAACAACTGTAAAGTGATCGAATAATTAAAACAAATGGGACGATCACTGAAGAAAAGGGATAAGGTAAAAGTTCATCTGTACACTGTGGCCACAGTATCAGCCAAACAAATCCTTTCTATTAAGCACAAAACACACAGCACAGAACTTTTATATACGGCTGTATTACAGATTTATTCTAATAATATAATTTAAGAGTCTCCATAAATTGCGGTTTCTCCTGGCAGCCGCTAATCTATTAGATAATATAGTATGCTTTTAAAATAATGACTCTCTCTCAGAAAGTGTTTTCAGTCACCGCACGGCTGGAATACAGGCATCTGCAAAAATAGGATTAAATATGTTTTCGACGATATTTAAAAATCAAATACTCATGGTGCTAAAGATAGCGAGTGGCTAATTCCAGCCATGTAGCTTCATGATGAGAGGAGATCAAAGCGCGTAGAGAGACAACAAGAGAGAGAGCTCCTTTGGAACTTCTGTCTTCCTCTTCCTCTTCCTCTTCTTCCTCCTCTTCCCCTGGGAGCAGCGTCTAAGCACACAATGCTCCTGAAGCTGTCACTGCTGGTCAGAGCGCCTGCATGCTGTGGAGCACAGACAAGGACAGACTCGTCACAGTGGGAGATGCTGCAGATGGAAAGATGCCACAATATACAGTGCCTTGCATAAGTATTCACCCCCTTTGGACTTTTCTACATTTTGTCATGGTATAACCACAGATTAAAATTTATTTCATCGTGAGTTTATGTAATGGACCAACACAAAATAGTGCATCATTTGGAAGTGGGGGGAAATATTACATGGATTTCACAATTATTTACAAATAAAAATCTGAAAAGTGTTGAGTGCATATGTATTCACCCCCTTTACTGTGAAACCCCTAACAAAGATCTGGTGCGACCAATTGCATTCACAAGTCACATTTGCAAGTCACATAATTAGTAAATAGGGTCCACCTGTCTGCAATTTAATCTCAGTATAAATACACCTGTTCTGTGACGGACTCAGAGTTTGTTGGAGATCATTACTGAACAAACAGCATCATGAAGACCAAGGAGCTCACCAAACAGGTCAGGGATAAAGTTGTGGAGAAATATGAAGCAGGGTTAGGGTATAAAAAAATATCCAGAGCTTTGAACATCTCTCTGAGCACCATAAAATCCATCATAAGAAAATGGAAAGAATATGGCACAACCGCAAACCTACCAAGAGGAGGCCGTCCACCCAAACTGAAGAGTCGGACAAGGAGAAAATTTATCAGAGAAGCAACCAGGAGGCCCATGGTTACTCTGGAGGAGTTGCAGAGATCCACAGCTGAGGTCGGAGAATCTGTCCACAGGACAACTATTAGTCTTCTACTCCACAAATCTGGCCTTTATGGAAGAGTGGCAAGAAGAAAGCCATTGTTGAAAGGGATCCATAAAAAATCCCATTTGGAGTTTGCCAGAAGCCATGTGGGAGACACAGCAAACATGTGGAAGAAGGTGCTCTGGTCAGATGAGACCAAAATTGAACTTTTTGGCCTCAATGCAAAACGCTATGTGTGGCGAAAACCCAACACTGCCCATCACCCTGAGCACACCATCCCAACAGTGAAACATGGTGGTGGTAGCATCATGCTGTGGGGATGCTTCTCTTCAGCAGGTACAGGGAAACTGGTCAGAATAGAGGGAAAGATGGATGGAGCCAAATACAGGGAAATCCTTGAAGAAAATCTGATGCAGTCTGCAAAAGACTTGAGACTGGGGCGGAGGTTCATCTTCCAGCAGGACAATGACCCTAAACATACAGCCAGAGCTACAAAGGAATGGTTTGGATTAAAGAATGTTAATGTCTTAAAATGGCCCAGTCAAAGCCCAGACCTCAATCCAATAGAGAATCTATGGCAAGACTTGAAGATTGCGGTTCACAGACGGTCTCCATCCAATCTGACTGAGCTTCATCTTTTTGCCAAGAAGAATGGACAAACCTTTCCATCTCTAGATGTGCAAAGCTGGTAGAGACATACCCCAAAAGACTTGCAGCTGTAATTGCAGCGAAAGGGGGTTCTACCAAGTATTGACACAGGGGGGTGAATACTTATGCACCCAACAGATGTCAACTTTTTTGTTCTCATTATTGTTTGTGTCACAATAAAATTTATTTTGCACCTCCAAAGTACTATGCATGTTTTGTTGATCAAACGGGAAAAAGTTTATTTAAGTCTATTTGAATTCCAGTTAGTAACAGTACATAATGGGAAAAAGTCCAAGGGGGGTGAATACTTATGCAAGGCACTGTACATACGGGGTCATGTCAGGAGACGGTTTACTAGATATGGATAAAGAATGTTCAATCTGTGCTGTGTTGTTTCCCGAGCTCACATGTGGTTAATGTGAAGATCTGGAGTCACTCTTGAATAATGGAAGCAGATATCCCTGGCCCCTTGGAAAGCTGGTGCGCCAGCCGGAGGGATTCCATCCATCATCTCTATACCATTATTCAACATGTAGAGAAAAACCAACATCCACACTCACATGTAGACACTGCAGGTAGCCTGCATGTCTGTGGACTGTGGGAGGAAGTTGTGAGTTGTATTCTGAGATAAATGATTTGAGGTAAATAAATTGAAATCCACATATTAGCGTTTCTTACAGTTGAGGACATTTTTGAAGATGAAGGATCAATAGAGATCAATATTATAAACATGCCATCAATACAGAAACAACATGAGCATTATTGACCAAACAAACTGTGAAGCAGCAATCCACTCTGCCTCCCTCTGGCTGCACTCTGAAATAACACAAGGTGACGGCCGAACACTGGCATTTCTCACCAACCACTTGAAAACATACGAAAAATCAAGTTCCCAGAGTGAAACTTACGAAGGAAAAAGGTAAGCAAGTAAATACAGTTTATATGTGTTGTGATGGAAATGCATCTTGAGATTTGAAATAATGAAATTTTCAGACCGGAGTTGCTTTTGAGTCTTTATAATAATAACCTCTGCAGAGTTTACAAGCACGGGTGCTCAAAGTGGAATCACCACAGCACAACTGGCTGCAGGTTCACATAAGCCAAAACGTATTCAAAGAGGCGTTACATGAGAGATGATATATATAAAAAAAAGAAGACCTCAAAGACATGAAAGACATGAGATCATCATCTATGTCTTATCTGCTGTGTCCGTCCGTCCCCGGTACCAGTTAGAAGAAAGACCTCACCCTACCGTCCCTGGTACCAATTAAAAGAAAAACATCACCAAATAAGGGTTCCATCCTGTCAGGTAGACAGTATCACAGCAGTGAGACACCTAGTAAGGGGATTTCCAATTCCTTAGACACTGGTCAGTGGAATTTTCCATTACACTGTTTTGTATTTGTGTTTCTGATGTTCAGGCCCAGATTTGGCCCACACTGTCACACTGTCACATACCAGCACCGACAGTAACAGACACACAGAAACACACATCATCATCATCACTTCGGCTGCCATACGCACGTGTACAGATTCCCTGAAGTGTACACCCACAAGATAATAAGTCAACTGCTTATCTATTGGGAAGGAGATATATAAGTTGTGTGCACTGAGTTAATAGCTGCGTATTAAAAACATGACTGGCCGACGCTTTGCAGACAACTGTATGTAGCGTTTGTAGCTTTTAAGAATTTGATAATTTCTCAAGTATTGTGTTTTAAAACCTGAGACTTTTTTTTTATCTTGGTGCGCACAAGTTATTATTTTGTGGGAACAAAAAAAGAAATCCCCTTTCAGGCTCTGTCCTCACTGGTTAATAAAGTAAGACCTATTGTCAGTATTGGCTTCAGATGGGTTTCCCAGTGTTCCACGCCCACACACACACACCATTTATTTAGTACGCATGCACACAGCACTCTGTACTGTACAGTAGAGTGTAGAGTGTGGAGTGTACACATGAAAACATGAAGCATACACACACGCACACACCAAATATAGAATCATTAGCCTTGATACTTTTACTGTTGGAAAGCAGCTCTGAGAGCCATTTCATTTACATGCAAATTGACACCCACCAGTCCACTCTCCTCTCTCTATCTCCCTCTCTCCCTCTCTGCTGCCCTGCATGTGTGCATGTGTGCATGTGTGTGTGTGCGTGTGTGTGTTCCCAGTGTTTGTTTACGTGTGTTCCTGCATGTGTGTGTAGCCGCTCTGCTGGCACTCAGCGAAGGTGCCATTCTGTCCTGCTGCGTTCCTGCGAACTGGAACTAACCACAAAGAGATAGAAAGACAGATAGCAGCTCTGATTTGGTTTTCATTATTCGCTTTAGCAGCTTTTCAGTTGAAACAAAACAGGCACAAGGAGGAGAGGCCCATCAAAGAGGCCTTTTCTTGTCATCTGGTGTTGGGAGTAAATAACGATGGGTTGAGGCCTGGAAGTGTCCTCTGATCGAGTGTCTCTTGTCACGGGGAGATAAAGGATCAGTCGCCGTGATTGAGCATTTTACAGTAATGAGCTTTGAGAGAGTGATCATCACGGCAGGAGACAAACGTGGAAGACATAAAAACCGGAACGACTGAACTTGGTACAGAAGCAGTGAAACCTCCCTGTGTTGGCAGGAGGAACCAGCTCCTCAGTGGTAGGTACAGTAAGTGCTACTGTCATTTAAAATCAACTATCTGTCACTCTCTGCTGGTCTTTATGAGACATTGCATCAAATGTCTAGATCTACATTAAGTCTATTGCGTGTGCATGGCTTTTATTTTTTTATCATGTACGATATTATATTCAATTTATTCTGCAAGTGTTTAATTTGAGCACAATTTGAACTGTTTTCTTGGAACTATTGATTTAATTTGTCTCTAATAGAGGAGGACATGTTGCTGTTAATATAAATCATAGAGGAGTTGTTGCTACTAAAGAAATTGCCTTCAAACAAATGCTGAAGATTAACAATAATTCATTTACATTTAGAAACTTATTTCTCTTCTATGTGTCACTGAATGTTTGTCTATGGGAAAAGTTCAGCCAACTAATATTATTACAGATAGGCTCTCTGATTTAACCATGAATTTCAATCCAGAATCATACTCCTACCACATATTTTAATAATCAGTGTAACTTACTTTACATCTGATAATATTGTTTTCTCCAATATCTGACATCCCAGAAAAAAGAACCTGCCTGAGAATCAAAAGGATTTCTTCAGTATAAAGGCAGTTCAGTGACAGCTGTCTCTACGTCTACTGTTTCTTTTTTGGTGTATTTATTTGTTTATTAATTCACATTCATTTACTTTTTTTTGCTCAATGTCAATTCAAGAAAATAAATCAACTCTTTATTTAATACTTGACTTCTTTTCGTTTTTAAAGGAAATTCCTATTTGGTGCACAGCAAATCAGAAGTACTCATAGGTAATTCATAAAATGTAATTCTATATAACAAATAAATAAATACAGGGCTAAAGTTGTACATTGGACGGAAAAACCCTCGTCTATTTTACACTACAGCTTTTAAGTTAATAACAATGATCATAATGACTGTTGTTGTTGTTGTTGTTTCTTCTTCTTCTTCTTCTTCTTCTTCTTCTTCTTCTTCTTCTTCTTCTTCTTCTTCTTCTTCTTCTTCTTCTTCTTCTTCTTCTTCTTCTTATTACCAACTAACTGATGACCACTCTACAGTATGAATGGATCAGGGACAGATGTGAAGTGTGTATAAAACCTGTTTCATGTTTCAATTTTCCAGACGTATCCAACTGTTTTCAAAAACATTATCCGACTGTTGTATTCTCAAAGTATCTGTAGTTAAAGCATCTTAACAAAAAGTTCTATATCCGCCCTGATCTAAATTCATCTTGTGGCTTTGTGTCTGATGATGCAGCAAAATAACAGCAATCCATCCCTCCCCAAATAAAACCAATTAACCAATCAGTCCCTGTGGGCTGATTGACTTCTGCCATTAGGAGTCATTTAGGAACATCTGCAGCGTAGAGTGGAAGATAATCAGCAACACATTTGATTATCCATTGAGAGAATTATTCAGCCCTCAGTGTGAGGAGCTGGCCGGGCTACAGAGATCATTTCAGAGCTGAACGAATCAGCCAATGGCCTCAATCCGATTTAGTGCAATCAGAGAGCGGTGAACTGCACTCACACTGTCCCGTCATTCAAGTGTGTTACTTTAAAAGTACTGTTTATCCTCACTGTGTGTGTGTGTGTGTGTGTGTGTGTGTATGTATGTTTCCATGTGTTCATGCTTGAAAGTGTAATTTAGTTTGATTAGGCCATTTGCTGTTTCAAGGTTAATTTCTCTGGAGCTTTAATTATACAAATTGAAACTAAAATAAAAAAACAGTGGGTGATAAGTGTGGATTTTTAGTTGTGCAGAATTGACAGGTGTCGATTGGGGCTGTGTCGGCTGATGTGTGCGGACAAGAGGCCTCAGAGGTGAAGGATGTAACCTACGACTAAACTTTAGAGTTCCTTTGGATTCGGGTAATTTCACACCGTATAAGCACTGACAACTTGGCAATGTTTACGTCGTTGTCTTAAGCACATAGTGCAATGTGATCATTATCTAATCACAGTCTTTGATGGAGTTGTAGTAAATGAGAAATCCTTTATTATGAAGGTAGTGGACTGAAATATGCTGACCTATTGAAACAGAAGTTACTGGTTTCTTCCCCGACTCATATCGCATCCTTCCACCGAGCATCGCAGAAATCCCTCCTGTGGCTTTTGTGTAACGCTGCTTAATAACAGACGGACACTGATGAAAACCATAAAACGCAGAGAAATCACAGAGAGAAGATAAGGTCTCATAAATAATCATCAAAAGCTTTATTGCAGTCTAGTGTGAGAGCAACACATAGTGATGAAGAGAGAATAAATTATATTACTACAAAATAAACAACTATTTCAATTTGACAGTCTTGCCATGAAATCTGTGTACATTGCAATTTTATCTTTTGCCCTGACATGTAAATAATTTATTAAATATGATCAAGTATCTATAATTACTGAAGTGCAGTGTTTGTAGGAAAACCACATCACTAGAGAAATAGCAGGAATCTTTCTATCGGAGGAAACTTAACACGGACCACAACACTTTAGGAATTCTAGTGTGTGACAGGTCCGAATCCGGACCTAGCAGAACTGTATCAGCTCTTTCAGGCTGCATCCTTTCTCGCAGCAGATCTCGGATATTCTCCCAGCGGTCCGTCTGATCCGGGAGGACATGGGGTACCAGTGAGGGCCCAGGGAGAGGACGTCTCTCTTCTGGTCAGACTCTGAGGGGGTGGGGGCGGCCTCTGCAGCCCGGAGCTCCTCTGCGGCCGCATCATGGTCCCCTGTGCGGATGAGAAGCAGCGGTATGTGGAGAGCAAGAAGGAAACAGAAGACAAATGAAAAGATTAATCAGAAAAACGTATTGTCATGGATTAAAAACCTTGAGATGTGTCCTCATGATTTCCGAGGGGTCCCAAACAAGGTTGCAGGCACACGGGTCAACTTTTACTTAATTTTTTATTTTCCACTCCTGTTACTATACACCAATTTCTATTTTGATGACATTTTATTCTGGGTAATGTATAGTTGTCTTCTCATGTTTCATGTATTATATTATTGTGTGTTTCGAACACCAGCTAAAGATACGTTTCCAATAGCGCCTGCATTTTTTGGAGATTGAAGAATATTCTTCAATCTTGAAGTTGGAGTGAACTCTGAACCACTGAAAGTAGAGAAATGGAACCTAAAGTACTCACAGGGAGGAGTGAGGGTCTGATGCTGGTCCGGCTCCGAGTCCAGGAGGCTTCTCCTCAGACGTGAGTTACCACAGGTGGAGACGGCCAGACGGATCAGCTCCCGCCCGCACATCTTAATCCTCTCCTGTGCGTGAACGGCACACTCCGTGGCCACGAGCACAACCAGCAGAGACACCAAGAACTTCGCAGCAGCCATTGCAAAACGAATCACTTCTCCTTGAGTCGGTCAGGAACTGAGCGTGGTGAGCTGTGGTGTGAGGACAGGATCTGTGATGACTTATGAGGTGAACTCGAGGGGGTTTATATAGTGAACCAGCATTGCCCATTGTGGCAATTTTTTCAAACGCAGAGGCTTCTGGTTCTTCTAAGCATGTATTCGGCCTTGACGAGGGAAAAGCATGTCCTGATCCAGAGCTCGGCATGACAGTGATGAGAAGTCGGCTCAAGGATGAAACTCTCGTAAAAATCTGCTCTTACAGTCACTCAAGCTCGTAAAAACATAACAGGCAACATTATGGTTAAAAGAAATACTCATTAGAGCATCGTATGAACATCTGGAACCCAACAGAGGTTTGAGTTCGGGCCTTAACGAAAACAAGCAGAAAAACCCAGATGGATTTCAAGCAGTTAAGATGCAAACAAGTCCTGGGTTTAAAGATATGAATGCAGATTCTGGGTTGTTTATTTCATATTTCATTCCATATTTCAGACTCTACGTGTATTTGTTTAAGAGTGTGGTCATTAATCATTTTGCTACGGTGAACTCTTTCCCTTGAATGTGATGGGCTTTGGCACCTTATCAGGACACATCTTGAGGGATGGGAGCGAGCAGAACAGCGTGCGACTGGCGAGAAGATGTCAAGGATGTTGACGCAACACTTGCTCACCCCGGACAATACAGAAGTATCATAAACAGGCAAAACATGAGCGATTTAATATTTCCGACACCCCACGAAAAAACAGAAACGGTGGCACTTCCATGTCCTAAATGTTCCTGTGGCGATGCCTGGCTTTTTAACCTGCTGAGTGGTGTTTGGTTTATGGCTCTCAGCTGCTGAGTGCTGACAACAGGATATAGAGGTGAAAATGTCTCTCTCGCTTCTCTTATTTATTTAGGGAGTTAATATTAATGCTGTTTATTAGCATTAGCATAAGATTCAAGATAGTGCATTTGCATATTATTTACAGTTGTTGAATTATCTACACTTATGTCTCATCTAAGTCCAGGAAAAATACTTTTTTGTTTTCAGAAATGCAATCTTTTCTCTTTTTTTTACTTCACGGATGCCATAATTATAGATGCAATATCCTCCATTCATTTCTGGCCCAATACAAAGTGACCTTTTCCATGTTCTTTTTCTTATTTGTGTATTCACCCCTGACAAGGAGGTTATGTTTTCACCCCTGTCCGTCTGCTGGTTTGTCTGTTAGTTACAAGAATTACATAAAAAACCACTGGACAGATTCCCATGAGACTTGATGGATGAATGTGGTATGGATCAGGGAAGAACTCTGGGTCAGGAAGCACCTTCGTTTGCATTAAGAGGCAGTTATCAAAAAAAATAACTGTTTATTTAGTGCAGATTCAAATAAAAACCCATATCAAGTCAATTCGAAGGTGGTTTCATGGGGGGGGGACTGTTGTGCCTTGGCGCAGGAATGCATTCAGGGCCATTCTGTTAAAGATGATCAGGTTTAAAGCGGCACTTCTCGATATATGTGTATAAAGAATGGATCAAGTGGCTGTAATGTGGACGAGGCCTGTTCAAATCAGAGTACTATCACCCGACTGTGCAGTTTAAGGCTCTATTATACAGATCCTGTTGTATTGCCGTGAAGAAGATTTATTGTTGTGCCGTCCTCGCCTTGTTAACACTGAACTAAACCAACTGCCATATAGTCGCCTCCATGTGTGATATTCCATAGGAAACACACTGGATGTTTAATAGTACAGATTCTGTCCCACCGTAACGGCTCAGCCTTTTTACACAGACGTTTGTTTGGCTTTTTGACTTTCTCCTCTGTCGAAGAACTACAACGTCCTGTAAATCCAATAGAGCAGCTAAAGTGCTACATATAGAGGGTCTGGCTCTCAAATCGTTCTGGTTAATAGTACAGACATTCCTACAGCCTGTTTATACAACATCAGGTCCGTCTTCACCAAGATAAAGATTATACATCAAATATAAGAATTTTATTTGCAATATTCTCTCTCTCTCTCTCTCTCTATATATATATATATATATATATATATATACATGTGTCTGTGTGTGTGTGTGTGCATGTGTGTATGTCTATGATCTTTCCCTGAGGTTTCCTAAGTGCATGTATTCCTGTCCACTCAGTCCTGCCTGAGTCACATGAGTCAGCCAGAACTTGTCAGTACTGTTGAGTTTTAATAGACACTGACGACACAATTAATCCACTGGCCTCTCTCCCATATACCTTATCCTGTGACACTGTTAGACAGGCAGTGTCCTCCTTCAGACAAATGAGACAAGCGTCTGTTACTATACACACACACATCAAGTCTCTTTGTATTCAAAAGGAAGTAACAAGAATGAGTGTTATGAGTTGGTTTTATTATTCAGAAGGAAATTCATTTTTGAGAAGTATAAATTTAAATGCATAATACAGATCTGTGTTCAAACTGCTGTCCAAACTTGTGTGTTTTTATGCACAATAAAGAAAAAATAATATATTTTACAGCATTATTTACAGTTAGTGTAATACACAGATTTTAATTCTGAAAACAAAATGGCATAAATAATACAAGATTTGCCTATAAAATAATATATATATCATGAAATATCCTTCTTTTGATTTCCTGTCCTGACCTGCTTTCATCACCCTCATACATTTACAACCCCCCAGTAGGAGGGTGAAATTGATCCACAGATTTCACTCGGTGACACTCGGTTGCATCAGAGGAAATGTAGATAGAAATCGTACAAATGTATCAGTGAGGAAAACAAGAAGCATTTGTAATGTATTGGTAATTTGTACAAACATTGATTGAACATACTTAACTGCTTTTAATTATGTTTCATATGGGTGGAAACATTTCTTTGACCTGAAGCATTGAGAGGTCAACACAACACTTAAACACTTTAGATGTGTCTGGTCCCTAAAGAACTGATGAGGAACTTGTTTAAAAGGGGCCAAAGGTGAAAAATACACTTTTTCATGGTTTTTAAATGTAAATGAGAGACATGTGGAGAGGAACTCAGAGATCTATATAAAATTAATAACAAGGTGTAAATTATGGGTTCTTTAATGAATGTAGCAATAGAGCTGAACACAGCCAGCAGTCAGAGACAGACCATGACTGATCCAACACCATGGAGCTCACTTCTCACTCCCTGCAGGGATTGTGCCACACTTAAATGCTCAATGACAGTTATAAGCCCCACTGTCTCTTATCTCCATTTCCTTGCTTGAGAGACTTATATCAGAAACAAATGGATCGGCTGTCATTCATGAGAGGGACTTGTAAGCACGTTGGATGCGTTGGATGGAAATAGCCCCGGACATGATCTGCTTCTGTTCCTGTCGGACCAGGCAGGAGGCGCAAGTGCAAATCCTGGTAATCCCTTACAACAGAATTACACTTGTGCTCTTGACACGCCTACAGCTTCATCTCTGCTCCCACTGAGGTATGGTTGAGTAAACACTGAAGTGACCCAACAGAAAACAATGACTCAGGAATGACAATTTTCAGACATATAACTTTGAACATGGGAGCTTTGTATGTAGGTGCATGAAGATCGGAAACATTTCATTGCTTCTACACTTATATTTCCTTAGTTTACAGAAAGTGGGAAACGGTAACTCCCAGTCCAGCTACTGGCGAGATTCTTATACAAGCCAACTAATCAGAATTATACTGTGTGTGTATCAGGCATTGTCCACAACAGTTCATGAATAGCACTTTGAATAAAAATATTTCTTCACAAGCATCTTGCCCCTTCGAAGTGATCAGTACAACATTGCTTCCTTAATAATGTTGGTGCTTGACCTCCTTATGTCAAACATCTATTCCAATCGGGTCAGAATTAAACTCAGCCACTTCCTTTTCTTAGAAACATATCACAAGCTGTCCAGTGGGCGCATCATGTCTCATTCGACAGAGTCGTCACCCATGGCGTGCAAACAGCAACCTACTGTAAAGTCGAGGCTTAAAGCTTATCTCAACTTTAATGCTGCGGCCTCCATTTACTCCGCTTAGACTCTTTATCTTAAAACACGCCCATTCAGAGTTGGAGGCAGATGGGGTCTTACACTTTCCGGACCCATGGAGGATAAGGCCATTTAGGGTTAGACACTGCAGCTCCTCTCAGTTCTCGCTCTCATGGGTCGCTTGCCTTCCGCAGGGCCGATAGTGGACCTCGTCCTCCGAGTCCTCCTGCTGTGGTTCATAGCAGCTGTCAAACTTGCGCCTCAGACGTTTCTTGAGCTGGAAGGTGCGCTCCGTGTTTGAAAACGTGTATTCCTGCTCCTTCAGTTTGGCGTAGTAGTCGGAGAACTTGTTGAAGAGGATGGAGATGGGCATGCCGTTGAGGATGATGCCGAACGAGATGCAGCCAAACGCCACACAGCGGCCAAGATAGGAGATGGGGACGACATCTCCGTAGCCCACGGTGGAGATGCTCACCTGCAGGAAGAGAAAGAGGAACAGGAGCCATGTTGAATGAGTGATCTGTACTCCAGCTGCTGCTTTACTGTTCGAATAAAACAAGTTGGCACAACATATTCAAAACACCTGTGCTCACTTTGGATTTTTAACATGAATAAATATGGAACACGATGGAAAAGTTCATTGGAATTTCTCATCCTCGTGGAACTTTTCATCCTGCCCCAAAAACTTCCTCTGGCCCCTGGCTTCAAGAGAATCTGATGATCAAAATACGTTGTTAACTGATCATTGGGAGTGTCGCAAGTTGAGAATGAGCAGGATTAAATAAACTCCCAGGAATGTACTGCAACACTTTTACGATCTCTCGAATGCAATCACTGTGTTTGGCCCGAGAACGAGACGCATTAGTGGAATTATGGAGGATTAGACACATATCAGTTGACAGCTGCCGCCAGATAAATAAAAAAACAAATGTCCTTAAATGAGAGTGAAAAGCAACTGAGCGATGCTGATGATGTATAGTAGCACTGATGCCAACATGAAATAAGTCAAATGTTATAAAAGCTTTGCGGGAGAGAACCCATTTGTTTTGCCATCGAATGACGTTGATAACTCAGTGTTTACAACAAGACAAAGAACAAGACAGAAGCTTTTCAGATGAACACTCCTCGGATCTTCACATCTGTTAACACTACGGAAATACATTACTGAAACATTCACTATTAGATGGGTAATAATCATGTGTCCACCTTTTGAGAGACTTATGTTAAACTCTGTTTTGCCAGCTATTCATTCACAAAGTGAGATTACACAATGACTCTTTATATATAATTCTATCGTCAATGCCCGGCTTGGAAGATCCATAGAAATAGCCCAGGACATGACTCTGTGCTGTCCTGTGCACTCTTGTCTTGGTCTGACTAGGCAGACAGCAGCAAATCCCGGTAGGCCTAATCCTTGACACCTGAAATCCACCGCACTGCCTAATCATGCTCACACCCCCCGTGAGCCTCTGCCCAGTCCCTGCAGCACTGTGAAGCGAAACAGCTTAGCAAAGTCCATAACCTAGTTAATTGATCCGGAAGAATCTAAGGAGCAGCCATAAGAGCTGGTTGAATTCTCCAATTCTTGCTCCGTTCATAGTAATAAAAACATTAGAGGCCATTCAGGTGTTACCAGGCATTATGTGAATATGTAGTTTAGTGCAAATTAAATTGGACTGTGTTATATCAACCATTGTGTAATCCCATTTTAACTTCATTCATTACATATTCAAGGTTAAGGGAAAATGTAAGAAATGAAAAAAACATATTGATTAATTAATATTTGAATCCAGTTAAGTTCATTAAAAGTGACTAAAATCACAGTTCTGAGGTCTGACCACCGTCCTCCTGATACCAACACATTCCTGTTATTTACAATTAAGGGATAAAATGTGTAGTTTCTGTCTCTCACCGCAGCCCACCACCAGGCGTCTGGAATGCTGCTGAATGGTGTCCCCGGCTGATCCACCTCCACAGAGTGCATCAGAGCAGAGAAGGTGAAGATGCCCATAGCAATGAACAGGAACAGACAGCATACCTGAATAAGAACAGAGTATATGTCAACAACAGTGCACATCAATATATTTATAAATCTTGCACCACCAATCAGGTCATGTGATGATGGTACAGTTTATCACAGCAAGTTGGTTAAAGGAAAAAAAGCAAAGCATCTTGAGTTCTCGGATTAGTAAATTAAATCCCATATTTGATAGATATGCTTAAAATGAGTTCTCATCCCCTCAGATGAACATCCAACATGAGTTTCAATAAATCTTTGAAGGTTCCTGAGCAGCCAAGTTGCCAATGTGAACACCCAACCTGCATTAACTGATTTTTGGCCACAGAGGAAACAAGTTAAAAACACATCATCTTACGAAGTTCATATGGTGAACCTGTTAGCAAAATTAGATCTATTTAGAGAACACATGCAGATGTGGAACAAAAGAGGAATTAATTTTAGAGTAATTTCTTGGGGCATTTGGGGCAGTTTATAATCTTTACCAAGTGAGTGAAATATCAAAATTATTTTTCTTGTTATATTGCGACTTTGACAGTTCATTAATTTCCTCCTTATAATATTACATATTCATTATTAAAATCTAAACGATATTTTTTCTTTGTCATGGCCCTAATAACGACGTCATAAATATCTGTCTCTTTAGCTGCTTAATGCTAAATTCATCAGCTAGCCAGTCACTAACTAGCTTGACAGCGCTATGAACAAAATTGTTTCCACAACATATTCTCTTGCCAATCTCCTTCAATAACGCAATATCATAGAGAATTGTTCATTGTAAAATAAAGTACAGCCAATTCAAAATAACATCTAATCTTAAACAAAGCATAAAATCTGCGGGCCAAATTCCAGTTCACATAATATTTCTATGAAAATGCTAAGAAAAAAAAAAATTATACAGAAAAGGAAATTTGTAGTTTAGACACAGTCATCATTAACTGTGATCTATGATGAAGTCATGGGCCAGAACATAAAATAAATAAGAACAAGTGACCACTTTCATACACAATTAATCATGTGTTAATATAAAATCCAATGTGTTCCATCGTTTTGTGTGTGTTAATTATCCAGTGTGTATTTTTCATGTATCTGTGTGATGTTCCTCTGTACCTGCTCAGAGCACTGGCGGATGGTGAAACCAAAGGCCCTCATGCCGGTGGAGTGACGGGCGAGCTTCAAGATACGGAAGATGCGCATCAGCTTCACAACCTTGAGCACCTTGCTGACCTTACTGACCCTTGCCATGGCCTTCAAATCTTCCTGTGCGCTCATGTCCTCTGCATCTATAAAAAACGTTTCGAACACGAGCTGTAAGAAGTACGGCATGACAGCCACGATGTCCACAAAGTTGAGGGCGCTCTTCACGAAACGTTTGATGTCGGATGTGGTGAGTAGTCGCAAAAAGTACTCGGACGTGAAGAACAGGATTGAACTAATCTCCACCCACTCCATGTAGGTTCTGCCGGCGAGCTTGTACTCCCTGAGTTCTTTCACTGTGTTCATTGTCATGGCAACAATGGAGATAAGTACAAAGAGGCTGGAAAACACAGCGAATGCTTTGGCTGAAAGCGAGGAGTAGGGATTCTCCATCAAGTCCCATAGGGCCTTCCGAAAGTTTCCAAGAAACATGGCCTTGTAACCTACTTCGTCCTGGTGAGGTTTAATCTCATCAATAAGCTCCTGGTTGACCTTGAGTTGGTCTCGAATGTCGTCCACCTTCTCCTCAAACAAAATACGGCAGCACCTGAGCAGAGGAGGGGCAGATTTAAGACACATTTTCAAAAAGCACATTTGAAATACACAAACAGTTACAGACAAAGCTACACAATACACCTAGTGAGTACTTAATCATGGATCTGCAGCACACCTTGGAGTGTCCTTCAGTTTCAGGCCCCAGAATGACATCTCTTGCTCAAAGCTGACAGGACAAAGGCTATCCATCACCCACAGGACATTACTGCAGTAGAAGTGGAAAATGTAGTGGAAAAACCTGGGGTCCCTGTCAAAAAAGAACTCGTCGTTCTGAACATTGTAATCGTCACACAGCGTCAGTCGCTTGACTGGATCATCACACAGGGCAAGGACACCTATCCTGGTTTTCGGGTGTCGGAGGACCAAATGTTTCGGGATGTGAAACACCCTTCCACCCACGTTAAGGTTGACGATGTTTGATTTCCTTGGGTTCGGAGCCTCTTTTTTCGGTTCTTCTCTTGGTTCTTGTTTCTCATCAGGAGCATCAAGGTTGTCCATAGACGTCCATGGTTTCACCGAGCTGTCCTGTGAAAAAGGGAACTCGCACTCCTGATCTTCAATGCTTTGAGAAAAACTAATTTCCCGCTTTATGGTCGCAAAAAGGCTCGAGCGGCGCTTTTTCAGCATCTTCAGCTTTGGCTTTATACTCGTCATTGTGTCTGCTTCTCAGAAGACAAAGCAAGAAAAAAGTTCTTCGTCGAGTTCAGATCAAGTCAGAGAAAAACAACAACAGCAGCATTCCCCAAGATCTCCATTTACCCGTGTCCTATAAAACGTGCTGCTTGCAGGTTGAAATGAAGATAAAGTCAAAGCTCTGGTGCTTGTCTGTCAGCATGCAAGAAGATCAACTGCATGAGTTAGGGATTCAGCCTCTTCACTGATTCTCTAATCCTATTGCTGTTCTTTCAGTCCAAACGCAGGTTAAAAATACTGTTCACAAGGATTAGTGTTGTGATTTAAGGCTTTGCGTTCTGAGAGGAGGAAAGGCAGAAGGGGTGGTGTGATGTCTGTGTTGTATTGCTAACAAGGCTGAGGACAGATTTCTTCACAGGAAGGAAGTACTAATGGTGCAGGTAGATTACTAGAGCTAGACCCGTGCAGCTACAGTCCTTCTGTGCATGTGCAGAACAGTAAAATAAAGACTTAATCAACTGAATTCTATATTTGTTGCACTCTTTTTCTCTTTATTCCAGCGAAAGCCTTTCAGCGTTGCTTAGTTTAATACATATCAAAATAAAGCCAAATCAAAATAACTTCTAATTTTGATGAAATAATACTGGGTTAGGGGAAAAAAATATTTTATTGTATAGGTTAAACTCTATTTCACAGAATCTGGACAAGAAAATTGGTAGTAAAAAATGGCAAAATGTGACTGATGCAAAATGAAAAGAGAAAAGACCATTGATCACTAACTGAGATCCAAAGGGAGACATGTATGGGTTTTAATAAAGTGAAGACTGATGTGCATGTAGCCTATTTTCTTAGAGTTTATATATTTTGTAGAAAACATTAGGAATAAATATGTATACTATGATGATGTTATTATATATATATGTATATATAAACATACATACATATATATATATATACATATATGAATATATATATAACTTATAAATGCAAGAAAACCATTCAGAGAAAACTCTATTAATCAAGATATATTTATTCATAATATAATATTATATAATATAAGAGAAAGGAAATAATGGTATAGCCCAGGTTTCCACCCATGGATGATTTTATCAATGGTATTTCCCAACCTAGCGGAAACGGAAGTACGGACTAAAGTTTAACAAATAAACTTTTTGTTCAAAAATGTTTATGTATTAATTGAATTAACACGATTAACCATTTTATCCACGCGTTGCCCTAAAGGTACATCTAACACAATTATTTTTTTTACAAAACATGATCAAACTTGAATAGACTGAAAGATTTAACTCTGGATATATACCGTCCCCGCAGCACGTGACGTCCTTTCCGGTCTAACCTGACAACATGGACGCCAGCCGCGTGCAGCCGATCAAGCTCGCCAGAGTAAGAAAAACCATTAATATTGAGTAAATGAAGAAAATCAGACGGATAGATAGTTACATAAAGTGTTACTATCTCACACGGTGCCGACAAATCGAAGCTAAGTGACGTTTAAAGCTGAGATTAGCGCACCGCAGCGCGGCTCACGAGCCTCCATCATGGAGGCCTGTCCATGCTCCGGTCTGATCCTCCACCGTCCGGCTGGAGCTCACTGCTCAGGACCGTGTGCGCTCACCACTTGAGACATTCACCGACAATGCTGCCGTGTCCCTAACATGTACGTTTTCTTCTCAGGTCACCAAGGTGCTCGGAAGAACTGGTTCCCAGGGACAATGTACACAGGTATGCTAATGCTAGCACGCTAAAGGCAACGTTCATCAATGAAACGTAGTGTTTCTGCTGCTCTTCTCTTTTTGTATTACAAGTCAACCGAGCAGCTCAAAGAATAACATCAGTATCAATGGTCTAAGCCTGTTAACATGTTTTCAAGTGGCTGTATTGTAGGTTCACTCTTTTAATGGCCTTAACTGCAGCGAGCTATAATGGTTTTTATATTACATCCTTGTGTTTAAAGTTTAAATAAAAGTTTAAATCTCCATAAACATTTATCTTTAAGTCAGACCATATTTATATTTGGACCTTAAAGTCAATGTATTTTCTAATCCATTCATTTAGGTTTAATATTTAGCTCGTGCATTGGTTGATCAGTGAGATAATTGTGAATTATCTGTGCTAAATTGTGAAATTATGACCAAAATTAGAAACGTTCGTAATTTCATCATTCCTAATTGTTAAATTCCAACTCGTGGATCTGTTGGTAAACGTGATAAACCCTGTAGAAATGATGCCGTGTATGCATCAGTGGTTTTTAAAACATTGAAGCAGACCATCCTGTGTCAGATTTCCCCCCAGGAAGTCAAGTATTTAATGTGATCCGTGTGTACCTGCAGGTCCGTGTTGAGTTCATGGACGACAGCAACCGCTCCATCATCAGGAACGTGAAGGGCCCAGTCAGAGAGGGAGATGTGCTCACACTTCTGGAGTCTGAAAGAGAGGCCAGGAGGCTGCGATAGGTGAGGGCACATGGACCAGGCCGAGTCCACCTGTTCACTTGTGTGTGTTTGACCTAAATGTCTGTCCACACTTGTGCTTTCAGAATTCTAGACTTATCCAAACATACTATTTATTATTGAATAAAACAAAAGATTGTATCGTAGTTCACCTAACAAGATGCATTATAAACCCCTGAACAATGTAATGGTACAACACTGATGGAATTTTCACCAGTGTTTTATTGGAATGTTTTAACCATGGAGCTGAATTAGTAGCTCTTTGATACAATATCAACAAGAAGTCAAGCCTCACAAATGTGACTATAGCTGGGGCCTTAAAGAGTGACAAAGGTTTGCTCACCACTGATTTTTAAATGGCAATTGTGACCCAAATGCATTGCTGCTGTGTATTTCAGCCATATGTAGTGTTCTGTGGTTCTCTTTGCTGATCACAGGACTGTTATTCCTGAAACACCAAACAGGAGATGGATGATTGAGTTAAACACAGGTGGATTTGATCACAATATTAAAGGGATAGTTCACCTAAAACTGAAAATAGACATCTACTCAACACAATGCTGATGGAGGGGTGGTTGAGTCCACAAAACTCTTTTGGAATTTCGGGGGTAAACCGTGTTGCAGCCAAATCCAAAATAATAATAAGTAACTGGTAACCACTTTTAATTAAAAAAAAAAAACGTACAAGGCCTCCATGCTGCTCCTGTGTCATTCAACAGTGGACATTTAGGCTAAACACATGGTGTAAATTTAGTTTTTACGTTTAAAGTCACTTTATTTCAATTGGATTTGGCTGCGACAATGTTAATCCCTGAAACTCAAAGTTTGAAGGAACATTTTTGGGTAATTGTCCTGTTTAAATCAGATTTCAACCCTGAAATAGATCACATAGCCATGTTCATTGTTTGTATTGTCTTGTTTAAACAGAATCTTTCGAAGCCAGTTAGTTGTGTGGGATGTTAATATTTCTGAGATGAGTTGTAACTTAACTCTCGTCTTCATTCACAGTGTCCAGCTGAAGATGTGAGGTGCCATCCAGCGATGCGAAGTACAAGACGCCATCAGCTTTGCTTGCAATGGCAAACACCTCACTCTTTCAGATTGTTTTGAAATAAATTTCGTTATCAACATGAAATTGTGGCAGTCCAGTTTTTTTTAAGTAGAAGATGAATTTTATTTTCTTCCCTCACTATAATTAACACATATATTAGGACTGAAACAGTCAGTTGACACAATCAGTAAGTGTTCTTCGACAGCTCTCTGTAGGTGCCAAGGTATACAGGTAACCTCCTTGCACCCAGATGTTTAAATGAACTGGATGTTTTTAGGCAAGGTGGCAATTTTGGAACATGACAGTTGTGAGTTAATTTCACTAGAATCCAACTTTAAAGTGGAACTATAGTCCAGAGAATTGTTCTGTTGGAAAAACTTAAAAATACCTGCAAAATTAAGTAATCCAAGTTAGCTGTGTTCCCTTGAAATCAACAGAGCTAATTTGATCTTGTTTATAGTGTAGATTTCTCTTAATATCTCCAGTATAACAACACTCAGAGCTCCGTGGAACTTGAGTGTATTGTTTTAAATGAATAAAGGTCAAGGTGATAGTTGGTAAATCTGCTACTGTTTTGAGTTCAAGTTAAATTGTCAGTCATTCTATTTCTACAAACTAAATTGACTGTTTATGATGGTCGAATATAATTAAAGAAAATAACATTTATTACTGGAATCAAGCTTTACAGTCTACATTCTGTCCAGCAGAGGGCAGCGCCACTAAAGTTTTTAGAAATACTTTGGTCTTTACAATTCCTATCCCCACTTAAACTCTAATGAGGAAGGTATTTCTAGACAAAACTATGGCTCTGGGCCATAATGATAAACCTTTACCCTGCTGCTTATGTTTACTGTAGGTTTAATGATTTTACTTTTTCCACTTTGCCTTACCCTACTTGGCACTGATATACTTGTGTAGAAGGGGAATTTATTTTTGCTGTAAAATCAATAGACAATGAGCAAACAGCCATTGCACACTGTCATGATATTTGATATTTTTTTAGCACCATGTCGTAACCATTAAGTTGATTTAAGTGCTATCTTTAATCAAACTTAAACAAGACCTAGAGTCTTATCTTTTAGTTTATCATGCGGTGGAAAATACTGACTTATTTAATTGTTTTGTTTCATTTAATTTAATAAAAATGCTTGATAAGGGGTCACTTTTTGCAAGTTCAAAAACGGTAAACGCCTTCTCTTCTTTCTGGTATGAAAACGCATCCTAGCAGTTTTTACAGTATAAGCTGAGAACCCAATAACACACCATGATTTGAAAGTGCTTCTTAAAGGAGCTACAGGTTGATTAAAAAGAACGCTTTAATGGAAGGTGTTTTTCTTTCTGTTGGCACAATTACTTATTATTAAGGATCATTCACCCTTACGTATTCCACAGCCGGGAATCAGCAGCTGTAGTTTAAGATCTTAACTGCAGTTTCAACTAGCAAAGGCATCGACCGGTAACATGAAGCGCAACTGAAACAGAGACACAAATTCAATCCTGCCAGCCGTCCATTGGGTTAAAGCCAAGTGGGGCTGCACGCTGGCACTTGACACCCGGCAATAAGTGAAGAGCAAGCAAGAGGGAGACGGGGAAACAGTTTTTCAGGTTAAACGTCTTGCTAATCTGTCTTGCAGTAAACAAGTGCGTACACTCTGATTCACTGAGCGAGCAATGCACCTCCGGAGCCACATGTGAGCATATACAAATGACCAAGCTGCCCGGCACTCTGTGGTCATCACACCGCATCCTGAAGCAAATTAGAAAACATCTCCCTCAGCCTGAATTTGACTGTCAATCACAAACCCAGGAACGTTTAACATACTGCAGCAGCTTTATTCTCACGTTGACCTAAAGTAAAGTAAAATAGGAAGAGAATATAAAAGAGGGGGGCAATTTCTAATATGCTATTCAACAGGCTTCACGGTCAACAACATCCCAGTGCTTCAAAACAACTTGCTATCATCTTACCCCCAGCCCTCTCCCTGTCATACTCATTTCACCCCTCTTCATCTCTCTACTTCACCCACACATCCAGACCTTACGGGTGGCATGTGTTTACCATCTCTCCATTTCCCCCGTCTCCCTCCCTCTCTATCTATCCCAAGGCCACTCCCTGTTTGTCTGCATGCCACCAAGGTCTCACTCAGCCGGGAGAAGACACCAGCAGTGGACATGTCTCTCTGTTAGTCTGTCTGTAGGCAGTATTTACAGACATGTATCTGGGAACTGTAAGGGTTGGTCTGAAATGTTCGCTGCTCTCCAAAAGTAGACAACATTTGTTGTGTCTCCACTTTCATTCATCCAAACCATATGTGAGTGATAAGTCTCATCAAATTGTTCACTTGCTTCTGTTTGGAGCATTTTGGCATCTTTCAGATCGTTGCTTTGGTTTTTCTGACCTTGTTTTGGTTCACTTATTTTTCTCATCCCATCTCAAGTCACAGCACAAAGCTGAATTCAACAAAACCGATAAAAAAATCCACTGTACACAATCTGCTCTGCACAAAACAACATACAAACGCAGGTAGCAACAAGCTAGTGGAATCGGATCTTGATGAACGAATTATTCACATTCAAAATATGTTTACTGATTTACTGTATAATTTGTTGAGAACAAAATGACCTAACAATCTATGGAAACCAAAATCATCAACCCATTGAGGGCTGGATTCAAAACCACTCCAACTTGCATGGATTTCATCATTTCAACTCATAATATGATTGTGTGTATGGCCCCCGTGTGCCTGTATGCACTCCTAACAACGTCCGGGCATGCTCCTGATGGTGTACTGGTATCTCCTACAAAACGTGGATCAGGCCATCAGTGAGCTCCTGGACAGTCTGTGGTGGTGCTTGGTGACGTCTGATACACCAATACATAAGATCCCATAGGTGCTCAATGGGATTTAGGCCAGTCAATGGCATCAATGCTTTAATTATCCAGGAACTGCCTACACACTCTGGCCACATGAGGCTGGTCATTGTCCTGCACCAGGAGGAACACCCAAGGCTTACCGCACCAGGGTAAGGTCTGACAACCCCCCCGATGATTTCATCCCGGTACCTAACAACAATCAGGGTACTGTTAACCATGACATGCAGGTCCGTGCGACCGTCCCAGGACTCACCGGCCAACTGGTCATGGTGGATGAAGTTACAGACAGCATAAAGTTCAACACAGCGTCTCCAGACTGCTTCACGCCTGTCCCTCGGGTCCAGTGTGAACCTGCTGTCATCGGAGAAGAGCACGGGGCGCTGTGTTTTCTCTTTGTTACTGTATATACAATAGCTTTCAAATAAATGCAGTAAATATAAAGTATCATAATTTAAAATACTCATGAAGTACCTCAAAATTGCACATCAAGACAGTTCTTGAGTGGTCTGACAATGTTTACCTTTGGGAATGGCTACTGACATTCTGCACGGATTACGATGCTTGTAACAAATGTACTTCACAGGGACACAAGTTGAAACTGGAGACCCCGTCTCGTCGTGCTGGTTTAAAAAAGGGTCGCTGGAGATGGAGGAACTTGGCAGGAGGCTTCGGGCTGCCTTTATCCCATGCTGGTTAACAGGATGTGCAGCAGGGAGGTCACAGAGCCTCCATGGAGGGAGGAGGCCTCTGATTTACAAACTCTGATCCCTGGGTCCCTGGGCCATAAAATCTAGTAATGGGGCCCAAAGGACGCAAGGAGGGGATGCAGAGAAAACAATTTCCCCAGAGGTAACTAGAAGACATTCCCTGCCCCTCTCTTTATCTCCCTCTGCTGATTCCTTTCCCTCTTTCTCACACTCTCCAGCCCTACTGACCACTGAACTTTAGTAAACCATGCCTCTCCACAGACTGTCCTTGTTTCCTGCCTATAACTGCAGGAGATGAGGCCGCCAAAGGTGAAGCTGGTCTAATTGGGCTTCCTTTTTACAGCCCACAGTAATGAGCAGAGATTTAGAGACAAAACAAAGCTGAAAGAGATGGTTAAAGAATAAAAACTTGGCATGCAAAGCGCATCTCATACTCGAAACATGCTTATCAAGTTCATCTGTTTGCAAAAGCACTCGGCCCTAACTCCTTTAATCTGTTCTCAAGGAAATACATTTAATCGAGGACACTCAAATGACAAAAACTGTTGAATATCTGTAAGAGCAACACTGATGAACAACCAAAAAAAAAAACAAAGTTCTACATAGAAGACCAGGAAGGATGTAATGAGGAGAGGACAGCTTGAAGGATGACAACAACAAGCCAAACACAGCTTGGACCTGTTTGATTCACTTTTATGTGAGCGAAAGTGCACAAGGGGGAGACATCATGGTGTGAAGGTCGGAAAAACAAGCCATCCATTTATTTTCCCGAAGGCTCCGTCCCGTCCCCCGCAGTGCATGTAACTTGTGGAATATCGTTCCCTGCACCACAATGTCACAGCCCAAATGGCAGGTGCACAGACAGACAGAAAAAAGGCGACGGGGCCGAAACACAGGGTCACGCGCTCGGCTGCTGATAATAATGAAGCTTGTTGTGGAGGTGACAGGGCCGGGTCGACAAAGGGCTGTTTTGAATCTCTCTGTGGCATATGACCTTTAGCAAACACTGTCAAAACAAACCTCCGCGGACTCTGTCCCCTCGACTGACACAAACACTGACACTGTGTTCTGGCTGCACACAGACAGGTGTCGTTGCAGCAGCAGGGGCGCCTGTGCAGCACCGAGGGCGAACCTGATGTGATCAGGCTTGTTTTATTGCTGTGATACATGAGGCCGGTTATAGGTGAGAGTTCGAACTTCACCTGAGGGATAGAGTAAGTATTTACCTTTAAGCCTCATAACAGCCTGATCAGTTTTCCTCCTTGATATGGCCCTAAAGGGGCAGTTCAACATTTTTGATATGTCCATTCATGTTGCTGAGCGGTAAATGAGAAGATTGATGTGACAGAGATGTTATATCAATTTTCTGTAGCTGTTGTATCTACTTCTTGGCAAGAAACGCTCCCATTTTCCATCATCCTTTACCATGTCTATCTGAACCATCTATTATCTCCTGGTGAGTAACAAGTTTCTAGTGCAGACATGAATTGTGTACCCAGCATGACTTTCATGACTGCTTCTAAATATTGTGACAGATAATCATCATATTAGTCATCTTAAATAAAGATTTCAAAAAATCCATTACTAAACAACATCTGGGTTAAAGGTTGAGCTCATTGGCCGTATTTAAAGATGGACGGCCCGTCTCCACTTTCTCCCAATATCCAGAAATCAAGCCAAAATATCCCAAATACAAACGCTACCAACTTGTGCATTTGGAGCCAGAGTCTGAGCAGTGGTCATCTGGGTTATCGCTCAAAAAAATCGGGTCTCAGCTGTCAAACATGACTTTCACCCTGTTTGTCTGGCATCAACTAACTAATTAACCAATCTAAGGATAAATGAACACTTGAACAAACGTCAGTGTGAAGAACTACCATAAATGACAGAATACATTTATTCATCGTGTATTTTGACTTCTTGGTTTTCTCCATGTCCCACCCACTAAAATGGTGGAGGTGGGATTGATAACCTTTACTGCAGGCAGCCACCAGGTGGCAAAAGAGACGCTTGGCTTAACTTTTAGGGAGCCGTCCATCTTTATATACAGCCTGTGCTTTAACTACAAGAACAATATGATGAAAAGCAGCCAGAAACAAAAACAAACTTGATAGCATTCAAGTTCCAGTGGCTACACACTCTGACACATTGAAATAGAGATAAGGAGACACTCACGCTGGGTCAGTATTGAGAAGGAGTAAACTTGGAATTTGAGGAGGTGAATTCCAAGTTTGAGGGGAAGAAATATTGCCAGGTTACTCTAACCCTCAGGTTTTGCTTTGACCTGTAATTTATGTCAGTGTTGCATATCTGCTCAGTGAGTCAGTATAGGGCTCACATGGGGGAAAGATTTTTGACTGGACAGCTGAGAAATGATGGTGCCACCAATTGACCTCCTGTTGGCAGTGATCACCTCTAATTTCAACCCAGGCACAAAGAATGGATCATGTTAAATTAAGACTGCCAGGTAAATGGTGAATGGTTTGTATTAACATAGTGATTTTCATCTTCACGACCACTCAAAGCGCTTTACACTAGAGTTTTGCCATTCACCCATTCACAAACACTTTCATACAGTGCTGCTATGTGCAGCACTTTATTTATCGCACATCAATCGCACACTGCCCGTTCAGCAATTAGGGATTCAGTATCGGAATGGGGAGACATGGGATCCAAACCACCGCCCTTCTGGTAAGTGGACAACCTGCTCTACCTCCACAGAGAAATAAAACAACACAAAATACCACCACAAATTATTTCAGATGGACAAAAATCTCTGTGCATGCTAAACAAAAAAAGGATTTGCAGCCTGTTTTACCTCCAAAGCTCCAAAACAAACAAAGCACTCGGTGGGACAACACAATCTCAATTAGATTTCAGGATTTGAGATTATGTCGGGTCAGAGATCAGTCATTGGAGATTATAGCGGTTTAAAGGGAGTGACTAAACAGATGGTTAGTCATGGACTCAACCTGACAGATTGTTATTCTTGAAGTGCACTGGTTGCTTTTCAATTAAATGTTTCCTTCACAAACCTGCACCTCCTCTTGACTCATTTAAAACTGTAAATCTAAATCAAGGCCACCAGACAAACACTAAAACACTTCACTAAAGGTAATATCAAAAGCATAGTTTTCTAATTTCTGTAAAATACCTTTGAAGCTATTAGCAGTTGGTTAACTTATTTAAGCATAAAGGCTGCAAACTGATGGAAACAGCTGGCCTGGCTTTCTCCAAACATCATCATCATAAACTAATCTGTAACGAGCACGATTTTTTCATATTTGGAAAAACACTTCTGTGATCCAAGCCCTCTTTCCTTCCACTTCTCCAAACCACCAGCTGCTTCGCACTCGACAGTAAGAGGCTCTCTGCCATGATACCCCATCTTTCCCCAAAACAGACCTCATTCACATTTAAACCTGTCTTCACTTCAAGTGTCTCCTCAGTCCCACTGCTTCCACTTCCACTCCTGATCAAATTAATGGGGCAATAAATTGGCATCATTGTGATTTATACCCAGCAGCCTCAAGTGCTCCTCACTCTGTGCCAAAAATAGTCTGTGTGCTCAAGTGTTTCACATTGGTTCATGGGAATCGGGCTTGGGGCACATCGGCAAGGGCCTAATTTTTGGGACACAGATGCGTCATCAAGGGGAGACCTTCTTTTTAACAAGTCCATGGGGGAGGCTAAAGAGCTATCTGCATCACATCTGATGCTATGAGTCCTAAATGTAAGAGATGTGTTCTGGAGAGCTCGTTCAGCACCCACAGCTGCCCCATTCGAGCACAATCCCCAGACAATGTCAATATGTCTTCGAGTTATTCACAGTTACTGCATTTAGCATGGAATTCATCCTTGACCTTAGGGTTAGGGTTGTTTTGGTCTCCAGCTGGATTCTTTTTCTGAGTAAAGAGTATTTTACAGAACAAGGATTTGTAAAAAAACACGTGTTTTTGATATAGATCAGTAACAACTGCCAGGGAGCATAGGATTACACCCACGTTGTTTGTTGGCGTGACTTACTCATCTTTCAGCAGGATTGCCAAAAGTAAGACGCCAATCTGCACCAAACTTGGCAGCGAGAAGGGACATGAGCCAAGGAGGAGTTTTTGTGCAGATTTGGTTAAAGGATCCAATGGGTTTGAGGTGCGATATTTTTTGTGATCTCATGAAATAATATATGCATCTTGAAAAAAATTAATATTTAGGTTTGTTTGGCCGTTGCAGAGGGATGCACTCGCTGCCATACTCGCTCATAGTGCTGCATGTATCCATTAGTGTATCCATTTGTGCACTTTAAAATGAACATAGTTACATGTTACGAAATACAGTATTTGTATTCACTTTACTAAACCCTTAGATGAGATGAATGATGAGATGTGAATATTGAAGTTCTCATTTCAGTCTTTGCAAAAAAGCAAATTTCCACCGAGGGGAAAATGTCCCAAAGTTTCCCAAATTGTGGAATTCTTATTTAAGCATGAAAAATATTCTCAGAAAAACTCAGAAAGTCAAGTTTGGGCTTTGTTTTACAGCTGTTTCAAACTCTGGACTTTCCAATATGGACGATTTTAAGTCTCTGCTGCAATTTTTCACCTAACTTCAAGGCATACTTCCTTGCATTTAGCCCAAGTCTAATACTGTTTGCAATCTTAAATAGAGAGCCCTTGTTTGTTGGGTGTACAGGGGCAGAGCCTAACCCCAAAATACTGTAAACCAGTGTAGATTTACTGCACCATTAAGAACTGACTGCATACACAGCTGCTGAGGTCAACTGCAGAATATAAGTATTTGCATTATCCAAAATGGCATAGGTGTACATTCTGTACTTTTCTGCTTCCTGCCAGCTGGGACGCTCATTTAGTCCACGAAGGATGGAAGAACTGAGGGGGGAAAGCATGAAGGGGCTGTAGAAGTACAGATGTGCTCAGGGACGTCTGTCAGCAGGACCTCGTTTCTCAGGACCAGTCTGAGAAGTAGAAGTATCTCATGGCAAACAAATACCAACCCAGTCAAGCAGAAGGAGCAATAACAAAAACACATTCATTTGTATCATGTAGCACAAGTTTATGCATGTGTAAGCCGAGCATGCGGTGTAAGGAATGCGAGAGGAGACGACTGTCTGTATGTGTGTGTGTGTGTGTGTGTGTGTGTGTGCAAGTAGGCTACATGGATAAATGAAATGTCTGCATGTGTTGATTAAAGTCTACGGTCAGCTGCACAAACAGGGAGAACACGGCCAGCAGTTTTGTGTTCTTTTGTCTTATGTAACGTGTCTTATGTCACAATGTGTTTGACCCCAAAGTGACAAAAAACTGAAACACTCATCGTTCCCAGGATGTTCTAAAAGTTAATCAAATGCAGATATTTAAAGATTTAGAGAAAAAAAAGTAGAAGGGGGGACGTCAAAAATGTGTGTGGGAACTGGAGTCTCTTGAAACATGCTGATGCAAAATGAACACTATCTTTGTCCAAGGACAGAATTTGAACAGTCCACACGGGAAGTCTCTCATATCCTCTGCCTGCCCGCTGTCCCTGCCTGCACAGGCCTATTCGTGCAAAACCCAACCAGAGGTGAAGAGTAACAAATCATCTCTCAGGACGGCTGGTGGCTAAAAATGGAAAAAAGATGCAGGTATTCATATGCTCCTGTGCCATGTTCAGCATGCAGTTCCTGAGGCAACAATGTAGAGCAGTCACCAAAGGGGCCCCACTGGATAAATGAGCAAGGGTCAGGGCTGAGTAAATAGGTACCGGTATTCGCTTGCTCTTCACCACTTGGAGGCAGTAGTGTGTTTCACCTGGCTGTCTGCTGTTCTCAACACACAGTGAGAAGTGCAAAATGGGTTCAGGGGAAACTTTTTCCCCTGCACGTCTGTGTGGTGCAGGAGTGCGTGTTAATGAGGACACGTGCGTCGGTCAGCAGGTTTGTCTGTCCTTACTGAAAAATGTTATTTATCTCCCATGATGAGGATAAATCATAGTTTAAAAGGTCACTTGTTTCTAAAGGTGATGTCATTCCCTCTGAGAGGAGAGAGCAAAACGTTTGAGTTTGAAACTTGTACGTTGGCAGCAGAAGCACAATCTAAACTGATGAAATTAATTAGGGACACATTCCATTTAGGTTTACCACCATGAGGGTATCCGCACTGTGCAGGTTGAATCATCTGGACACTTACATTAATGATACTAGTGACACTTTGATGCTGTTAGTGAAGACGTCCGCCTGTAGATCAGGATTTGAGCGAGGAGAAATCTATCTAGCACATTGTAACACTGATGGTTGATGAGGTATGTTATTGGATACAGAAGACAAATACTGTCCAGCAATAAAAAGGCAAAACAAAGAAGGCAACTGTTTACTTTAAGATAATCCCTGAGCTAAACCTAATACACTTATGTATAATTCTTAATCGTTCCTTTTCCACTTTTTCCTTTTTTTTAATCACCCTCTCTCTCTTTTCGTTCACTCGTTTCCTTTTGTTTTTTGCTTATTCTCATTATTTTTATCATTGTTATTATTGATTTTCTCTTGTCACCTACATTTCCAAATCAGATGTATAATAATAAGGACTGGTTTTTCTCTTTTATGTTTTACATTTGGCATGTTGGTGGGGTAGGATGGGATGTGAGGTCAAACAGATCCTTTTTTTCTCTCCACTTTGGAGAATGAACTACTGTAAGGGATCATATACCAAGAACGAGAGGGTACACAGCAAATTCAATAAATCGAACCACCTGTACATTCCTCACCACACCCCTATCAAAAATATGAATCTGTGTTTGTATATATGATTTATGATTGGGCTGCACCTAACCAGCAGCATCATCAGACCTGCCCCTGCTTATAATCTGACTTTACCTCGCGCCTCATTTTCCTACTCAATCATAGCACAATTCATGAGCTGCGTTCACCAGCCCTGAACCCCAGTGGATAGGCAGACAGATAAAAAGGTCACTGCAGGTCTGCTGCTCATGAATGTCTCATGATGTAAGAAATGAGGAACATCAGTCAGATGATATGTGGTTGCCCCTTCGCTGACTAAGAGGTGTGACACATCCATTGGCGTGTCTTAAAGAATGCGTGTCAAACTGAGAGCCTTATTCTAATATTAGGCCTTTGCTGAGATCTCACCGGTCTGAGCAGGAGCATGTGCGGTGAAAATGTATGTAGTTTGTGTTCCTCACAATTTACTTCAGTTTCAAAGCTGGTCTTCATCTTTATTATTGTGTGTTTAAATCAGTGAAATAAATTCAGATATGTATTTCTGGCTAACACAAGTGGAAAAAGCAGAATATATTAAAGACCTCAAACCCCTAATAAAATATGAAATGGAAAAAAATCTCAGATCACAGTTTATCCATGGGAACCAGAGGTTAACTGCTCCAACAGGATCCAGCACCTGTTTTTTTTTTTTATTTTGACTTCCTCTCTCTCTTTCCATCCTCTCGTACATGACTAAGTTGGGGGCGGCACTGGGATTTACAGATGTTCTGTGTTTGGAATCTGGGTAAAAGGTTAACATGCCGGCTGAACATGGGAGCGGACATTTTGGGGAAATTGAATAAGCAGCTGTGACGGGCAGAGGATCTGGTGGTGATCAGTAACATATGACTGTGGTTTTAAAAGTATAAATGACAGGACTGATTCCTGACAACCGCGTACATCACAGCAGATATTAAACAAATAAAACAGATATTTGTTGAAACCGTTGGGTCTGAAGTTAGTATATTATGTCTAGTGGCAACCTGATGATAAGTCTGCTGGTTCTTCTCGTCAGAACTGGTTGCAGTCGTCTCAGGATGGAATTCAATGGTGGAAAATAACTGAACACATTTATCCTAAGTACAATTTAGAGGTACTTCTAATGTACTTTACTTTAAGTTATACTCACTACATTTTGATAATATAATATATTATACTTTAGCCAGTGGGATAATTTGGAACTTATTTGGTTATTACTAAAAGGCTTCCTCACAACATGATTCAATCAGAGCTGCACCTAATTTCACACAATTATAAATAAACCTGATTTCTAAAATCCAGATCCATAAAGTATTTTCTGGGGAAATGGTGAAAATGTTGAAAATTGGCCAAGCGACGCAGTGTTAAAGAAATTTCTGGATCAGCCCCATGAGCCTGATCCACACCAAAGGGAAATGGGTTCTTCCCCGACCCATACCGCATCCTTCCACTAAGTTTCGTGAAAATCTGTCCTTCTAATTGACAGAAAAAACAACTTACAAACGGACAGGGGTGAAGACCTTGGCACAGGTTTAGTTTGATCCAATATCCAATATCATATATTTCATCTGAAATAGATTATACTACATAATAAGGAGCCTAATGTTGACATCATTTTTTATCAAACTAATGTACATCAAGTCAAATTTTTAATGCAGCACTTTTACAGATAACGCAATGTTGTATTTCTACATTTGACCGAGTAAGACAGTCATGTTTCCTCCACAATTATATTACGATGAAATTATCTGGAAGGCTATGACTGAGACAAGTGTGAGTCATTTGATGTGTCACACTTCAACATTGAGATCTATCAAAATGTTCTATTTTCCTGCACAGCTGGAATTGATCTCAACCACCACACTCACATTTACCAAATTTGTAGATCAGGGGGATGTTTCATTTGCATTTAGATAAAGAAAAAAGCATCCTTAAGCCTTATAAGAGGCAGACATCGGCTCGCAAGGCCAAAAAAACAAAGGCCTGCAGTTCATCACTGTACACCCTACTCACATCCCTGCCAAGTGCTCTGATGTCCCAGGAGAATGTAAAAAGGCACGTGGGTTGTTCACTTGCACATGACGATCGTGTAGCACATGGTCATTAGACTCAGCTATTGTCTTTTCCATTTGCCAAGGTTCTGCTTGTACCTGCTCCTTCCTTTACCTTTGGAAAAATTCCTTCTAATTCTGGGTTAATCCTGATGTAGCTGACAGGATATGAAGGAACACAGGTTTGTCCATTTGAACAAAGACAATCTGTCCGCGTTGACCTCAGCATCACTCCACATTGAATAAGAAAAGCCAGTTTTTTACTATTTTTAACTGTAACCCAGCAGATTTTTGTCATCCATGTGGAAACCTCCTCTCTGCTGAGGCTTTGAGGAGACACAATACATGTTTGTTACATTCCAGACACTTAGGTGAGGGCTGTAATACCCTCAGCACCGTCAGCATTCTCCCAGTTACCTTTCACCTACTTAGTCTTGGCTGCAGACAGGAGAGGGTTAAACCAGCGCCTTCTTTGTGGTGTGGCCCCGGATCACGTATGGCCTGCGATCTCGTCTTGTTGAAAAAAAAAAAAGAAAAAAAAAACATGATCAGGGCATTCTCTGTGCTGTGAACTTTCCCCTAATTCTCACAGTCCTCACAGAACGAATCATTGCTGAGGAGCAAGCACCTCAGGCCAAATAGCGACTATGTTCCTCTCCCTGACGTGCCCGGCGTGACTTCATTCATTCCTTGTGGTATCAAAGAAGTGATGATTAGTGTTTGTTCCACAATAGCTGCCTCTCTGGGCTTTGAAGAGTGTTTTGTTGAATGGAGTGCAATTTGGATTTTTAAGGTTATTGGACTGCTGTGAAGGCTAATGATTGAATGTATAGAGAAATTAGGGATTAAAACAAATATTTAATCATAACAGATTCAGTCAAATATCTGTTTTTAAAGCCATATCATTTTATATAACAGTATCTACTGAATACCAAAATATTCTGTTTGTGTTGCAGATCAAGTCATGTTCCCTAATTCTGCCTGAATTCTTTATCAGTTATGTACAAAAAATAATAACCAGATTCCTTGATAAAAATGAATTTGAATTGCACTTAACTAACCTACTAAGTACACGACAGCACATGATCCTGAGAGGCAGGGAAACAAGTAAGACACTGAATTACTGATATAATGGAGGGAGGTTACAGGACATGGAAAACACTTTATGACAGTGTGAAATACTGACATGAAGCGGAGGCTCAAATGGTGACAAGTTCACTTAAGGTCGGGGCAGTCATTTTTCAGCGTGGGTGGCCCAGATTGACATTCACCACTTTTACTTTCATAATCCAGCAGAGTACATTTATTTTGACCCGTCACTGTTTATATATCTTAATATATAACCCATGTTCTGCACAGACAATTAATATAGAAATAATTATGCAAACAGACGCATTCTATTTTTATGAGCATTATCCTGGTTCTGATATCACTATCAACCACTTCTGGGATGTTCTTGAGCAGATGAATGGATTAGCTGGCTTATTCAGGAATGAAACATGGTGTTAATTCAACAATAGGAGTTGTTTCCCTGGTGGGGATATCAAATCTTCAGTTTCCTCCTGAGATAATGTCCCTCTCCCACAGTGCAGGGATGAAAGACAATCTTTTTGTTATATCATGTCCCTCCTCTGCCTCTAACATGAATAGTTAACAGGGAGCAGGAGGAGGGACAGAAACCTGAGATTAACTGCACCCCTCCCTCTCTGCGGCTGGCCAATCACAGGCGGCTCAGAGTTGAGGGCTGTGAAACTATATAACAGTGGTGCTGTGGCTGTTCAGACAGGAGCCTGAGCCCTGAACTCATCCAACTCACCAAGACAGGAGCAGGACACTGCACACCTCTGCAACAAGAACCCACATTTCACAGCAAGACGTCAAGTTCAGGACAAGAGGAGAAATGAAGACGACACTGGCAACTCTGACTCTCTGCCTGGTGGTGCTCATGGCCACAGGTTTCCCTTTGGAGAAGAAAGGTGGCTCAGCATCCGGCAGTGCTGCAAAGGAGAAGCGTGTACAGTACGCAGCGTGGGATGACGTGAATGTCATCGCCCATGGCCTGCTGCAACTGGGCCAGGGGCTGAAGGAGCATGTGGACAAAACCAAAGTCCAGATGAGGGACATTTCCACCAAGCTGAAGGTCTTCAATCGCACGGTGGCCGAGCTGGGGAAGGAAAGCCAGAAGCTGCGCGTGGAGGGGGAAGCCCTGAAGGTTCAGGCCCGGGGGCTGGAGGACAGAGAGGGGCAGCTGCTGAACGTCACCGCCGAGCTTAGGGAGAAGGCGGAGGAGATGCAGCAGGAGAGGAGGACAATGAGCGAGAGGATGAACCGGCTGGAGGAGAAGGTGGACAGCATGCTGCAGGGAGAGCCAGGGCTGTCTGACACTAATGCCGGTGCCAAGAACAAGAGTGATGCTCACAACATCCAGGTGAGAATATAAGCTTTTCTGTCTTTGGGTGTTGATGAAGATAATTTGGTTAAGAAGGCAGAAATATGTTAGAACAGGAGTAGTTACATTGGTCAGTTTGGCTGTAAATGAGCCTTTCCACCATGTGCAAGGTATTCTTTTACAAAATATAACCCTAAAGCCTTCTGAAGTAATTATTGTTGTTGCATTGCTGAAGTATTCTTCAAGTTAATGAATGTACAGCATGCGTGGGCTATTGGTGAGGCTTTTTTTCTCTCAGCTCAAAGACAAGTGTACAGCGGGTGAGTGAGTGGTGGGTGTAGTGGAGTGAAGGGGGGTTGGTTAACAAGGCTGCTCAGCATGGAGAAAGCATGTGCAGGACATATAGGGGAACAGTAAAGGCTGCCAGACAAAGGAATCTGCACGCACACAGCTACAACAAGGTGTGAATAAGTTTACACAGCTGTCACATTTTTACAACCTGCAGATTATTCGGCCTTATGACACACAGTGGAACGATACTGGTTGTGCTCTTTTGGAAGCTCAACCTTTACAAAGCAGTATGTGAGCCTGAAAGGCTTTATAGTGGGGTGGAAAATCCCGCGCTGTAAGGGAGTTACATAAGCACACAACAGCCGGCTGGAAAGGACAAATGCTCGTCATAGAAGGATGTGAATGTCTGTGTCTCAGGCTTTTCAATGTGCTTCTCTTGCAACAGCTACTGTGCCTTGATTTTATGCACAGGCACAGTGTGGAATAAAGTTAATAAAATACTCAAAATTTGTACCCGTGTTTTATTTCTCTGTCAGCTGATGCTGGAGGCTCAAAACAGACGCATTGATGACCTGATGGAGAGGATCAGACTTCAACAGGAGAAGCTTGACAAGCAGAATGTGCGGATCAGGACCCTGCAGAGTCATGTGAGCATGCGAACCAGCAAACCAACATGTCCCCATTTCACATCTAAGCAAGTGTTGCCACGTATTTTTATTATTTTCATCACTGATTCATAACTTATTTTTCACAGATCCAGCAATCAAAGCAGAGACCCTCCCCAAGGAGCAGCAACACAGAGCGCAGTGGCATTGTGGAGCAAGGCGACTCACCAGTTGGTAAGTAAAGCCAGGAAGCGTCTGAAATCCCCTGTTGACACCGTCTTAAGTCGACTGGACAAAAGTGACGCCAAATGTAGCAGACCATCTGTTTAGTTTAAGGCCTTAAAGAAGCTTAAATCACTGGCAATTAAAATCAAGGGACTGAATCAATATGGGACACGCTCCTCTGCTCAGCATGATGCAAGTAAGAGGCCACCGCTGTGTCTTTGAGCTCTTAAAATCCCAATTACATCGTTCAGTTAATTCAGGATAACATTAACACAATAACACGTGTAAAGCAAGTGAAGATAAGTTGGATAAAAAATGAATTAGGCCAAAGAAACACAACATACTTTATAGATTAATTGCAAATGACCACAGACAAAGACATCCATTTGGATAAACAGCAGTGGAGAATCTAAAATGGGACATAAACACTGACAGAGTAAGTCTCTATTTTGCCTGTGCCGTCCTCACTGTGGCGTACAGTAATTGTAAGAGGCGGTAAATGATGCCCACAGCGTGCAGCCACGCCAAGCAGCTGCTGCTCCCATCTGAAGTGAACTGCGACTGGACCAGTGGTCACAATGACTTCTTTCATCCAGACTGTACCAGACTGCATGCAAACCAAATGTGCAAGAGCTGAGAGACAGCCACAGTTTTTTGGTCTCACCTTAGGATGGTTCAGTCTTCACACACGATGAGGAGGATGAATAAGTACACTATAATAATGAACCAGAGTGATATTGAACTTGCGTCCCTGGTTCTGGTGGCCACAGATGAGAAGTAGGTGAAAGGTGAACAGGGCTGAGGCAACAGTTGAGTTCAGCCAGCCAATCACAATTATACCTCAGAGCTCTGACATCAGCAGGATTTTGAGGAATGAAGAAAAAAAGAACAGGTTCCTCTGGCGAGGTTTCAACTGGGGGAAAGTTCACGAGTCTCTGGGAGTGTTCAGCCAGGGTCACACAGCTCAATGGGATTACTCACACTGATCATTTCTTTGGTGTGTGTGTGTGGGGCGGTGGGGGGGGGGGGGGGGGGGTAGTAGAGGGAAGCCAGGAAACAGCCAAGGCTTTGAAGAAATCTTGCATGCAATGTTCCCTCAGATTATTGCCCTTGTGCCTGAGCCAAGAAAATCAGGGGGAAACAGCAGGGATTGAGGAAAGGTGGTCTAAATTTATCTGTGAACTTTGTACAGATATATGTCACTGTTTTGAAGACCCCTCCAACCACTGCTTTTACAGACATCCACCCCCTTTGTGTAAAACAAACATTTGAGGATCCGGCAAGAATGAGCAACCTTTCCCCTAGATCTGTCAGGGAGTCAGACATCCCCCTCCTCCACTTCGGTCATCCTCTCCTCTCCTCTCCTCCCCCATCCCTTCATGCAAACTCCTCACCTCCAGCTCCCATCTCCTCCTTTTCCCGATTGTAAGGAAAAAAGAAGTGTGCCAAAGTTCAGGAGAACCTCTAACCCCCGAGGCTGACTACGAGCACAAGAGTTCATACCCCTAGAGGAGAGGTCATCCCACACACACTGGGAAACCTGAAGCTGAAACAATAACCCGGCGAATATTCAGCAAACAATGAAAAGAATAATTTGAATCATTAGACCTTTCCTTGTGTAAATATATCATGTGACAATGCCATCCATGATGAGATAGGGATTACTAGAGGGGTGCTATTAGTCTTCAGCCACATGATCCACATGACAGCTTCAGTTGGAGTCGCCTGCTTTGTATTGCTGCTGTCTCCGATTCGCCCACTACAGCAGCAGCCCCCCTCCGCCCCATTACCCCCTGATCACTCGCTGTGCATGCAGCAGCCATGCACGCCTGCATCCCTGACTGGCTGAGGCGCACGTGAGGGAGGCGTGCTGAGTGCCGAGGCAAGGGGAGGGTGGACTCTGAGAGGGGTGTAAAAGCGTAGTAGTGTGCAACTCAATAGATTGGAGCACCAAGCAGCTGTAAAAGAGGGAAGTCTGCTTTGTAACTGGGAGAAGGGTCATATTTATACACAAGAAAGCCGTTCCCACTCACTCTCTCTGTTGTTGAGGCTGGGTCAAAGGTTCTATCGGCTGCACGTTCATATCTCCAGACTCACAGATACGCTCACATGCAGCGATAGTCTTATTTTCAAAACACTCTCGCTCTCACAGGTGCAAAGAAACCTGCCGCTGAGAGGTTCCCTATGATGATAGACCTACAAACAATACAAAAGCTGGGTAGAGTAAAGAAGCTCTGATTCATGAATGCCCCTTCAACATAACACACTTCTCTGTTTCACAGTAACAGCACAAAGTTCAGGGTTGTGAAGCTTAAGAAAAATACATGAGTTCAATGTGTCATGTATAAATAGCATTCCCAGCAGCGTAGGCGAAAGGTAATCATGCTGTTTAGACTTGTTGCAGTGATACTGGAGCTGTTTGTTGTTTCCCTCGTTGAGTTGTTTCCCTCTGTTTCTCTTGTAGAGGTGGCGTCAGACTGCCATGAGCTGTTCCTCAGAGGAGAGACCACCAGCGGGGTCTACACCATCAAGCCAATCAACGCAGAGCCCTTTAAAGTCTTCTGTGAGATGACAGTTGGTATGTGGGGTTTAACTTTTGCCCATTTTGTTTCATGATGGAGTGCTTGGTCAAGATTCACTAACTACTCAGACATTAAGTCTCTGTTTGTTTTGACCAATAAGACCTTTTCTGATCGACCTCTTTTTGTATTTCTAACTAGATGGCGGATGGACAGTGATCCAAAGACGCCAAGACGGCTCAGTGGACTTTGACCAGCAATGGCACGCCTATCAGAAAGGCTTTGGCAACCTGAATGGTAAATGCTCTTTTCACTTTGTCGTCACTGTCCCTACCTAAACCTGCCAGGTGCTCAATGGCCGGGCCAGGGCCGGATTAGTTCACGCAGCATAACAGTATTTAGAGCCAGGGCATCAAGAGGCAGGAGGCGGCCTCCCAAATGCACCTAATCATAGATCAGCTTGGAAAACGGAAGCAGGAGACGGTACTTCGGCTGAGGGCAGTTTTCTAACTCCCTCTACCCTTCTTTGTCTTCTCCAGGGGAGTTCTGGTTGGGTCTTGAAAAGATCCACACCATCGCTAAAGATGGCGGCTACATCCTCAACATCAAGCTCTCCGACTGGGGTGATGACTTCGCATCCGTCCGCCTGCCCTTCCGTCTGGGAGGAGAGGAAACAAAGTACACGCTCCAGACTATGGAGGTCGGCACTTTCAGTACCTTGGAGACTTCCCTGGGGACAGACGCCACCAGTGGTCTGCCTTTCTCCACCAGTGACCAAGACAACGACCAGAAAAACGACCTCAACTGCGCCAAGCACCTTTCTGGTGAGTTGCAAATGACAATCCCACTGACAAAACCACTCTATTGGTTTGGGCTTAATGGCAGAATCAAATGTGATATTCTTCCTTGTCTTTACAGGTGGTTGGTGGTTCAGTAACTGTGGTCGCTCCAACCTCAACGGTAGATACTTCCAGAGTCCTCCTCCCAAGCAGCGACACCAGAGGAAGCAGGGCATCTTCTGGAAGACCTGGAGAGGCCGCTACTATCCCCTGAAGACCAGCATGATTATGATCGCCCCCGCTGCGATTGAGAACAAGTCATAAAGAGTAGCAAGAGACAATGAGAAACAGGTCAAGACACAGAGACGATGGGGGGGTGGGGGGTGGAGGGAAGAAGTCGATATTGGACTGTTCTTTCCTTTCTTGGTGCTTGGTTGATGAGATAGAGGTTTTCCATTTCCCTGGTTGTGTCCCAGTGAGGAAGACTTAACCTACCAGATCCAAGGTCCTCAAAATAGAAGCAAAGAGAACCCACTTTTAAGGAGTTCCACGTTTCCATTGCTCTTTTCTCTGAGAGACAAGCAGATTCCTGCCCTGCACCTAAAGCCACAGACAAATTGCATTTCTATCATTCTACCATTCAACCATTGTGGTTGACTCCATCTGTTGGCACGGGCCCCTAGTCAGGAGAGCTTCGGGGCGAGCCTAGGCCTGTCTACTGTGCTGTGAGCCACAGAACATCTCCAACATGTCGCGACTCGTCACCAGAGTTGTGTAGACCGCTGTTGAGTTTGAATGTGGCTTCATAGCAAGTAAACAGTGTCTGCTCTGCTCTTATTTTGTAGAGGATTCACGTAGGAGTGAAATACAGGCCAGTTAAGTGAGCCTTTTAAACCCAATGGTGCGGACCAAATGGTGACTTAATTCAAACAAAGCATAATTTTCCTCACGAGGAGGATGAGATTAGTGTTTTCGAAGCATTATATTAAGTTATAAAATCACTGTAAACTAGGATTACGATGCAGAGAGTGGGTTAAGACGTCAGAAAGCAGAACACGGGGCAATGAGAACCATTCCAGCCTTTTGTACATCCTGCTTCAAAATACGCATTTTCTTCACTGTCTTAAACTTTTCTGTGGAGATTTAGGTGATGTCAAGTCATATTGACTGCTTTAAAGAGGAGAAGGCATGGTTATTGTAAATAGTGTATGCAGAAATGTCGTCTGTGTTTTTCAGAAATGTAAATGTTCCTGTTTTCCTGTCGTGACACTATCCGTTTTGTCGTTACTTGAGAGTCTGTTGTTTTAGAGGTCCCATTTTCTTATTTAAATTATTGTAAAGAATCAATATATATATATTTCTGGTGCTGCCTGTTTGTAATTTATATTTTATGTGTTTAACAGATGTAAGATTGTTTTTTTAAGAGAAAATACCAATCGTTTGGCCAAAATGAGCCAATAAAATTGATTTAAACTAATATTGCTATTTGTCTGTGTATTATGTGCCACTTAAAGTAGTACCCTCACATATTATAGTTACATGATCAAAGAACTAAGTCACAAATATTTCACAAAAATATCATTACACAAACATGTAGAGAAAATATAACCACAATTAGAGTCGATATGAGTGGATAGGCCCATGTTCAGATGCATTTTTACTTCAGCCAAGGAGGCTGGGTTTTCATTGTTGTAAGTATATCTTTTAGCAGGATTTAAAAAACTACTGTTTTTATTTTATTTAAATATGGTGGAAGGGTGGGGTATGAGCCATTAACTTTCAGGGCAGATCCAGACGTATGTTTATGTGAAATAGATCAGGCATATATAATGAACTGATATCTATGAGTGTGTGAAGATTGGTGCAGTTTGATTGAATATCAGGGAACTGTTGGCCCTTGATGGAGGAATCCAATACAAGCATTGATTACATGATTCCAAAATGGCAAGTTGCAGTTGCCCGACATGGTCGTCAATTAATTCACATCTGAGAACAAAAATCGGATTTTTTTTTAAATTTATCCTCTGAACTTTTCTTGATGCAGAGATTTTCTTTGGGACCTGACTTCAGGTCCCATCACGCAGAGTAGAACTAATCTAACCTCCATATTTTATTGAGCCACACGTGGCAGATCGTAATGACTTTACCAGCTTGGTCATATTATAGAAGCAGTGGCTTTAAGGTGTCACTTTGAATTTTCAGCTCACCACTTTCTCCCTCCGTGTTGGGCTTACTGTTAATGCTTCATCCGAAGTGATCCTCAAAGCACTGACAAGTGGTTAAGGATCAACCTCTGTAACAGCTGATCCGATGAGGTTTGATCTCATCTGACCTCCAAGGTCGACTATAGAGTGCTGCAGCACCCAGCACTCGAGACCTGCAGAGAACAACCAAAAGCGCATTAGGTGACACACTCACAGAAAACGCTCAAACTACTGCACCGATTATTGCTCGTGTTTTAAGCATACATTTTATTTGTACAGCCCATATAGTCCGTACTGCTACAGTTGGTTAAGACGGGGCTATTTTTAAATGTTTTATATCACAATAGCCCAACGTGGCTCCTTCATAATACAAGCCAATTGTCTGAACCTTTACGTTATTTTAAATAAGCAAGATCTCACATTTGAAAAGCTGAAATCGTGAAAAGACGTAATGACAAAATCAGTTAATTTACTGTTTCAGCTGTACTCATACTGTTAGAAGGTTGAATTTAAACAAGAATCACAGTTTACAAGATCTTATGCTTTGCACATACAAAAAACTTCTACTGTACAACGAAAGAAGTTGTCAAAGCGTGGCAAAGTAAAACGTATGGCCATAAAAATGCATCTTTGAACTATGGAGGAGCAGATGCATAAAGTGACTTGAAAAGAACAGTTAGATGAAGAGGTAGCACTGGTGGACTTGTACTGAACCTGAGTACATGTAGGCTTCATCCCAGTACTCCCAACAGGTGTTCCACATCTTACCAAGTGGTCCTTAAAGAATGGGGTCCACATTTATCTAGCTAGCAAACATGAGAAAATTGGAAATCTGTCATGCTCATATCTGTAAGGTGGCTAAATATGAAATAGTCCAGAAATTAACCTCTAGAAACACCACAAACTTTACTTTAACTATCTAACTAGCTAGTTAGCTTAGCTTAAGCGAGTGTAAACAGGTAAAGCTAAGCTAGCTAGCTTCACACTTCTACTTTGGATCTCCATCACGTGTAGCCCTGGTGCTACCAGCTGCTAGTCGCTGTTAGCAGCAGATCACGGTGGAGCGTCACTCACCTGTGAAGAGCCCTCCTCTCCACAGGCTACCATGGCAACCGTCCCCACCGGAAGAGGACAGAAGGACCGACAAGCATCTGCTGCTTCACTGGGGACAGACGTGGAGTGTTGGACGAGCTCTCATCAGGGCAGCAGTGGTGCAGGATTGGTCAGGTGCAGCTCTGAGTGGATAGCACAGGGAGTAGGGGGACACTGTAGAAGCTCCAAGTGGAATATTAATGCATGAAAACACTTGAGATGAGTGGTTTCCAGTTTGGCAGCCTGGTTGTCTCCTGCAAAGCTTTGAACAGAACAACACGTGCTGCAACCACAGTGTCCAAAACCTGGAGCACGTTGAACTTCCTCCAACAAGGCCCTTAGTGAAGCAAACTTAAATTCTCTAGATCTGGATTTGTATTTGATCTGTAAGAAATTACACACTTATAAAACACTTATTTTCTCATCAGGATCAATAAATACTTCTCTGAGAAATCGATGAAAACGTTACAAAACTCCTTTCTTGCTATGTTAATATGAAAAATTAATTCCTGGATCTGCCCCACAGAAGATTTAAAGTTTTCTTATCCGATCCAGACCGCATCCATCCACCAAGTTTCAACGTAACCGGTCCAGTGGTTTACCACAGACAGAAACACACAATAGAACACAATACACTACTGTGGTAATTTAGAGAACTATTACCATCACAGAGGCCGATAGTCCCATTAAAACCAAACAAGCTTTCGAGATAAGAGCACATTACGTTTCACAACTACACACTGGTGTTAGTTGCAGGTCTCAAGCCCAATGTGTTACCATACAGTGGCTGAAAAGAGCTACACCGTAGTGAAACACCATTTAGATCAGGATTTTCATTTATGTACAAGTGTTAAAAGATTTCCACCGAGTTTAGTGGTAATCAGTTTAAGACGCTTTCTTTCTCCGTGGTCCTGCAGACTAACCAACCAACAAACAGGGAGAAACATGACCTCCTTGGCGGAGAAAACAAGAGGACAGCAGTAAAAGAGAGCGTGTGATTGATTCATACATTTATTCATAATCATGTACAAATAGTATTCCGGTGGTACAAAGCTGTTGTAAGACTCCAGTGCTCACCCTCCTGTTGTCTTTATTGCAGTAAAAAAAGGAAATACCAACATGATCAAGAGTCAAGAGGTACTTTGGCAAATATAAATTATGTGAGAAGAAGGCAAGCAGACATCTTGAGCAATGAAATGTGAGGGGAGAAATCGGCGCAAAAAATTGCAATGAGCAGCACTCATTAAAAAAAACAAAAAAAGAATAAAAATCCATAAAAATATTTTATTTTAAACTACACACACTTAAAACAAGAGGACAGAGGAAGCCTCTCGGTTTTTCTTCTTTTCTTCATGATTACACAAACTGCAAAGTACAGACTCACAGTATGTACGGATATATGTACTGTGTGTGTGTGCGAGTGTGTTAGTGAGTGTCTTGGTTTATGTATGAAATAAACTGCATTTTACATTTAGTGTGTGAGCTCATGTCTGAAAATATGTTTATAGATTCCATTTCGTATCTGTGGACTGTGACCCTCTTTTCTAACACGGACTCGAGTGAGCAGGTGGGTCAAGGGGGAGAACGACACCGGGATATTTGGCAAAGAAACCATTGTGTTTTCAGCGGGAGGAGGCGAGTGAGCGATGAGTCAATGTGACACAGCCTACGAATATTTCTCCATACGTCCTTGTCTTTGTTCAGCTTTCAGGGTGAGACACCAAATCTCTGTGCTCGTAAACCGTACCCCAGACTGTACACGGGCGGGCGGGAGGTGGGGGGGTTGGGAGGAGACAGGGCGAGCGAGAGAGTAACAGAACAAGAGACAGAGGGAGCAAAAGTGGGAAGTTTGGTTGAGAAGTGAGACGACTACTTCATGGGAGACAAAGAGGGGCTTGTGGCTGCAGTGTCTGATAGTCTCTGGGATGATGGGGTGAACAGTCAGGGGACGGGGATGGGCTGGGGAGGTCAGGGGGAGTAAGGTGGGCTAGAGGGAGTAAAGGAGGACAGAGGGGGCGCCAGACTCCACTTCTCTCCTGTTGTGTCATTTCAGAGGTATTGTTGTAGAAAGTGCAGCAGCATTATCTCGTAGTGCTCTCCAGACTCAGGGCAGCGAATACTGTGTCGCTCATTGGGGTAGACCTGGAAAAATGGGAACAGGAAGAACAAATTATTTATTTGTGTATCCGGTAAAAATCTGCTGTGAAAACTATCTTTTCAAAAACACTCAAGACTGCACTACAACAGTTACTCCTAATGCATAATCCTGCAATTGATTAAATAATTGTATTTAATCATAAATGTACAATATATGTAACTTCCCCTGATATGGGTCTCAATCAAAACAACAACAGAAGACCGAGTTTGATGACTTGTGACATAGCGTGAAATCGTGCGACTTGTTGTCTTCACCACCATTGCAGAAAAAAATCAAACCAACTGACTCAGGCGAAAATCATGTTTCAAATGAGGTAATGTTTTTAAGTTTGATCCACATTACATTGCAAATGATTATCAACAAAACCCATTTAGAGTCTCAGGGGTAAATTGTGTAGCAGCCAAATCCAATGCAATTGAAGACATTAGTGACCTATCTGTAGACGTAATAAACAACAGAAGAAACCCCACATGCCTCCATACTGCTCGTGTGGTGTCATCCAAGTGTCCGCAAGCCCCGACAGTCCTATTCGACTCGAAACAAGATCGTTTACACCAAGTTTTAGCCTCAATGTCCTCTGATATCTTGCATTGCATGCCGTCGGTAATGCCCACTAGCCGACCCACTTCTGGTGGACTTTTAGGGGCTTCTGGCCACTTGGATGACACCACACTAGCAGTTTGGAGGCATGTTGTATTTTTTCTGTTGTTTTGTTAAGTCTGAAGAAGGACTTACGATTGACCTCAAATGTATTGGATTCTGCTCTAACAAGGTTTAACCCTGAGTCTCCAGAAGTGTTTTGTGGACACTTCACTGACCCCTCCATCGGCATAGTGGTGAGTACATAGAGTGAATTTTCATTTCTGGGTGAACTATCCCTTTAAACATTACAATGGTCTAAGCCAATAAATTAAAAACATTTATTGCTGAGTGCTTCTGGAATGTTCTTGTGGAAGAGTTACGTTAATTGCATCAACCTACAAGAGTGATTACTATTAGTGAGTATTAGTGAGTGGAATAAGGTTTGTGGTGCTCACCTGAAGCTGGTAGGGCTTCCCAGCACGGATTATCTGTGACACTAGGAAATTGGTGTGGAAAAAGTGCACATTCTCGTCTAAAAATCCGTGAAGAATCAGCAAACGATTAGGCCTGTAATGACAAAGGATTACGCGGTCACAAAAAGATGCACAACAACATGATGGGGTTTCATACAACACAAAGATAAAGATATGCCTTTCGAGTGAAGAGCAAGACTCCACATTCCATTTTGAAGGAAAATTGTCACAATTCCAAAGAAATGTATAGAAATCTTGAAATATTGCAGCTGCAGCTCTGGATTTTGAATTTAGCCTCCAGGAGCATTGCTCCAACATGCCGTTTATCAGGCCCTCGGGGGCTCCTTGATTCCTAAAAACGAGGCTTGCTTTAGCCTGACAACTCAAACATTGAATTCTGGGCACAATTTATGAAACGCAGCAGGAAATCTTTACCTGTTGTTTACCACATTCAAGAGGTTCAAAGCACATGAGTCACCTTTTAGTCTGTTGTTTGTTGGCTTCACTACGTGTATAAACAGAATGAACTTGGTGAACGAGTCGGACTGAATAACCAAGAATTTGAATTACAACTTCACATGAAATAGAAGCGAAGTGTATGACAATCTGAGCAGTTAAAAACACACAAAGCAACAGGCTCACAGACTCATTAAAAGGTGTGTGTACTGACTCGCTGGGCAGCTTGTCCACATGCAAGGCTACAGATCCTTCCTCATAGCCCTGCTGGTTGTTCTCAGGCACATCCATGTAGCGCTCTGTGTAGCCAGTGTCGTAGGCCATCCACACAGTCACTGGGGCCCCTGCGATGGCCAGCTGGTGACAAACACAAAGTAGTTAGATTGAAATGTATAGAAAAGTGTCATTTCCTGGGGCAGGAGGAAGGTAGAAATTTAGATTTAGTGTTTATATTGTAGGTTAATGTTAAATTAAAGTATGTATGATGATGAGTTGTAAACACATTTAAGCAAAATATATTCATATGTCTATCGCATTGGGGATGTATCCAAAGATATCCTTGCTGAATTAAAGCTTTTAGTACCACACTGTTACATTGTCCAACACAGACACCATGTGGATGCAAGTGGCAACTGCACCTCTAGTTCAGCTCGAACAATTCAAGTAAGAACTAAAGTCATTCTCAGTATATTTACAGTGCTTTACTTTTTGATACAAACTGCTGTAAACTCTGTTCCTGCGTAAAGGAGGCAGCAGAGCCCGCTCACTGATGGAAACGTTTAACGATGAAAGGAGGCTCCTAACCTTGAAGACATTGGGTCGTTGGATGAGGCCCATGAGTGACAGGAACCCGCCGTACGACCAGCCATGGATAGCGACGCGGCTCAGGTCCACAAAGTTAAACTTCTCCGCCACGTACTGCAGCCCCTCCACCTGGTCCTCGATCTCCACCTGACCCTGGAGAGACAGAGGTCAATCGGGTTATTAAACCTTCATGTGTGTTTAATGACAATTCATTTCTTGAATTATCTATCCCTCACGTTACCATTTTGTTTTTCAGTGCGCCTTCAAATTCCAGGCCCCTCTGACAGGAACCTCTCCCGTCAATGACGACCACAGCGTAGCCCAGAGAGGCGAGCGTGTTCAGACGGAGGTATTTCATCCCCTTGAAGGAGTTGTTCACCAGCTGCACCTGAAAATACACACACGTTTTTCCCCCTTTAAACACTCATAAAGGTTTTAGTGATATTTAGTAAATAGTGTTTTTAATATATGAGCAATGGCTCTTGTGTCATAATGCTGATTAAATCACAGACTCAGGCCAGAAGAGAGAGGATTTAGTTATGTACCTGTGGGCCTCCATACACAAAGAGAACAGTCGGGTGTTTCCTGCCGGGCAGCAAGTTATGAGGTTTGTATACCATCCCATAAAGTTGGAAACCAGACTTTCCTGGAAAGTCAAAAATCTCAGGTGGATTGTAATCTCCCGGGCAACCTTGAAGAAACATTAACAGATGAGGACATAAAGTTAGCAGATTGTTAGGTCAACTCCTATTGTAGACACTTTGGACTAAACTATAAATATAGCACATGATTATATGCTCCAAGCAAAGAGAATTGTGTTAAGAGTCCTAACAGTTTGTTATAAACAGTACAGATTACGAACCACACAAAAATTTGATTTGATATTAGATTGTGATACATTTTCATCTGAAAACCGATACAGAAATACATCATCTTGTGACACTCAATGTACAAGCTCCTTTTTTCTTTTCAACAAACATTTTAATCTTAATCTTCAGTGGAAGTCTTCTGTACCATTCATCTACTTCAAACTTAAAGTGTTTCCTGCCTGTGACCCTTTTACGTCGGACAAAGTTCGAAAAACAACACAGTAAAGGAATGTCTTCTCACGCCTGTTATTTTTGATCCATTATAAACAATCAACTCTGACACAAAGTGCTCGTGATGACATACGTGTGAACAGCACATTATCTGATCACACTCTTTGTCTGGACGAGGGCATTGTGGTTCGAATTCGCCGTCCTTGATCTAATCAAATCCAAACCTCAACTTTCCCCTACAGACTCTGCTCTATTGATGCTTCCAGATATAAAGCCTCAGATGGTGGCCAACCTTCACACTTGGCCACACTGATCTCTAAAACCAAATGAGATCAATTGTATGAAATCAACCATTGTATACTGTACAAGAATGGCACCAAGTAGAGTGCATATTTAAATTCTCTCGATCCAGATTGTTCTTTGGATCTGCAGCAAATTGCTCAAACTCATGAATATCAGTCCCCTAAACATTTGACGTGTAATTTTGTATCAAGATCCACAAATTGTTCTGAGAATCCTCTCCTTGTCTACATAGAGGAGTTGGTGTTTGACATCATCCGTGTCTCTCTATAGAGAAGGCAATTTATTTCTTTTCGGAAACCCCCCCACAGTAAAGTGGTCGTTTACATCACATCCTGTTTACCTGGTGATTCCATCATGCTGGCCCAGAACTCAGGTGCCATGTGTAGTGGGTCACCTTCTGAACCGGTCAGCTTGTAGACGTGAACACATGGGGGCGTACTCACGTTACTGTAGTGGCTGACAAAAAAGTCGAAGTTCTGCAGAGTGACAGAGTGGAGAGAGGTGCAAAGAAATCACAAGTGTTAAAGTGTCTGCTTTGCCCAAAATAAACCACAACCTGCACAGTGTTAACCCCCAGTGGTCAAACAGCTGTCACAAAAACCTTTCTTATTCAATTCTACTCAACTACATTAAACTAGGAAAAATACATTTAAATTCCTCACTGCTTATTTGACATATTTTTGCCCGAAAGCAAAATGAAAAACTCTTCAACATAGGACTGAAACCGATGAATTTTTGCACATAAGGTAAACATAGTATTTTTCTTTTTTTTACCTTACTAACAGAGCAACTATGAGAGAAGCCAGGCTTGGTTAGTCTGACTACGTCTCCCGGAGAGTCGTAGCTGACCACGTAGAGGTGGTGCTCCAGTGGAGTGTCTCTAGTTCCCTGGAAGTAAACCAACTTTGTCGCCTCATTCACCCAGATCTACAAACAGAGAGAACATAGAACAAGTTAGGGAAAACTTTAGAGGTGCCAACAAAGCATCTTCACATCGACTGACTTCTTCAATTCTGTATTATGTTTATGTTATTTTTTTCCTTAGTTCCCCAATTTTCAGACAAAGCGGAAAACCAGCAGAGAGAGAAGGTCGCTGCAGGAGAAACCTCGCAAAACATCCTCAAGGAATTTAAATTTCAAGCACACCATTTTATCTAAAAAAAAAAATATGAGGGAATACAGAGGCAAATATATGTCACACATTTTAGGTATCCAATTGAGGGATTCAATCTGACCTTGGAACCATGCCTTGCCAGGACTTCCCATTCTCCACTGGTCAATGTCATCTCCTCCTTGATTGCACATTTGAAGTCTCCTGAAAAAACAAAACAGATAATGGAATCAACATGCTCCTTGACATAAACCCTGACAGTTGAGTTCAGATGAGATAAAACAGACAGCCACAGGATTTGTTGACAGACATCGAGTCAAATAAACGCAAGAGCGTCTGCTCAGCTCTTACCCTCTACGTGGTGGTAGTCCTCTGTCCAGAGGTTGCAGCCCGGTTGCAACAGAGATGTTATTTTATACAGGTGGCTGAAACCCGTTTTAGACTCATTTACCCAAATAAAAGTGAACTCATCTTCTGTTGTTTGAACAAAGGGGTAGTATATATCATGAACCTGTGGGGGGGGAAACAACCAGTTACACTTACAGCAGAAAAAAACACTAATAAAAACCAACAGGTGAGTAGAAACAGAACAGATAAGTGACATAGAAGTGTTCATGTGGAATGTGAAGAGACTTACATTAATCCAGACATCGGTGGTCTCTTCATAGATTATGTATGGCTGTGTGTCACTGGGCATTGCATCCCGACTCTCCTGCCTCTGAGCGGGGTCATCTGTGACAGGGATGAAGAGAGCAGGAGGCAGCAGGACCAGCTGGAGCTTCCTCTGGCTGCGGTCCAGAAGCACCGCCAGGCCACTGAGTGGAAGAGCAAACAAAGTCAAGTGATTGCTTTTTACTTTAAGAATAATTGATTATTGAAACAACCATTTCATTAAAAAATGATAGATACAAACTTTTGTCCCATTAACATAAAAGTTGCCAAAGGGAATATAATCTATAGGTGTCACTGGTCACGTCATAGCATAAAATGTCGTAATATCAGGTTGTACAGCTTCTCATGATTCATGTCGAGAATGACAGTATCTCAGTTCTGAGTGGGACACTCACTATTTGCCGTCACTCGTCCATCCCACTCTGGCGATGTATTCTGTCCCTGGAAACAAGGAGGCGAAGGGGACCGCCAGCTCTTTATCTTGTGTGCTCACAATCTGTAAGTACAACCACACACGCACATTAGGAACGTCCGATTATCATGTTGATGATAAAACGATTATTAATAAAAGACTCACTCTTCCTTGATGGTCTGTCTTGATCTCTGCTAGTTTAAGTGTAGCCTGGGGATTTTTGCTACCTGTAAAAGAGACACCAGGAAATTATAGAAATAGTCAATAAACGATATTCAAGGCTCCGAGGCACAAGTGTACATGGCTCCACTGACCTGTGCGAGGATATCTGTACGCGTCTGCTTTCCGCTCCTCCAGAGCTGGAGATGGAACATGAATAATCTCTACTTCCGTCTCATCCACCTCTTCATACAGAAGATACACTGTTTTACCTCCATTAGGGTCTGAGAGGGAAGAAAAATGATCAAATTAAGTTTATACAGGAAACAGTGTACGAAGAGCCACAGAACTATTAATATATAGGAGCATTGGCTGTCAATTTGTCATTTGTATTTGAAAACAGGAAAAAATGGAGTATCTGAAACTGCTTTCAGTCACACACTGAACTTCAGACATCTACATGAAATTTTCCAGAGGGGGCTGTATGTAAGAACGGAAATGTCTGAGTCAGTTCCTTCAGACATTTTCAAAAAGTCCACCCCGAGTTAAATGTCTGGAAAATGGAAAATTCAAGTGAGCGGGCGTGTTGATGACTTCTCTAACACACAGGAGACACAAAACTGGAGGAATGCAGATATTCCAGTATAAGATATTTGAAGATGTCAACTTGGAAACATCACGAGATTCAAGAGCGTTTGTTGATATGGGTTGACACAGCGTTGTTAATATGTGAATGGTAAACTCAGGAAAATGTCCGGATTCTACTTTCCTGACATTTTCTGTCTAAAAAGAACTTAGCTAACTCCCAGTACTTACCTTCGACTGCTGAGGGACTCCACCAGTAGCCAGTGAAACGGTCAAACTCTTCCTGGATGACAAATGTTGCTACCCCTGCAGACTTTGGATCCTCCTTCACATTATCCAAACCTAAAAGATATTAAATATATTAGGACAAAGGAAGTTTACATCCATGGGAATTTATTAGTATAACCGTAAAAGGTATAAATTATATAATACTATGCTATTATACCTTGAAATTAAAAAGATTTGGCATATCCATTTATTGTATTATAATATAAAATGAAATCGTCAACTAGCAAATTAAATAAGCTGTTCTGCAACTGAATGCACTGCAGTGAATTAAAGAAGATATTAAATTCAGAGCAAGCAAAGCCGATCAACACGTTGCATTTCATTGCCTTTTTAAATAACTCAAATAAAAGCCAGTGGACTCAGACCTTTGTGGCAGTAAGTGAGTCTCCTCTCCTCGCCCGTCTTAATGTTGGCTATCCACAGGTCGTTGTTGTTAATGAAGGCTATGAAGTCCGGGTCTCCGGGGCAGACCTTGGGGTCCATACGTGTCCCTGAGCACTGGGTCTTGATCTCCACAGGCTTCAATGAAGCAGACTGCTAAACCCAAAAGACACAATCTTAGTCATGGGGGAAACAGAAGTGGGACATTGGATCCAAAGATTTAGGTGGAGAAAGCATCCTTAATGGAGACAGATTCACCGACATGAAAAGGTCCACAGAGTAAAGTCATTGAGAATATAGGACGAGATGTTGAATATTCCTTACAATACAATTATGTAATTTGTAAGATGATTTAAAATCATTGCTTTGTTTGCTGTAATACAGAACCATGGGAAAGAGGCTATAAACCAGGTGTATTCAACTAAAGTATAAAGAGGTCCAGTTAGAGAAAATTTCTTGAAGCAAAGGTCCGGAAGATCAGAATGTCGAACTATTGAGTGTGATATATGTTTAAGTAGCCTAGTAGTTGTATCAACATCTGCATGTACTCACCTCCTGACTGTCAAATCAAATGAATTCAGTACGATTCAAAAACTTTTTGAAAATATTTATTGTCACGTAACATAGAACTGAACATATATGTATGATTGCAGATATGCATAATGTTCTCCCATGAACTAAATAAAAGTAGGGCTGCATTTCAAAATAAGAGAAAATTAATCAAATGTGTTTCTCTCCCTTTCTCCGTCTCACTCTTCTGTTTCTCTACCTTTCTCCATCTCACTCCTCTGTTTCTCTCCTTTTCTCCATCTCACTCCTCTCCCTTTCTCCGTCTCACTCTTCTGTTTCTCTACCTTTCTCCATCTCACTCCTCTGTTTCTCTCCCTTTCTCCATCTCACTCCTTTGTTTCTCTCCCTTTCTCCGTCTCACTCCTCTGTTTCTCTCCCTTTCTCCGTCTCACTCCTTCTCTTTCTCCGTCTCACTCCCCTGTTTCTCTCCCTTTCTCCGTCTCACTCCTCTGTTTCTCAACTTTCTCCTTCTCACCCGTCTGTTTCTCAACTTTCTCCGTATCACTCCTCTGTTTCTCTCCCTTTCTCCGTCTCACTCCTTTGTTTCTCTCCCTTTCTCCATCTCTCTCCTCTGTTTCTCTCCCTTTCTCCGGCTCAGTCGTCTGGATCTCTCCCTATTGTTTTATCTACCTGTTGCTATATTTATTTTTCTTTCAACCGTCTTTTCGTGTGTACCTTGCCTCTAACTCTCTCATCAGTCTGCACTGTAGAGACGCTATGTTAACCGCCTCGAATGCACAGATTTGATTGGCTGAGTAGTAGCACGGGGGATGGCTTAACTCGCATGCAATTGGTCTGTGGGTTTCCTCATCCGCTAAACCATTACCGTAAAAACTAAAGAAGTCTTTACAAATAGATCCCGCCCCGTCAGATTTTAAATCATAACCTTCTGTTTTGGCTGTAGGTCCGGGTCCGTACGGGACGGCTTCTGGGTCTGCATGTGGCCCGCCTGTTCATGACCCCTGCTATAAACTATCAAAAGGTGTTTTCTGTCTACCTGTGCCACCACATTTGTGCACTGTGGAGGTCTGAGCTTCCAGACCTTTACCTTGCTCTGAATTCAATCTGTCCTGAGAATCTGGGGGTTCACAAACTGAGGGAAAAACTAAAATCAGCAGTGTACTCACAATGAAGCCATTGTTGCCTCCATCCTGACAGTAGAAGAGGCTATTGCTGGCCTGGAAGAGGAACAGGCCTGTCTGAGCATGGTAGTCATAGGAGGTTATACCAAATGCTCCCAAACGTTTACGCTCTCTCAGCAACTCCTCCTCTCGAGAGTAGGCCCCCTGGTGAGGTGTAGCCTTAAATGTCCGACATGAGAGAAGAAGATAAAAAATATTACTATTACATTTTTACACGGTATATGTTTTTAAATGCATATATAGACAGGAATTGACTGTGAACTATAGTGGAAAAAGGACATTAAACTGACCCATCCTTCCAGATAAAACTATTGTGTAACGGTTGTGCAGTGCATGCATTCTTCTCATAGTTTCTACCTTGGTCGCTTAATCTTTATAGCTTCAAAACATATTTCAGCTACTCAAAAACATTAAGTGCTTATCTCGCCCATTTCTCAGACACATCACCCTGTGCCATTTGTTACAAACAGAAAGAGTGGAGGAATTCACCTGGAAGTGATCCAGCATCTGTTTCCAGGACAACACTAAGAGGGCCTCTTTACGGATCTTCTTGGGGATTTCAGAGTAGAGTAACGAATTCTCTCTGCTCCCATAAGGCATTCCTTGTAAGTACATAGAAAAGCAGCTCAGACGACAGATCAAAAAATGCTTGTGTGAGCTGAAGGAAGAGGAATTTAACACAGTGGTTGTTTTAATGTCATGAGGAAATCATATTGTGCTGACTAGAGCAGAAAACATGACAATGGTCAAGTTAAAGGAGAACAAAGAAACAGCAGATAGGGAGGATTGTATGCAGCATCGTCAATCAGCTTACCAAGGTAGTACAACCGGTGGGAGTGAGGTCCATTCTCATCCTTCTTCTGCACAAACTGGAAGTCATGGGGGGCCTTGTTAGCGATCATGCCCGAGTACTTCCTGCTACAGTGGATAATGTCACGAAGGCCCTCCCAAGAGTGTTTCTCCACAAAGAACTGAGATGGCACGTCCTCCATCTCCACCACCTCCGTGCTGTCCGAAAGGCCGTCCACAGCCATCATGCTCACAGTCAAACAGCTGGATGTTGACATTAGAAACAACTGGTAAGAGGTGCAGACACCCACACACTCCTGCATCCATGCATTCCTTCAATAGAATTTGTCAAAACATGTAACATGGACCCACGGTCTGGTACGGTACCTTTTCCAGATACCCTCTTTATTGTCAACAAGTTTGACCCTCTTGACTCTATGCATTCACCGGTCAACGTGCCTCACCCTGATCTGTAACCTATGAACAAAGGACAGAGCTAAAATCATTCACATTTTCCAAAGAGAAAATAAACAAGCAAAATACAACCAACTCTGCTCCCAGAACAATAACAATCTGAACAATACACTGCAATTCAATCCTATTACACTGCATATATTCTGTTTACAAGGTATATTATTCCATCCTACTTATACATTTATATTTCCTGGGGATTATGTTGCATGTTTACTTATTATTACTTTTACTGATGAGTATTTTTGACTGTGCTCTTCGCTGGATTGAATAAAGGAGTATCTTATCTTATTCGTACATATAGTTAAGCATGGTAACAAACAATAGTTGGACAGCAATTAATTAATAAGACAGCTTGGATAGATCATACTTTTGAATGCACCAGTCTTCTTAAGGTTTTACTCTTTTAGTTTTGTTTGAAACCAGTCCTCACACTACAACACAATGAGCGAAATCAATTCCTTCATAGAGCCCCACCTCAAATAAACATGGAGCGACAGACCAGGGAGCCAGGAAAGAATCGTAGTCCCTGTTTAATCCCTCGTGTGAAACGACTGATATTTACAGCTGAGCAGCAGGTGAGGTCCAGGGTTTAGGGAATACCCCGCATGCCTTCCTTTCTAATCCATGACTGCTGAGGGATCAGTGTGAGGTAAACAGCAGTGGAGGGGAAATATATATACTGTAAACTGAAGTTGGTTCCTGATGATTGTGTTAGGAAGGTGTGTGATACTTAAATCTGTGTTTGAGAAACACTGATCTCACAACAAACACAACCCAGTACACACAGTAGTTGAGCGAACCTGTGTACAAGGCGTGGACTAACGGACGAGTATTTATGAATGGGGATCTCCCAAATCTAGATCGTACTTTAAATCTGCGTGTTCTAGTGGAAGTATAAAAGAAAAGATCCTAAACATCAACGTTAAACTCACAATGGTCTATGTGTTGTCATGTAGAATGTGTGAAAATGGAAATATTTACAACAGCAACTTGTAACGTAATACAAGGAAAAGGCCCCGTTGGCTCCAGCTGCTCGTTTGAGAGCCTCTAGCAGCCTTTCTTCAGGGTGGGGGGGCAGGTCCGGTGGAGTTTAAACCACAGATACCGTTAATGTTCAGTTAGCTAGCCTGCAACAGAGCTTTGTTCTCCGATGTCAACTACTCAGTCCCACCGGAGGAAAACACCGGCAAATCCGTTGGTGTTAACAATGCTACCGACAGCAATGTTACATTTGACAGAGGACAAAGAAGGCGTGGATTGTAAGAAGATGTCACTTATGAAAGAGTGTGTCTGTTAAATCTAGCTTGGCTACATTTTGACATGACAGCTCTCTGTCATTTTCGCTCTGAAGCTAACTCGCTAGTTTAGCTAGTTAATGCTACACGGCCGCTAGCTAGCGGTTTCTGGTTTTCTAATGGAGAATAAAACAGACGCTCACGAGACCGTCCCCGTGACATGAACTGAGATGAAAGAGAACACTTACCGACCTGGCCGCTGTTTCTTGAACCTGTGTGTGGGCTGTATTAGCTTGGTGTCAGTAAACAGATATTACAGCTGCTAAAGGTTGAGTCCATGGCCCTCAGCGGCCGCACAAAATGTAGCTGGCGTTCAGAGCGGAGGGAGGAACCTTGGATGTGGTCACGGAACACTCCGGGATGTTTTCAGGGCTGCACCGCCGCTCTGATGAGGCGTCAGTGACGGTCAGTGCTGCGCCGCCTGTGGCCGGATGCTTCATGAGCACTGAGCTGATCGGCTCCTGTATTTCAGGACTTCTGGCCTCAGCAACTGCACATGCATCATTTAGACTACACATACAACTGTGAAGTCTATTCCCCTAACACACCATTGATTTGAATCATTTCTTGATCGATCCAAAGCACCAAATCTGATGTATACATCTATATAGCTAGATTTTAAGATATTTGAAACAATGTCACTCTGTTGTTTCCCAGTGATATTTACTGGATGTACATGAGTACTACAAGTACTCCAGTTTCGTCTTAACCTTACAAAGCACCACTCATTGTTGATATTAAACCACCCACTGACGACACACCTTAACAGCTTCAACACTGGAAATCGAAAAAAAGACCTGGAATTTTCCATTTGAAACATTGTGCAAAAGAAATCAACGCAGACAAGTTGTGTGGAGCACCCAGTTTCCTTTATTTATACAAATACAGCCATTCTACTTCAGAGGGATGAAACGAGAAGAGTGTGTGGCTCCAATACCGGGGCGACCGTGCTTGACTGGCTTGTAAGTGATGGAGAACTCGCCCAAGTAGTGGCCGCACATCTCAGGCTGTGAAGGGGAAAGACAAAATAAAATCAAGATTGGCAGACAAATAAAAACCTCATTTAAATAAATTCTGTGATACGAAAATACATCATCCTCGATGTATAAAACGGCATTTTGCGATTTAATAGCTGCTGATAATAGACTGTCAATTACAAGTTTCACTGATCTTGTGTAATTTAGGCAGGATTGACATTGTGTGCATCTAAAACTAGAAGTCGGGATGAGATGTGTTAGCCTGCATGTTCCTATAGGCAATGATTCTTAATAGCTCTGCATTCATTAAATACACAACTGTTGTCGTCACTTTTCTATAACATGTTGTGGAGTGTGTAATACTATAGCTCTGAGAGTTGACTTTTTCAGGTCGAGACATGGATGGCTCAGAACTTAAGATGAGTGAGAAACTTGGTAAGATAATTCTCACTGAAGACAAGGACCAAGAGGATTCACTTAATTTGCCAAATATAACCTAACTTCTGTATCAATTTGAGCAATTTCATCTCAGGTTTTTCCCCAGCTATATAGTTGATAGCAGCCACTACTGGCTCATTTGTCTGGAATGAGATTTACATGCCTCCTCATCTGCAGCCTCCACTGAGCCATGTTTCCAAAATGTCAGTAATGTAATTTTAAACGTGCCTGTTGGAGCTGACTGACTGGATTCCTGTAAAGACCCTGGTCAGGAAGAAAAAACTCAACGGGCACTATTAAGTTCTTGAAAATTATTGTAGCTTGAGGCCTACTCAGTGTTTTGCACCGAAGCAACACCATATAAACTGGGCCTACGCCGCTGTGAGCGTTAAAAGACGTGAATAGATGTGTGCGCGTTGCTCTGCACGGCATGGAGCCAAATTATGAGTGACCGTAGAGTTTTTTTGCTACTGTGTTGTCTTTTCTAGTTTCCAGTCAGTTTATGTACAAATTCTCTGGCGTCTCTTTACTTCAGAACGAGTTTTGTTGGAGCTGGTAATTGTTGAGGAGCATTTACTTTTTCTTTAAGAACTGCAAAGAAGACCAGAAAGACTGAGGACATGGTCTGTAGCGAGGTGCGATGCTATCAAGCTGACCAATCACAGCTCTTTGGGTCTGCGTTGCCCTTGTGTAGTTACTTTTTTGGGGGAAGTGCACGTCTCGGTACGGCGCAGACTACATGGGAGCTAAGACTTAAATTCGATGCAGAAGCATGAATTGGGCTTTAGACTCATTTATCCTGACCCGTTTCTCTGTACAGACAGATGCCCGTTATGTTTAACTAATGTATATTTATGACTCGTCTTCTTCAAAACACAACTAACGGATATGTTGATTCATAAGAGTTCAAGGTTAAACACTTGCTCTCTGCTAACCAAGACAACCTCACCTTGATTTCAACCTGGTTGAAAGTTTTGCCGTTGTACACGCCAACCATTGATCCGACCATCTCGGGCAGGATGACCATGTCCCTGAGATGGGTCTTCACCACCTCCGGTTTCTCCATGGGAGGAGCCTCCTTCTTGGCCTTGCGCAGGCGCTTCAAGAGGGACTGCTGCTTACGGCGCAGTCCGCGGTTTAGCCTCCTCCTCTGGCGGGCGCAGTACAACTGCATCAGCTGCTCACTAGAGGATGAGAAGACAGTGATGAGAATTACACCAAAAAGTATCTGTGATAACTTGTGACATAGACAGACAGCATCTCTAAAATTAGAGACCATATCCTTTAGAGAATGAAGTGGGCAGAGTCTATAGTCTGGTCTAGAGGATTTTCCCATTTGTTTTATCAGCTCGTCCTGCTCTTATTGCATTGTTAGCAATTTTAAGCCACTGCCCCTCAGCCAACAAGATAGCAAGCTAAAAGGGACAGACTAGTCAGGCCGCTGTGGTGCAACCAGTCATCCGGAGGATGCAGCCCCTGAAATGACACAGCTACAGTATGGTTTGGGGATTGACAGCAGAATCCTGTATCAGCAAGGATGTGCCAATTTCTGTAAATACTAGGGTTGTGTCTGTTGTCACTCAATCAATATTTCCTACTTAGAGAACTATAGTGAGTTTACCTGTAAAAGAAAGAAACACTGTCACTACTCTGTCCTGGTAATTGTCGCAGGATTATGACGTACAACAAAAACTTCGGGCTGTAGAAATACTTCCACAGTAAATTTCCAACATTTATTTTACATTGACTATTAATACCGTAATTTTAAAAATCTATTTAAGTGTAGAAATAAATAAACTTGATTTCCGCAGTTTGTGCTGCGATGTGTTGCTCTGCTCCATTTACATGACAGGTCGGGCTGCCCTCACTCCATCGCAAGTGAAATGCATAATGGGAAACAATAACAGCTATATTTAGGGTAAAAAAAAAAACTTCACTTAACACTCAGACACGACTACAAATGGGCAAATTCCCGATATAGTAATTAGTGGGTGATTTCAGACAGCCTAGGCGTGGTCTCTAGTGAGCTTCAGAAAACATTTGTTTTGATCAGCTCAGAAATAAACGAGATGAAGAACCATAGCAATTAAAAGTTGGATTACAAATGAACGGTTTCGAGAATAAGTTAAGTTTCATCTGCTGCAGTAATATACAGTCACGAGTTTATCAAGATGCACAACCTGAGTTACAGGTTTGACAGATAAAGAACAAGGACAGAGTCATTTCTGGAAAAAACATTTCACCCGGATCGCGTTTAATAAGTTTGACTGAAACGAACTTCAGCTTCTCATTACTACTGATCAGCAGGACCGACTTTATTTAACCAGAGCGATTGTGGCTCAGTAGCTGCCGCTGACCACAGATCAGCATCAGCGGCGTGTGACTCACTAGGACATGTCCAGCAGCTGGTCCAGGTCCACACCTCGGAAGGTGAATTTCCTGAAGGTACGCTTCTTCTTGATCTCGGTTTCCGCCTGGAAGAGACAGACATGGCTCCCGGTCAGAAAGTAGCTTCCACAGTTAGCATTCACACCATGGGGCTAACACTCGGCTCGTGGCCGCACTGTGACAATACTCAAATGTTGTGTGTTGGTGTTTTAACTCAGAGGAACATTATACACACGGCTCGGTTCGAACCATTAGCTCAGACTACGCAGGGCCACCGTGTTAGCTTAGCCACAGCTCAGGCTAACACGGACCTTACAAACATGTTTATCTGACATTTTTGGGCCACGATTTTCTACTCATCAGTCAGTGTGTGTGTGTAACTGTCTGGTGTCACAGTCAGATATCTTAACTATCCGCCATACAGCTCGGATGAATGTAGATTATATTCAATAAGAGTCGCGATCGGTTAAAACACCTACCATCTTGCCTGGAGTTCCGGGGGGAAAGAACGGCCTGAAATCCCGCCCGGCCTCATATCGCGGGATTTAAGACACAGCATCCGGTGGAGTCTTCCGGCATCAGTTTCCTCGTTGACCAGCAGGTGGCGCTGTGACATCAAAATAGCAGTTTCTGAAAAGTGTCAGATTTCTACCTACGTGTCCGGGTTTCACTTTGGTTTCTGTAAATAACTGTTCAGTCTCACTTCTGGTCTTCAGGAGGGAAACTAGCGACACTTTGTTCATGTCAAATATGATTCAAGTTAAGACAATTAACAAAGAAAAAGGAATGAAAGTGTGTAAACTTATTTAAGTGATGTTGGTGACTATGGATTCATGAATAATTCATTGTGAGGAAGAAAGAAAACAATAAAAGTGATGGTCATCTGTATTTATGTTTTTATTTATCTGAAAGGGGCAGGTCAGAAATAAACTAGATTAAACTAAAAAAGGCCCTAAAGTGGAAAGTACAACTGCATTTACTCAAGTACTATACTTACACTGTAAGTATTACAGTTTGATGCTAGTTAATCCTATGCATTTTAGGTGGTGGGGAGCGTATTTTACGGTTTTACTTGCCCATATTTACAAAGTTTTTTGTTTTTTTTATTAACATCAATATATTTGAGAGGATTATATAATAGAAAATTCAAAAACAGTGTTAGAGTAATCTGTAAACCTCACATTGCAGTGTTAAGGTGGCTCCACCGAGGCAAAATCAGCTCTCTAAAGTTCTCACATGGGTTAATTTAAATGACTGTTTGAGTCCCAGACAATAATATACAGATGGTTGCAAAATAATTGTATTGACTTTTCCCTCTTATTCATCTCACAACCCATTCGATTTATCTTGTGATCACTGATGCCTCAGTAATAAGAATCCTTTTGTATGTTTTAAACACACAGGAAATTGGACTTCTGCATTTAAACCATCTATAATTGCTGAAAACACACACACCCCCACACTCTCCTGGTTCTCGAACCTCTGGGTCACAGTAGCTTATGTCAAACATAAGTCATCAGTCACAGGGGCCACTTTTCCGGAGAATTACCTTAAGGTCATTTGCTGAGAGCCCTCTGTTCAGTAGCTTGAGCAGGACCTCGCTGGCAGACAGCAATGAAAACATAACCTTTGTGCAAGTAACTATCTGCATCACTAGATACCAAATGTTTCATGTGGAAGAACACTTAATAACATTATAATTCTAACATGTCTGTTTCATGATTCCTACCTGCAGCTGTGTGCAGTATCATTTTCATCCTCAGAACTGCCCACAGCAAGTTTCATTACCCGTCCTGTCTGTTTACGATTCATCATGAAACTTCATTTTCTTTACAAATCAAACTGACACCAGATAATGAATACACATTTTATTACACTGTATTCACATATTCAACATTGTTCTCAATTCAAACATGGTGTTTTTCCACAGGCATAAAAGTTATTCCAGAGGAAAAAGCAAAGTCCAATACAAAAATGTTATTCGGAGTCAAGGTCAACCCCCAAAATAAATCCCCCCCCCATTTAAATCACAAATAGCAATCTTAATGATCAAATATAAATCATGATTGGTTTGCATATCAACCAATATTCAAGAATGATTTTCAACATTCTTGCTTGGAATGTTCAAAACTTCACTGGAGTATTATTTGATCTACTCCCCCACTGCATCGACTCCATCCAAAAGAAACAAGCTCAGCTCCAGTCCGACTGGTTATGCAAACAGAGGAAATATTTCCTCCATTAAATAAAAAAAATAAAATAAACATTGGAATCAGTGAGAGAAGGAGACATATTATAAGATGATAAAACTGGTTTGTTAAAAATATTTTGGTCCCTTGTCCGTCAGGACAACCATAACTGTTTACTACTGTCAATGATCAATACTGAAGGGATGAAGACGATACTGAAGAAGTAGCTCATACGTATTAATGGGCATTTTCATTATCACACAAATAAGCTGATGTTTACAGATGTAACAGTTCTTAAAAATTAGCACATACATTGTGGTTTTGATCGTATAACAGTTTTAAGAAGATAAAGAAATATCAATAATATTTCACTTTTAGTTTCATATTGCCCTTAACAAAACCCCCCTCGAGATTTCCCTTAATGTAACTAACAAAAGGGCAGGTGGGGCTCTGGCACAGTAAAAAATCCCTGGGATAGAAAACTAGCTCGGCCAAGAAGATTGCTTCTGTGGTCACTTTAAATAAAATAAAACATTTAAAACAAACCCCACAGAAATACAGTTAATCATGATATGTGTGACACTGGTCTTCCAAAATGCTAAGAAGACCATTTCATTCAATACTCAAAGGATATGACCCAAAAGAGGTGCAGCATCCTTTTGATATAAAAAATGAACCACCTTCCTCGAGGTCCTGTTGCACAACTCGCCTCCTTTATACAATCGCACTTTCCCTTCCTCAGCTCTCTCCTTCCTCCTAGTAGTCCGTCCCTTCCTCTTGGTACACCTGCTCCTCTTCCTGGTAACCTTGGTAACCCTCGTCTTGGAATTCTGGGACGAAGGGCTGGGCGACCGCTGCCCCGTTTTGATCACTGGGGACCTCTCCGGGTTTAGGACAGTACTTTACGTCACAGATCTGCCGGCCCAGTCCGAAGTTCTGTCCGCTCTGGTTGGCTCCCTGGCTGTAGCCCATCTGTAGGGACATGGTGCTGTTGTCACACTTGTCTGTTCCCATCTTGTGGTCGTAAATGGCACGCCTCGTTCCAGGAGCCGTCATCCCGGCCTGTAAAGACACAAGAAGAAAGTTAGCAACTTTTTTTCTTACCCGTTCGTTTTTTATGGAATCATAAGTCCCCTTTATCTTTCCTGTATAAGCTTTAGAACGTTCTCAACAAAGATATCACTGAGCTCAGTTTTGAAGTAGATAACACAGGAGCTTACAGCTTTGTCTACAAGACCAAACAAGATACAAGTTTATAGCAGTGAGCACAATAACAGTGATTCCCTGGGGCTTGTTTCCACTCACACCAATAATACTGACTTTATGAGAGAGGGGGGGGGGGGGGGGGGGATGTTGCAGTACCTGGCTCGCTCCCTTGTTGGTGCCCATTTGCAGACTGATGGTTGTGTTGTCCATGGGCGGCTGGATTTGAACTTTTGGGTCGTACAAGTGCCTCCTGGTACCATATGCATTCATACCTGCCTGACTGGCACACTTGTTGGTCCCCATCTAAAAGAACAAAAAAGCATTGCATTAAATTTGAACAATTAATGAACATAACCACTGTCTACAGCTATAAAAACAACTTAGCCATTACATTTGAATTCCTATTGAAATGACAGACAAGACAAAACGAAAAATCTACAAGAACACATTCTGTAAAGCCCCTTTTCCACTGGTTAAAAAAACCTGAAACATCTGACTTGTCTTTAATGGGAATAGATACCAACTACAATAATTTCGATTCAAATAAAATGAATTTAATCGGCACCAATCAGCACCAATGGAAACATAATGCCAAGCTTCTTTAGTTTGGATTCCTAGACACAGACGCTGCACCTTTTTTTTTAGCGTGAGATTAATGCATGCATTCTGTGTAGTGGCGTGGAAGTAGACATGAATGTTTGTTAGTGTTTTTCTCATCTTGAGAACAATGTGCAACTGCGACTTGTTCCTTGTGTATCATAATAGATGCAAGAGAGCTTCTCAGTTTCGGGATGTGGAACATGACAAGTAAATTCTAAGGATACCTCTATATACCCGCTCCAACCAACATGAGCACTTTCATTCTAAAGCCACGTATCGTAAAACTAGTAAAAAGCCACTATCATGAATTTCCCCATGTTTCAAAAACCTAGCTAGCAGTCTGGTTAGAAAGGCCTTAGTTACATGCATTAACTGAACCACAAGCTGACTGATGATGCAACAGCTGGTATCAGAACTAACATCTTCTAGCCTGTGGCAGAGAAGATGAGACTATTTTTTATTTGTAAAAAATTACATTAACATTATAATATCAACACTCTGGCTGCTCTTGCACAAAACTGTGGTAAAATATTGCATAAGATCCCTTGAATTTAGACAAGCAAATGCTTTTGAAGTTACAGTCACCGTCCTCGCCTTCTCAACAGGGACTCGTCTTGTCTCCTTCTTCTGTCTGTAATAAGCCCTGATATCTACCTGACACTGACAGAAACAATAACAAAACAGAGCGACTCAAGAGGCTGTGAGAACAATGAGCAGCTCTCACATAGAAGAATGCTCTGCCTGACATGGGACCATGACAAACTCTGGTTTCCCAATAGTTTCGACACATGCAGTGGTGAGCGCAGCCTTCCAAGCATACTGAGAGCCTCACCTCCTGTCAGGCTCCGGCACAGATAGCAAAGGATTCCGTGGAACGCTATTTCTCGCAATTTAAGTTTTACGTTTAAATTTGTCCTGTCTCACTGGATTATTTTCTCTTCAGCATCCTTGACTATCACCGTCAAACCTGTACCAAAATCAGCTTCAGTCACGTGATACCGGAGATTAACGTCCACATCGTTCAATTTGTGCTGGTTTGATTAGAGTTTCAGATCTAAACCTGGACCCTGTTCATGAACAAGCCTCCAAACAAACTTATACCTGCAGGCCAATGACGCACTGTCCAGCCTTCATCTTCGCCTCATCAAACATCCTCTCCTGCTTGTCTGCGTACTTCACCCCGATGTCCGTCCGTGAGCTGCAGCCCTTGGTCTTGGCCTTGAAGAGAAAAAAGTGGAACCAGTTGTCAATGTGGACTTTGAAAAACCACACACATACCTATAGGCACTCCCAGTGCATTCTTATTAAGACTCACCATGCCGGCCAGTGCGAGCAGCGTCGTCTGCACCTGAGTCATGTTGCCACACTCAAACAGGTCGTTGGCCTCGAAGAGGTCCTGAGGCTTCAGCTGGTAGACAGTGATGGCTTTGACGAAGTTCGTCAGATTCTCCATCTTAAGAAACACAAAAAAAAAAACGCACAAATTTTATTACGATCAGCTATAATATTAAAAAAGGATTGTTAACGACAGACGTGGGATTTTTTGTTGTTGTTTGGGAACCGTCTTTTGTGTTCTCAAATATAGGTGTGTGTTTACAGTGACTGTTACACCGCAGCTAAGAAAAAACACTGCTTCCATACAAGTGTAACTATTAGACAGCGTGATTCAGCGTGCCGACATGCTAACTGGTAGAAAGCGTGTAGAACACAATACAACAGCAAAGGGAGCCATTTGTTAATGACATAACTGTCTCAAATCACTGGTGTGGGAACCGGTAGTACCAAAGAGCACCAACTGATGTCAGCTAGGAAACAATACGCAGGATTTAAACACACCTTCATCTGGTTAGAAAGCATTTATTATCATCTGACTCACCTGAGGCCAGTTCAGTGCTGAGTAGTTGATCTTTTTCACTGAGCCTGGTTGGAGTTTGTTGATAAGTCTGAAACAGAAAAGAGGAAAATATTGAACTTCTCTAAACAACTGTACATATTAAACCAACAGATTAAAGTGCTTGTGTTAAAGCGTAACCAACTAAATCTGTGATGTCTGCTTACTTGCACAGAATGACTCCGTCCTTCAGGCCTTTCTGAAAGTCTGGGCCGATGGTTTCGCCGCTGACCTCCTCGATCCAGTTCCTCAGTTCCTCTTCCTTCTGAAGGTCATACTTCTGTGCGATCTGGTGGGAAAGAGAAACAGTTAATACTTTCATGGTCTTATTTTTTGTTCCTTACTGCCCACATTGACCTCCCACTCGCACAAATTAAATAGAGACGCTGATAACAAAGCTGCATCTACAACAATGATAGAAGAAGGGGTTATTATATATCACATAACATTAAAAACTGGTCCTCAGAAATGTGTTATGACTGCAAGAAATCCTGTTTCACGGTCACCTCAGAGTTTCAGTATAGTGTGCTATGTCTACACAGTGGTTTGTCTCTTATTCAGTACCCATAAATAAAAGGTGACACTGATGTGACCCGACACACATGCACGAAAACAAGGATTTCCTGTTTGGTAAAGTGCAGAATTCTGCACAGGAAGTCGAGGGAGGGAGAGTTTAACAGGGCTAAACAAGGCACAAAGATTGACTCTGTAGTGAAGGTGTCACTGTGATTTATTACACTGTTTTTATTGAATGACATAGGTTATTGAAGAAACGCACAACGCTGGCTCTGAAATACGCCATTTAGGAGGATAATTGTGATCACATAAACAGCAGCTCAGTCCGGGAAGCAGAAATGAGAAGAAAAGAAAAAAGTCAATAAGATATACATTTCTTCTCCTTCTGTTTAGGATCAGGTGTCGAAACGTGCTGCGTGCAAACTATCCAACAGCTAACAATCTCCCTCTGTTCCCTCGCGGGAAAGAGAGACTGCACCGCAGAGCTTGACCCACTATATCCATAGAGGTTGGCCGCCGTCGACTCACAGCTGGTTGCAGTCTGAAGGAATTTCTGTCTTCTAATTACATTTCCTTCGTTTGGTTAACCCTTATTAAAAAACAATATTGGCCTGCTTTAATTGCCCTGCGTAGCAGTATACAGATGTAATTTACAGAGACAAGCTGAACACCAGGAATTTGTTCCACTGTGCTCAGATAAAAAGAGCAGAACGGAGAAGCGAGAGGGCGGGGGGGGTGCGTGCCTGTTGCGCTGTTGAATGAACACAAGACGATGGGGGACACTTAGAAAAACGATGTATAGTGCAGCGGTTCAACTCTAAGCTCAGTGTCTTCGCTGGTGTGAAATACTACAGGTAGATTTTCTGCATGCATGTTAAGTAGGATTTAAAAAAAAAAGAAAAAAGTAGTGGGGAGGTGGGGTTTGAGGAGAAGTGCAAATACCGAGCATTTCACGGAGGGGACTACGTCACCAGTGGCCGGAAATACCAGTCAATTCAGCATCTCTTTAAACCCCCCCCCACCAGGCCACATTCTACATTCAAGGTAACACACAGGAAACCTACACCTTATTCTTTACGGCCGGCACATGTTGTTCTGTGGAGTCTTTTGGGAAAAGCGTGTGTGGGGGGGGGGACCTTTCTCTCCCATACAAGGGCACAGCTCAGGAATGCAGAAGGAAAAATAAAAAACACAATGATAAATCAGCTGAAGCTGCGGGTTAAAGAATTTATCTCCTGGAGAACCAAGTTGGAAATGTGGCCATCTGGGCACAAATGATATCAAGATAAAAAGTTTCATATCAAGACAATAATGATAAATGATCAGAATGAGTGCGATATTATTTCTTTTAAAAGTTAAGAGTGATTTTCTCTCCAGGGTGAAGGTGGTTTGAATTTTCTACGACACATTTAAGACAAAACTGAAGAGCCTCTTCTTCTTCTTCTTGGGTCATTTTAATACTTGTACGTTATTTCATCTTTCCTAGCATTTTGCATTGTCTGGTTTCATTGCACAGCACTTTGGTGAAGTCTGCTCGTTTTTAAATATGCTTTATAATAAAGTTGTCTTGACAAACGTTTTCAAATATACAGTTGACTAATAATGTGTTACACCTTCTCACCAAGCAATGTTATATTGTTACTGATGACAATTCCCCTGCCATAATGACTGATATCGTTTAATTGCCCCGGCCTGGTTAGGGACAGCGGGTTCATTATTTAAATGGCAGTCTGAAGGTTACAGAGCTGGCCGTCAGCAGCAAAAGTAATCTCCAGCATCAGGCCTGGTATTTTAAGTGGATCCGGGTGTGCAGGGATCTGTGCAGACAGGTCAAAACAAACACACACTACTGCACAGCCAGGTTCCCTGTGGACAATGGTCTGGTTTGTGTGCATTGCAATCCGGGGAGAAGAACCTGGGATCAGAGGGAATGATGGAAACTATTCCTGGACTTTGTGGAGATGCTAAAGAACCGGAGATGTTATAATCGAGAGGAGGCGCTTGTGTGCGAATCGAATTATCTTCCATTATCTGCTAATGCGGGTCACAACGTGCAGCTAGGCGAAAAATGCTGGAAGCAAACAAGGAGAAAACACACGCGCACACACACTCTTGAGACAAGAAGAAAAGGGACAACGCCCATGCTCCTGTTTTCTTTCTTCCTTTTTGTTAAGTTGCCCTCCGGGGAATTTAAAACTCAGCTCGTCCAGGTGTAAAAGTTAAATTCAAAGTGGACCTTTACTTTGCCAACTAGTCCAAAAAAGTTACGTGGAGATTAAAAAAGTTCGTGAAACTAATGAAAAACGCTTCATTTCTCCGTGTTGACATCTTTTACTTCTCTGTACCTTTCAACCTGTGCGCGCTCACATCAAAATGGAGGCCAGGTGACTGCGACACAGGCGTCACGGGAAAAGCCCGATGAGCAGAGGAAGAAGTTTATTTTCCAGATGCGACTTAAGTTAAATTACGATCAATCAGAACTCAAACAAACACACGCACCTTGTTTTTGACTTCCGCAGACAGCCCGTAGGCAGGACCTTTGGTGAAGGTGGTCATGGTCGGGAGGGTTGAGAAGGGTTTTTCCTGCGGAGCTGACGATGAGAGTTGAGGATCAAATCTGTTCCAAACTCTCCTGGACTTTCTCTTCCAATGAAACGGCGGTGAGAACTAAATACTTCCTTTCTCTGTCACTGCCGCCAATTACAGCGCTCCCACGGTTTCTGTCGAAGAGCAGGACGCGACGAGGCAAGATGGTTCACTGCTGTGAGTTCACCTCCACCGCCACGCTCTTATAGGAGAGGGACGTCCACAGCCCTCGTTCATCTTCGACACAACACGTCAATGGGGTGTTGTGTTTTTTTTTTTTTTATGTCAGGGGTATGGGAATTAGAAATCTAGAAACCACCAGGGATGGATTGTCTATATAGAGGGGTTTCTAATATGTCATTTTAAAGTCAACATTCATCTATACAGTCCTTATAGCTAAGGCCAGATTTTTAGCTATTTTTCTTACTTCTTGGGGGCCGGGTCTAGGCAGGGGCAAGAGGGGGCCTGGCCCCCTCAAATAAATGTTGTGCCCCCTCAAACTAAATAGGGTTAGGGTTAGGGTTAGGCACAATGCCCCCTCAAGATTTGTGGCTGCCCCCTCATACATGCCTGTCTAGACCCGGCCCTTGCTGAAAATACCAACATCAAAATGGAATCCCATTTAAATCGTCTAAATCCAGACTTTTTGGGGATTGATAGCAACCTTCTCAATTTTTCTTATCAACATTCAGACACGATTATCTGAGAAATCCACATAAAACGTTGAAAATCACCTAATCGTGTCCTGTCTGAATCCTCATGTAGCCCCAGAAACAGAGAGTAGTGAAAAGGGCATTTGGAGGGGCACACGGAACAAGAATTGAAAACATCATTGACCAGTATGTTCTTGTGATATGGGCTTTAACTCGCACAGAGGAAAAACACCTTGACAAAAGGGCACCCAAAGCCCCCAGCACAAATAGTTTTCACCTTAAAAACATCAAGTGTAGTCAGTAAATAATGACATATAGGAGAGGCAGTGGACTAGTGGCAGAAAGTTGGACTGTGGGCAGAAAATCCGACGGTGGTCTCTGGTTCGAATCCACGGAGTGACAACAAAAACAACATACCTGGATGGACAACACCTGGATCTGTTCCACACTGTAAAAGTGCCTACCCCACCCCACTGTCTAAGTGCCCCTGAGCAAGGCACCTTACTCCCCTAACACCTGCTCCCCGGGGCGCCGTGCATGGCTGCCCACTGCCCTCTGTGTCCTCCTGTGTACACCAGATGGGTCATAGCAGAAAACAAATTTCCCCCTTGCATGTCGTGTGTGTGGGACAATAAATGTATCTTGTATAGTGTTTTTTACCCCAAATATATAATATATAACCACAATATGTTGAGCCTAAAATCACATGAACATGTAAATCAACAAGATATGACAATATAGAGTCTCTATTGAGGACTCTATAAGACTAATGTCCTAATATTGCTAACTGTACCTGCTAATGACGTCATACTGTATCCTCACTTTTCCATGTACATGTCCCTCTTTTATATATATTCTATATATTTGTATATTCCTCTGCATGTTACAGTCTTTGCACCAGATTCGATTTATATATAATTTGATTCGATTTTTGAAAACAGAATCTAATCTACCTATTCCTCCACAATATAAAAGAACACCTTGAATTCCGGCGATTACGGAAGTGCGCGGGGCTGACGCCTCTCGCTCCTCCTGCCGACTCTCTGCTCGCGCTCTTCGTTAATCGATCCTAGGCTCCGCCCCTCTCCTGCGCTTCCTTAGGTCTCGATTGATATCAAAAAGTCCTTATATGGGTGGAAACTTCCCAGATTCCTGAATAGTGGGAGTGACCTGCGGGTCCCACCCTGCATACCAGACGTGCACTGGACGAGACGGGCCGTCGCACTTCTTTGACTCAGAGTCGGTTTTTACAGGAGGGGGAAAAAAAAGTTTTGGGGAACTAGAGTGAAGCACAATGAGCTACCGAGGTGACGTAATGCGGCTGCCGTGCGGGTTTTAGATAGCTAACACACACAAGCTCTGCCAGGATTTGTCAAACTCATTCTAGACTGATGTCTCCTGGTCCAACTGTTAAATAGGAGACGACAGTGTAGAGGACAGATGTGATCCGTGTCACAATGAGTTAGAAAAGGACTTTTTCTTCTTTTAGTTAATCATCTCCATTTATTTGAACAGCAGAACTGGTCTGTGCTATGCTGCTGCGTCATCACCTTCAAACAAAGGACAAGTTGTTCAATCTATTTTCTTTTTAAAAACTGAAATGTGAGGGGCCCTTGAACCAGGAGATTTAACCGTGGAAAAGACATGAATAAAAATGCAAACATTCCTGACATGAGCGTCTGGAGAAACCATCTAAATCTTTTATTCTATTTGTACATTTTCTCATCCTCAAACATATTGTGAGCAGGGAGCCATCCATGCTCTGACACACACCCGGCTGATTTTCCAGAGAAGCTGTGTAATCTATTTAAGGGCATTTGTTCAAAAGAAGCCAGTGAGCTTCTCGGATTGTCAGGAAAACTGGACAAACGTTTGTCCCAGCTGCTCCGTCTCCACTGAGCGTTTTACTGGTTGGTTCAGCAGCTAAACTGGGATTCCTGCAGGAAACTCAGTCGGTGTCATTTCTAGGCACAGCATGTTTGAGGTTATGTAACCGGAGGGATTCTCCTCTGATAGCAAATCATCCTTTACAAAGATGAGAGCATTTTGTCAGGACTTTTGTTTTCACTCGTGTTTCAGGCATTGTTCATTAGAACTAGAGCAAAAATCAATCAAAACAAATGAATGGCAGTAGAGTCCAACTATCACTAAGGCCCAACGGTCCCATTATGAAACCACGTTTAAATTCAATAGGTCGAGTTTTATTTTGATCTGCACCCAATTGCACGCACTTAAAAATACTTCATCAAGATTCATGAAGTTTATAAAAGCCCTGGGTTCTTCCTTTGGTTCTAACCTATCCCTCCACAAAAATAACTTAGCTATTCAGCATGTTTCAAGGAAAAATTACTAATTATTTGCCATGTTTCACTTTTTAAATGTGAAAAGTTTTTATGCGTTTTATTTGAAATCTTTACTTTTTACGCTGATTGTTTAACTATTGTGTTTCTCTGTAATACTGGGCGGTCTGGAATTCAAAAAAGTGTCTTGAGATAATGTGTGTTGTGATTTGGTAAAACACAAATAAAATGGTATTGAAATGAATGGTGTTGGCTTTGTATTGATGGTTTCTATAAAAAAAGTTCAGAATCAAACTGAGGGAGAATGTATTTGCTTATATTTGAATAGAACTAGAACTATCGCCCTGCCATTGTTTGTCTCCACCAACCAATGCAGCTCCATTCTTTACAGGTGCTCCTGACCTATTGCTTTCACAATGATATGTCACGGTGACCTTTAACCTTTGACAACTCGTCAAAAATTTGAAGAAATGTTTGTGAGAGTTTCGTGAGGCCATTGTGACTTCGATCCTCAAAACACCCAAATCCGATCATTTCATCCTTGAGTCCAAAAGTCATCGGCTTCACCAAAAAGGAAAATGATCACTATACTTGCCGCTCTTATATCAGCAGACATCAATGAATTGCTTCAACCTGACGTAGCGTCTGGCTGAGTTTCAACCCCATGACACACGCTTGCCTATCAATCATTCTCCAGACATGCTGAGATGTAAAGTCGTGGGGACGGTAACAGTGACGTGAGCCAAAGTCTTTCTTCTCAGTCTCTGACGCTGTTTGGTCATGAAAACAGCTGTATTTGTTAACTTGAACAGACTAGTAATTACATCATACAGGTGTGCAGTGACAGGCTGATTCAGAGGGAGAGTACACGCACCCTGAGGGACGCCTGTTACTCATCCGACTGCAATAACAGATCAGATAAGCTCACTTCTCAGGAAGTGATGTCGCTAACGCTAGTCCTGAGTCTAACAAACTGTCAGACAAGTCGGGACTCGTATAATCTCTCATATACAAAAATGTCACTTGTTGACACACAGGACTGGGTCTGTACTGAGGAGGCAACATTTCCAGATTCCCCCCAATGGAGGATCTGAATCTTTATAATGATTGTTTTATTTATAAATAAATCATTACATAATCTAAGTGGCCTAAAAAGTCTGATACAGTAATTGCAGCGAGTTAAAATTACTCATATCTTACCACTGTTACATCACATCCCGATGCAGGCCGAGGCAACTAATGGAGGATGTGCGCCCCCACATGGACGAACTGTGTAGTAACACAAATTAAAGCAACAATTTTGAGAGATAGATAAGAACATAAATCAGAAGTGTACAGAGCTCAGAATGGCCGTTTAGTTTTCAGGAACATTCAGCGTCGATGTGAATTGTTGAGCACGAGCCCATTTTAAAAGAGCCACCAGTCAGTCGACTGAGCTTCAGATTTAGATCATTTTATTTTTTCAAACAATTGAGAGATGTTAAACACTGAACAAATAAAGATGCCCCCAGTCAAAACTCCAGAAAACAGATTCTCATCAACCAGTTGTAGCACTTTTCCTTTATTGCCAGCTGTGTTGTTGTGCAGTTTTCTCATTGTCTGCAGCTTCACCCTTGCTTCGACCAATGTGTACAAAAAGTCAACAGAAACGGTGCATATACCAGCGTCATATTGATCATTGGGATTCGAGCTCTCGCATGTAAACCCGGGCCTCGCGGAACAGGCGCGTTTAATGTGGAGGCAAATCCAGATTAACCATTTACCAAGGCACATTGGTAGGGATGAGTGACTGAAAGAATGAACAGACAGGCCGCACAAAAATCCAATCTTAATTCAAATCATGTGAGGAAAAATGTGGAAGTGACGGATGAGTATAAAGGGAAATCTAAATTAAGTATTAGTCGTCACCTGGAGAATGTCAAGAATATCTGATGCACACAGCTTTCTCTCTCCCATTTTGTTTGCTGTATTCAAATACGGAAGCTAAGAAATGAAAAATGATACCTCAAACAACGTCCTAGATGTTTCCTAAACTCCTGAGAGAAGCTGGCAGAAGTTTAAACGTGTCTGAATAACAATAAGCACATAACTGTAACTTGTGGGTGCGTAGGTCACGAGTCACACTTCAGTCAAGTCAGCAAATGAAAATGACCAACAAGTTGTCAACGTATGTACAAGTGCGCAAGAGGTCTCGATCCTGTACATTCACAAAGGCTGTTTAACTTAGAAAAATATCATGAGGAAATTTCAGAAGGCAAACCAAAATCTAAAGGAATGGAAACAAGGCGAGTTCCAGCATCGAGTGCATCAAATACAAAGTATTGATCAGCCTCATCTGATTTGACATTCAGCAACACTTGGGAGAGAAATCGTGTGTTGTGAGAGTTTTCGCTGTGGTAAAGTTACATATGTTTTTGGTCTCGTGGAAGCCAAATTGTTTTTCAGAATAAATTTCAGCTTGAGAGATTTCCTGGAGATATAAGAGCTGTGTGATGAGACAGGAGGAAGTGGGTGAAGGGTGGATTATGGAATGTTAATAACCAAATCGGCCAATCTCAACAGAAAAACCAATGCAACAAAACACTTGTAGGCCCCCTCTTACATTGAAGATTAGGCTGACAGCAATCTGATGGAAGCAGGGGAAGAGAAAAAAAAGACAAATCTATAGGTTTTTCAACATCTGCTTTGATGAACTGGTCAAAAATAAATAGATGTATACATGTTATACGAAATTTATAATTTACTCTTTATATCTCACATAAAGCTTCTTGTAACTGCCACATATGCTCCAGTATGTCATAGTCTGGACCCGTTCAGCTCTACCTGTGCTAGATGAACTCTATCAACAACCTCTTCTGGACACCAACATGGCGCTCTGGACAGGACAGCTAAACCCCAGCATGCCTTCCCTCAAAGTGAATGCTAGATTGTGATTCCTCATGAGACTAGAAGGTAAAAAGGAGAGGGCTGCGTCATCCCAGTGAGCCTGAAACATGGGGTACAATTAAGAACATTAAAAATTCACATCATTACAACATTTCTGGCTGTGTGGGATAACGCCGCCCTCCCTTTTTGGCCTTCTGCGCTAGTACCAGCACTCATCAGCTCGGGCCTCAACCATCCTGTGGCTTTCAGTTTGAAAAAGAAAAACAGAAACAGCCCTTGGTATTAGAAACTCAACTATTCTTTTAATCCTTTTCTCTCTTTTTTTTTTTTCAACCAAAATCTCAATTAGATTATCACAGAAAGATGAAGAGGCGTGGGGGGAGTTTAGCAGACCTGGCTTTTGCCAAACTCACAGTGGACAAACAAAATCACAAAGTATCTCGTCTCTTTGGAGAGACAACGAGAGGAGTGGAAAAAGTCATCATCCGTTCCAAACCCCTCAGTCTAAGCAAACATATGGCAGGATGTTCAATCTGCTTACGTCGCCATGAGGGTCCAATGATATGCAATCTGTCCAGTCATACCAGGTGCCCACGGTATCATAACATCCATTCACTCCTGGCCAGTGCTGCGTGTGTATCCTGTCCAGGTCCTCGCCCGTCACCTCCCGGCTCACACCTGGTAAAGCTTCTACTGCGATGTCCTTCTGCAAAACGTGCATCTCCCTCGACTCCTTGATCTCCTGTTCTTCCCTTTTCAAATACTCTGCCATGAAAAAGTGTGCACTAGGGGCCTGGACCCCTGAGGAGTTGAGCACATTGCTCTGAAGGTTCAAGTAGGACTGGATGATTTCATTTCTGGACAGCTCCTTCCAGTTTGTCTGATGAAAAGGGTTGGGACTGGGGCCTGGGGCCAAGATTGGGGCCAGGACTGGGGCCGGAGTCGGGGCCAGGGGAGCGGGCTGTTGTACAGTGCTTTTAGTTCTTTGCCTAAACTCAGAGAGGTCAGGCGTGGGGGGTTCCTCTGTTTGAGAAGGTTCTTTATGTACCAGAGGTTTAATCTGACCTGTGACAGGGTCAAATGTAAGTCTGCGTTCTTTTAATCGTACAGGTTTAGTCATGTCTTCTATTTTCTGGCCATCTAAATTGACAGAGTAGTCTCTAGACCTGTACTTCCTCCTTTTATGCTCTGAGTTAGGAGCCATTGACGCGTCTGTGTCGTCAGACGCGGCAGTGGCTCCCTCAGATGCCGGTCTGTTCAGTTCGGAGTTCTGTTGGGGGAGATAGGTTGAAGGGGAGGCTGTCAGGGATTCCAGTGTTGCAGATGCGTCTTGTGGTGGGCAATGAGAGGAGACTTCTGACGAACTGGCCCAGTGCATCGAGGACCTATGAGAAGAATGTGGCAGCTTGTCAGCGTAAGATGCTTGGGCTGGGGAGGACACAGGCTGGGATAAAGACATGGGAGAGTCCCTCGAGGAAGGGCTTGGGACTGGCGTTGCTTTCGGTGCATATACTGAAGAGCGCTTGGAGTCTGGCTTCACGCTCCTTGGACTGGTGGTGAGACCACGGGGACTTTTGGCTTGATAATGGCCCCCTCCTCCTCCGCCTTCATCCAATCTAGCCTGTTGCTGCATTACGGCAACCTTGATCAAAGATGAAGTGCTAGGTAGTTTGGCCACTCCAGGGGAGCTAGGGCGAGGCTTGACAGCATTTACTGGAATTCTGTTGATTTTCTCATTATCGAGGGGCTCGAGTCGCGATCTCTCAGGAGATGGCACGACCTCCTGGTCGGGCATGGCATCTGGACTGCCTGCAATCCCATTGGTGAGTGGTGGTGGTGGTGACACAGAGTTATCGTACGAAGACAGCTTGGAGATTTTTTCTGGTAAGTGCACTCCACTGTCTCTGTGCTCTGCCCGGCGCTTGCGACTGCCTGACTTTTCTGCTTTTGGCGAGTATGTGTTGTGAACATCATTTCTGATCTTGACTTCAGCGACACCCTTCCCAGACACTGAGATGTCAGGGGGAGAGACGTCGGTTCTGCAGGGATGAGAACTGCCATTGGTTGACCCGGGGGCACTTGCAGGCACAGCTGACCCCGGCTCAATCAGCTTTTGCCAGTTTCTCAAGAGTTTCTTTGCACGCTTCGCAAGGTCTTCATCCTTGGTCTTCTTCCTCACGTCATTGATCAGCTTTCCTAGGCGAGTTTCCTGCATAGATAACGTGTGTGAGAGTTGGACAGTATTCAAGCAGCCTGATTCGTATAAGAAGTAATATTTTAGGTATGGTTAAGTATCTCACCTCAAGTGCTTCTTTGGTGATAGGACATTTTTCCAGACAGGCAATCACCTCCAATACTACAACCATATTGCGTATCTGAAGGAGGGAAATACAAAGATTTGATCATCTCAGCACATTGGGTATTGCCCATAACTCTTTAACTGGCCGGGTTAATAATGTGGAAATGGTTGATAAATCGAAGGATGTATCTGGGGAAACATTGATGACTTCTGCTAATTAACCAAATGACTGTAAAGCTAAATCACTATAAGCCAAATATCGAATGTATTGGATCGTGTCTGCATCATGTGAACTGGGCAGCAGTCAACGTTAGCGTTCGAGTTAGCCGGGGAAACACTAGCTTCTCTGTCTGCTAAGCTGAAAAGTAAAGATGGCAGTATGTCAACTCGAAAAAACCTTCATCGTTTCCAGCGCTGCAGCAGAAGTGCAGCATGTGAAGAGAAACTACAGACAACTGAGATATTACTTTAAATCCACGTGAGATTCTTGTTCTGTGGACAAAGTCAATCTGCGTGTGAGTGTCGGCACTCTAACCTGTGTTAGCTTCCCTGGCTACCATGAACTAACTTGAGAAGGAACGACCCGACTATTTCCTACAATGTAGCTTTAGCCCTTCAAGCTGAGAGTAAGCTAGCTACAGAGCATTGTTGCACAGAACCATCTCAAAAGAAACCACGGCCAGTTGACAGAGCACGTAGACAAATCGTAATGAAGTCAGTGATCCTAAGGGACATGTATGATTCACATGTATATGGTTTAAGACATAAAACCGCCTCAGTGTTGCGGGTAGGCTAGCAGCTAGCATGCTACCTAACCCAGCTAACGGCAGACCAGCCAGGGCAGCCGTGATGCTAAGTGAGCTTCCGAGCTGTCAGCTGAGGAGCTCAGCGTCTCCCCCCTCCCCCCCCTCACACGGGACACGAAACACACTTTAATACACGTGAAGACGGTTCACTGACAGCCGCTGGTCCTCACTGCCCTGTCGAGTGTGCCGCGGCGCAGGTAAACAAGCTAACGCTCGCTGGCTAGCCCGCTAGCTTCAGTGTCACTCACATTGCTCTGACTGTCGATGGCCTGCAGCAGCCGGTCCCTCATCTGCTGCGGGGTTGCTGAGACCGTTGTCATTGCCCGTTCGGTGCGATTCGGAGGACGGAGGGAGGAATCCTCCGAAATCAAGAGCAGGGTGACAGGTGGGACTCAAACGCCGCTGCGGTGACACGTCCGGCGCCCGAACAGCATATTCTTCGGTCGCCTGTGGGGTAAGACGGCTCGGCTTGTCTCACATGGAAGTGGGAAATGCTCGGCGCTGTGTTGGCCGCTAGTTGCTGCCTGCTCGGCGCTGTAGCAACTCACTACCAGCTGCTGGCTCTCTCGACGGCCTCCTGCTGCATGCCGGGATACCGTGCGTGAGCTTTTGACGTTCGCACGTAGTCAAGTAAACATCCCCGGCGTTCACCTGCACGCCGGGAAGATGCGGCTCCTCCCTCCGGTGCCTGAGTGGGATCCACCAGGGGATCTGGATACCTGGGTTCTTTTAAATGCCATCACCACGGTCCGGTGTTTTCAGGATTCTAGGATGGATGGATGGATAGCTAGATAGATCGATATATGTATATGTAATGTATAGCCATATATTTGTAATATTTCATCTTCATTTAACTTAATTTGATTCTATATTTTGAGTCCTTATTTCTGTGGGGTTTTGTCTAATCGTCTAAAAGCTAATACAAAACACGTCTCCTGAATCGTGAGTCTCTTGAGTATTGAAAAACAACATTGTTGTTAATTGATTTTGCTGTAGATTAACTCTGTTATTGACTAATCGACTCATTGTTTCAGCTCTAGATTGATCTGCTGTTAAAATGATCATAATACACTTCGGTCAAATAATAATGATTCCAACAGCAACAGTAATGATAATAATCACAGCAACAAGGTGCTTCACATGGGAATAAATCAACAAAGAACCAAACAAGACAAAACAAATAAGATCTGTGTAAGAAATAAGAAGCAAAATTTCCTTTCATTTCACCCTTCATTAAATCCACATTAGCTGAGGAAGCTCCTTTAAATTAACTCAGGCTAATTGTTTGTTTTTCACATAATTGCATCAGCCACCATCTCTCTCTCAAACACACTCTTGTGGAGTCAGGCGCTCAAATCAAATGTTTACCGTGTATATTCATAAAAAAGGATGTGTTGGTTCAGTACAGGCTATAAGTTATTGTGACAGATGAATGTCGCTCACATTTTATTACAGCATTCAACCAGCAGGTGGTGCCGTGCAGTCTGAAAACCAGGGTGCCTCTGAGAGAGCATAGACAGGGAGGGCTGAGTCAGGATGGTTGGAGCAGAGTGGTGGTCAAAACAATGGAGTCATTTGAGGGCATCAGTGGAGGTGAAGTGAGGTGTGGGAACTTTAATTTTCAAACACTGAGGGCATTATCCATGGGTAGCTCTCGTCTCAGCTATGTGGTTTCCAAGTGGCAAAATATTATGAGCATGAAATCATAGATCTATATTTGATCATATTTGTTAATTTAAAAGTTATTATTATGATTACTTGTATTGATATTAAGGCGGAAGTTAGGTTGGCTACATTTCGGGATTTGTAAGTTCTATTGAAACCCTATGACTGAAACAAATGTGATGAAAACCCTCCAATCTGAAACTAGCTTCTCGACGCCCACAGCAGCTGAAAACCGGTAAACGAAAACCTCCCCAACAGAATCCTGGCCCTTATCTGCTGAGAGATAGAGAGAAATCTTTCCAGCAGGCATCTTGGTTTTTCAGTTTTATTGCACCCACATACAAAACATCTACCATCTCATGTCAGTGTGGACAGAGTGGGAGCAGCAGGTCAAACGAAGACGTGCACCGAGTCTCACTTGTGCCAGCTGAGAAGGCCCCAAATCATAAAGCATCTACTGCTGTCGTTACTTTTTGTGGTTCGCCCGAGGACAAAGCAAGGCCGAGCATCTCTGCTTATTCCGATATATTTATTCTCATTTCATTTACAAATAATAATGCAAAGATACAAAGACATAAGCCTTCACACGAGAAAAATACATCAGGTACAGTTCAAACAGAAGCATATTTTCATCTTGAATATAGCTCACATTTACAGCCAACTTGGATTCTTTTGGTCCGATTCGACACTTAAATTAGAAAACACACCGTTTTAGGAACAAGGTTTGAACCAGTCTTTTTTTAAACTTTTTTTTAAAGGGTTAGCTGAAAAAAGTACCACTTTGCCAAGCTGTGCTGCAGAACGCTAGATTTTGCATATTCTATGAAGATAATGTTTCCTGTTGCTGTGAGTGCACTGCAGGAGCACGGTGCACCCCTTCATGGCAGTAAAATGCACGTGCAGAGTGTGGAATATTGTATCACTGTACTCAGAAACAAAATACATTATATAACAATTTAGCTGCCATTGAATGAGGCTTAGACCAGGAGCAGGCCGCCCTCAAAAATCTACACGAAGAAGTATTCGTAGATGTGGTTAATCCACGGACTGACCATGCATAACTGTCCATGTCGTCTTCCTGATTCAGTTTAACATGTTATGTCACAAAATCAACCTACATACAGTTTATATATATGTATATGTTATATAAATATATGTATAGTGTATATATATATATATTATATATATATGGCCTGACCATCCAGTATTTGTATCTGCTATTTTCTACTGTTAATTCTGACTGTATGTCTGTTATTCCTCCGACAAGGTATTGTTATATTCACTTGAAAATAGTGTTTGATAGCAGATCTATAAAACAAAGGCAAAACTTAAATCATTTAAAAGCAAAATGCAACATGTCAATTTCTTTTCTGACATATTTTGAAGTCAGTGTCATGCAGAAAAGAGATTTCCCAGGTAACGGACCATCAGTCACAACTCTCTAAGCTGTGCTGCCTGGTTTTCAGTAACTATGTCCAATAATGAATGCATTGATAAAGTCATCGATAATGTATGAAGTCACATAACATATCCTCTAATTTATGGCTGATTTAAAACTTTGGCTTTTTGGCATAATTGCAAAAAAATAATATACAGTGTTGATGACAAACCTACATTAAAGATAAATTCAATAAAATCTAAATATAAACTTTTCTCTTAAAATAACATCTGAAAGTAAGTCTGTAAATTAAATAAAAAGTGCTTTCAGGGCTTATTGAAAATAACATTACTTATTCACTATTGTAGTAGTTCATATGTGGTGAGTTATATATGTCTGTTATTGTAGATACAGTGTTTAACTACTTTGACACATTTTATGAGGAGAAAAAAAAACGTCGCTCTGTTGTAAACTATTTTCTCTGTAAACACTGGCGTTAACACCAATGGATACCTGAATGTTGATGCATAAAAAGGTGGCAGTAACAGGCGACACGTTGGTCAGAGCTATCTACATGACAACAGAAAAGTAGAAAAGAAAATATAAAAACAGAAAATGGACCCACAAAGACGTCAGGCTCACCATAAAGTCTGAGGTCCACCAGAGAATATAGAGCCACAATGATATATTGCAACACAGTATTTTCTCAGTGCATTTTCTCACTTTGACATCATATCACATGAAGCACGAAAAAACATTGTTCCTATAATAGCAATATACAAAGCTAGTCTATACCGTGACATAATAAAATCCCCGCGGGTGCAAAACAGAAAAATAAGCACACATACTATAAATTGCAGAGTAAAACATAGGCCTAAGATAGTACCGAGTGACAGCTTCTACATGTGCATAAAAGGCTGATTACCATAAATCTGACGCTTTCAGGCTTCACACAGCATTCACGTAGCCGACCCGTGACGCAGAATCAAAGAGAGAGACAAAAGACAGTTTTACCACACAAGGAAAACAAAACACTTAGACGCACAAAGCTCAACGCAACCTTGTACGGAAATAAAAACCAAAGTCATAAGGGGGTAACATGTCCAGTGAGTCATGCAGTCACAAAACAAACAAACACAAAAAAAACAGCATCAAATCAGAAACACAATGCATTCAGAACCTTTAATATTTTTTTTTTAAAGGAAATAAAATAATCTTCCAGGTTATGATAAAATTTCATCTGATTTGATCACGTTTCACAGAACATGATTTGATTCACACGTGTGTGAGAATAAAGGTGAAACTTGCCGACACAGAGGGAACATGACACATATAAACAGACAAAAAGTAGCAGCTATAGAACAGTAATCATTAAGTGGAATATTGAACGGATGTGGATGTATACTATAGGATTTATACACATTTTATGGACATTTATATGTAGATTCTATAAAACACTTTTCAGCGACTGATTGATTGATCGTGTCCTGCTACTGCATCAGTAATATGCCCTGCATCAGTAACATTTTGAGACATCACACTATTTCTGTATCTTTAAATATTGTAATAATAATCTTTTAATCTTCTTATTAAATAGCTAGTTTAGTTCCATTTAGCACAACTTGCTATTAAAAGCAGAAAGAGCTGAAACCTCTTGTCAGAACTCTGTCCCAAAATAAAAAGGTTTTCCAAAATCTAGGAAAAATCTGTGTAACAGCAGACAGCCAACAAAATACTCACAGATTAAGTAAAAACAGCTCTTTTAAATAGACTATCTATATACGACTTTTCAAAAATAATTATAATTTACTCTCACTTTTATTTCAAATATTTCTGTTTTGTTTTACGTGTTTTTTACAAGAAGGCAAATTTAATCAAAGACGGGGCCAATAGGTCCAGTGCACACAACAGTCACATGGCGGCGGGGGCTCGGTGTATAAACTCATAAATCAGTGTTAAATAAATGCATAAAGTGCAGTATTGATGAATGGGACACAGCTGTGACAGAACCAAAACCAAATTCACTCATTAAAGGAGCAAATGCATGAAATCTTTTGAAATATTAAAGCAGGGCCACAGAACGGAGAGACAAATCAACAAAAGGGCACAGACAACGTGAAGAAGCTGATATTCAGTGTCACCGTAGAGCCGAGGAAACAAACACAGTCCCACATATACAACTTAAAACAGAAGCCACAACCCCTCTGAACAGGCGAACCAGTGTTGGTCCAACAGGACATAAAGGCTCGATATGATAGGCAATGAGGATGACAACATGGCAACAACACAACAGCACAGATGTGACCGAAATACATTCTTGTTGCATCAACAATGCTGTTCTAGTATAGAGGCTGCTCAACCGTGTGGAAAAATATATTTATCTCAACTATACTGAGGTCACATCTTTGGGAGTAATCCAGGAGAGTTTCTACCGCACGCCACACGCCCCGACCCCTCAGTGTTTCCTCTACACATCCCTAATATCAAAGCAATGTCCCAACACAAATATAACATGAAACCGTCCTAAGCCGCTCATTCTCTCAAAGACTTCTGCCTCGTCTACTTGAGGATTCCCTTTCTCCGGTTCGGGTTGCAGCTTGAAACCAATCACTGTAATTTTTGCATAGATACTATTACGCAAAATCTGATCACATTCATGTAAAAATGTCAAATAAAAGCAGCCTGTAAACATCCGTTTCTCAAGAAATCATTAATCTGATGGGAGATAGATGAGCTGGTGTAGTGACGATCGATGAAGCTATGGATAAAGATCAGCACAACGCAAAAGTACAACGACACTAACGCAACTGTAAACAATGTCGGCCAAACCACCAGGAAAACAGTAAAAATGACCCTTTTTTTCTCATTTACATAAAAGTCATCTTTGCATGAAAACCAAAACATTTTAAGCTATTAAGGCAAAAACAAGTATGCACAGTGATTTGTGATCTCATGCATAACTCATTTTACTGCAATTTACTATGTTGAAAGTCAAACTTCAGCATTTCCAAAAAATAACTGAGGTGGCAAAATGATGACTCATGGTGTCTTGAGACTTTACATCTTCAACTCGAATCGAACTGGACTTGACTTTGGCTCCTTGAAAAACCACACAGGGATCAGCGGGAAACTACTGCATGTACGACTGAGAAGGACCAGGGCGACACAGGGGGGGGGGCAGCTTCCTCTGAGTCATCATGCTACTCTGCACAGACGAGTTTGTTTGGACAGGGTTTGCTCTGCGGACATGGCTCAGTCATTCATAGATACGATACACCACAAACTGCCCTCATGAAAGCTAGGTGTCTGAAATAAATCAAAGTTTGATGACGGAACCGCAAACATGATTCACACGGACAGAGGAGGGAGGCCGGCAGCAGTCTTCAGAAAACACGTCGATGCATTTTTCTTACAGTAGTGTTTCTTTTCAAAGCTCTCTTTTGGGGTTCGATTGCTGTTGCCTGGTGTGGAATCGTTGCCCAGCCTAAACGAGGCCTTCGCCGACATACTCCAAAATTAGCCCCACCCCCCCCACAGGGCAGCAGCGTTCACACACCTGTGCATGGACACGTATGGTTTGTTAGAGCCGGTCGAGGCGAAACGTGTCCTCTGTGGCCGGGTCGGCAAGGACCATGTCTGGGTCATTGAGCATGTGCAGGCCATCAAGCGTCAGTGGGTCGATCTTGAGATCGTCCAGTGGGAACTGGGAGTCGACATCGAAGCTGAAGTCTGAGGACAGTGAGCCTGTCAGGTCCTTGGGGAGGCTGGGGGGAGACTCTCCGCTCACTGAAAACAGACAAGACAGAAAATTCTACTTCAGTTTGTCGTATCTTTGAAGCAGCACTGTCTTGTCGAAGTTGGTGTTTGAAGAGAGGAGACGCGGACCCAGAACTTGCAGCATAACAGAATTTATTACACAGAAGTTTCACAGGTCAGACGGGCTCCATGGTATGCCCGGAGAATTCACAAAGGCCAGATAGTGAAAATCTGGCTCGCCTCCGCCAGGCAAGCCCTTTTATAGAGGAGTTGTTTACCACAGAACTATAGATAAAATGACGTAGCACATAGGGTCTATGTCTAAATTTGGACATGTTTTTAGTTACTATAAGTTTGAAGTCAACCCCCACATCTTTGCTCCTCCCTTAGAAGGCAAGATAACATATGATAGGTCAAAGATCATTCCCCAGAGGGGGACGAATACCTCAAACTCAAAACAGAGGAGGAAGCATGTCCGCATAGTATATACACATATTAGAAAGCTCCGTTAGCTGAATTTACAACAGTAACATGCCATCATTTTATATAACCATGTTCAAGCTGAATATACAACATATTTCCCCCCTACGAGGCTTAACAAAGTCTCGTAACCATACAGGTGTATAACTTCAATAATACAGCAACTGTGTGTAGGAGTGAGAGTGAAAAACCTGTCAGGCAGACATCTTTCCTGAAATATCCATCAAACAATTTAGACAGGACAATTCTCTCACAGCTCCTCTGCCAAGGCAACTATACATAGTACTCCTACACCACTGAAATTAGGAATTCTAGCAAATTATGTAAGGAAATTACTTTAAGCAAATACATATGGAACTCTCAGCAAATAAAAACAAAACAATGTCCAAAGTCAGCCTGGTCTTCCCATTGGAGCTTCCAATGGACCTTTCCCTGCCTAGCACCACTATCCTTAAAGATCACGGAAAAGAAAACATCTGAGGTCCCAGTATATTTGCTCAATAACAGAAAACATCATTTTCCAAGTAATTAACACACAGAGAATATAATTCACTTTTAATATTGCACCTTCAAAATATAAGAGAAAACCCAAAGATAGAACACTGCAGTCTCTCAGCAGCATTGACTCCCAGTTGTAGTATTGATGACATGTTGAATCTGGATATTGTATCGTTGTTCAGAGTCCTTCAGTCCATTGGTATGGTTCATGTTTGAAGTGTCTGAATCCATTCAACACATCGGTTTCCCTGAACATTCACCACTCTCATAGTGATCTTCCCCCAATATGTTCTAGAATGAAAGAGAAGAAAAGAAAACCAGTATCTTTGCATACAAAACAGATACAAATTAAAAAAACATCAATCTGATTAACACACTTTAAGTAAGTGAGAAATTATAAGTCACATTTTTCATTTCCCCCCTGGAAACACCTCACTAATGTAATGAGAAGCTTTGAAATAACTAAGCAATAATCGAAGTAGCCCCCCTTTCTCCTGAACTGCCAGTCAGGGTACCTTTCTCTGTTAGGTCAACAACAGAGAATAATTTACTATCATTCAGAACTTACTAACGGAATTTAAGTATTTGGAAAAGACGAAGCACACTGTTGTACTGCAACGTTGACAACTTAGAATCTTGAAAGAATCACAAATCATGTCGTCCTCCTTTCTTTCTTTCACTGATGTTTCTTCAATATTCTCCTCCTCCATATTCTATCCAGCTGTTGCATTCACAGGCAAACTGTCCACAATTATAACATTCTTCTGAATGCTGTTCAAAATTTGGATCGAACCTTCCTCTCCAGTTCTGCGCTTGATCAAATGCTGTCTCTTGGTAGGAGATGACTGGAGCCACCGATGATGGCTGGAACGATTGGAGCTGAACCTGGTTCAGCTGTGATTGTAGTACTGATTGATCTAGTGGAGCCTGATTCTGTATAACCAGAGCTTGCTTCTTAATTTTCTTATTATCCACCAGTTGTATTTGATGGAGTTTTCTAACAACCTCTTGGTCTTGTTGTCTCTGATCATGCTCCTTTGTCCTGTAGCGCACCACTTGATGGGCTATATGATCTGTATAAACACCTTTTTCCATGCTTCCCAGACCAACAACCTCTGCAAGTTTGCTCCTCACTGTTAGGGGCAACCCCTTCTGTATTTTGGATCTCAAAATTGACTGCTCCATTTGATTCAAATCAGGGTCATTTCCTGTAACATTTCTCCAAACTTGATGAGCTCTGGACACATAGGCTCTTGGGTTTTCTTCCTGTCCCAGTGGTTCAATAAGAATGTTGTCAGGATGTAAATTTGTCGGAAAGGTCTCTTTCAGCGCTCTACACACTCGACCTCTATTTGCACAGAACAATTCTGAATCATTCACAGCAGTTCCCACATATTGATCAAGTCCAGCTTTCTCTAGAATATCTCCCATAGCATGAACTCCAAGGAGATTAGCCAAGAGTCTCTTAATATCTCCCATAGCAAGTTGCTCTCCCACCATGATCTCTTCCAACTTCGAAATCCAAGAATGGGCTCCATCTTGAAGAGTCGGTAACTTCTCAATTATGCTTGACATATCTGTAGTCTGCCAAGACTTATACTCCAAATTCTGCCCTCGGATGACCACTGGAAGCATCTTCTTGGGTGCAGACTGTTTTCTTGAGCGCAAAGTATTTTCCTTGCACAATAATTGGAAGCGTTTTTTCTGCAGCACTTCCCTCTGTGTCTGCAACTCCTCTACGTGGTTCTCAAGTGTTATTTGTCTCTCTGTTTGTCTTGTTTTTTCTATGTCCTCCTCTCTCTTATCGTTTGCAGCTTTAATCAGATTCTGTCCCTCATTTTCAAACAACTGGAGAATGTCAAGCTCCAATTCTCTCTTTGCTTTGCGGGCCTGTCCCTTCTTACCTCTCTTTTGCTCTGCCTTGTACGTTGACACAAGTACTCGCATTATTCTAATTACATCTGGGTTCATAGTCCCCTCTAACGGCCATGGTTGGTCAATTTGAGACCAGCGTTTATGCCATTTCTCCGATATTCTTGCAATGCCTTCAACTAAAGGATTATTCTTCTGTACTACATCAACAGGAGTAATTACTTTTGGACTTTTAGTGTCCTTCTTCCCCATAATAGCAGCTACCTTTTGTTCCCTTATTGTTAATTGAAAAAGTAATTGCTAAATTTGAAAGCTGCTTAAAGCTTTTTAGATTACTCCTCCCCCCTTTTAGGAATTGATTAATCAAAAAATCAATCAAACACTCAACAGATTAATCAATTCATAAATCACGTAGTAAAATCACCTATTTACCACAGCAAATACAAATGAAATTGACTTCCCAACTCCAAAGGAATCAAAAGCTCATCAATGTAATATCACAACTCAAAATCTGCTTATAATGTTTGACAAAAAGATCACGCACTCCCACAAGTGACTGACTGTCACCCAACGTGCTCTTAATTGCAGCAAACAATTACCCAATGTTCATCTCAAATCATCAAAAAGTCACAATAGTGAATCTCCAACACAGTTGAGATCAGAATAAACCATGCACAAACAATACAACTCACATTTGCAACTCTCAACAGAATTTAAAACAAATAATCCCATTTCATTAATTAATTAAATGCATTAACTGGTCAGTCCGTTGCCAATCCTCATATCTTGTTTTAACTGACTACAGCATATAGTTTTTCATGTGCATGTAAGCAGATGAATCTGTTCTATCAATCTCCTATAATAGCTCACAAATGAAAGCAGGTTGAAATGGTTATCAGCAATATAACTATAGATGAGAACACATACAAATATGTAAAATGCAGATTTTTGCTAAAGAGTTTGTGGATAAAACTGTACCGGCCTTGATCAGACTGAAGACAGAAGCTGTACATGCAGATGTCAGCAAGCCTCAGTCCGTGCGATTCAGTGGTCAGCTGCCTTCTCCTCTTCTCACCTCAATACTCAACCACCGTAAATGGATCAGAGAAAAGAAACAGTCAAATGATTTAGTATCATACGAACCCCCTTACAATTGTATACAATGCATCATTAATGTATGATTTAGTTTATTTCATTCTATTACTATCTTTAAAGTTCTCAATAGTGTAATTTTTATTCATAGCTGTATTAACAACTTGACAGTTCTTTCGTAAAGCAGTTCAACAGATTAATACTCCGTCTTTGCACCGCACATGTGTCATTCCCAGTGAGGAGAGACAGCTCACAGGGGGGGGGGTTTTAAGTTACAGAAATCACACCTTGAAAAGTTTTTAGAGGGTTCATGTTCCCCTCGCACCCCCTTCTCTGAACAGATGCTTTCTCTTAGGGGAGCCAAGAAGAGGTCTGAAGAAAAACTTGATTTCATTTTTGTTCCCTTTTCAGTGGTTGATGTTTAATTTGAGGAAAAATCATATACCTCCTAATTTAAACCCTGACTTGTGCAATAGTCAAAGTTCCTTTGATACTTAAACAGAATTTAAAGTTGCCTAATCACTTTAAACAGCTCTCTCTCCTCTGTTTTGAGAGTCTATTTAGATCTCTGTTGCAAAGTGCATGAATGTAGTTCTCATTATTTGTCAAAGTGACGCCATTTGTTATCAGATTTCCCATTTGTAACCGTAACATATATATATTTAATCAATCATAGAACCATTTGTTATTAGCTTTAGATCACAAAAAACATCGCCTGCTGCATTTTTCTCACACAGCTAGAACAGAGCAATGTCCACATATATCACACACCTCAACACTGAGGTCAAGCTCCCCAGCACTAGAAAACACTGCAAACCAGAAATTAAAGGTGTGTTTATATTAATTTAAGTCCTCCTAATGAGGCTCATTATTTTATTACGTCTGCTTATAAGGGCAGCTCATGGTGTCATTAAACCACTAGTTCAAAAGTCACCTTAATAGGAGCTCATTGTGTAATTACAAGATTCATATTCATATGTTTATTCAGTCATTGATTCAAATCTCATCCGGGAGAGAACAAAATAAACACACAAATCCAAAAAACACTGCATATTCGCTTCACAAACTTTTTTTTCCTTTCTCACACAACTCAAACACTGTAATGATCCCATTCTTCATACACACACACACACACACAGACCACTGTTTGAGATGGGGCCATTCCTGTTATACACACACATCTGGGAGGTAGCTCCCTGCAAACAGACGCACACTCATTCTCATCCAACAGCTCAAGAGCTCATTCAAACCACGAGCATGCTTTTTGCCACTATTTCCTTATTTCCATTATCTTAATTTTTGCTACCTTTTGAGATGTAAATAATCCAATGAGAGGCTGCATCAGACACTGTTCGTCAACAAATGTCAGAGTGGGAACAGTCAATTGAATTTTTATTTTTACAATCTCCAGTTATTAAAAACTGACCTCTGGTGAGGTTTTTACGGCCCATACTAACGCTCCTTCACTGAGGGCTTTCACTATTCAAATTCAGCGGCTCATTGATCAATTCCTTTACCTTATTTTTCTCTCATTACTCTTATCACTTTACATTTATTTATTTATTCAAATTGACCTGGACCCAGGTTGTCCCAATTTTTCTCTATAACTCAATTCCTGTTTATGCCTTAGCTTTAGATCGTAACACAATGGAATTACCATGACTTACTGTTAAGAAATTGAGGTACCATTTTTCTTAATCCTGCACAGATTTACCACCTCATCTTTACAATTTAAGCTATTCTAAACTATGTCCTATCTTTACCTTATTTCATTCGTTAATTAATGTTACCTTTTCCCCCCCTTTATTTGCGACGTGCACTTCGCAAATAAAGTCAAATTTAGCACGGAGCCTCTCCCTACACATCAACACAACAAGACACATCCCCAAAAACAGGTTCTGTAACGGTGTGACCCCTTAACAGACACAGAACAGCCTAGTGAGAAATGCTCACCCTGGTTGAAATCGTCTGAAGATGCAGCAGGACACAAATCGTCTCTGTCGTGACGCCAATTGTCGTATCTTTGAAGCAGCACTGTCTTGTCGAAGTTGGTGTTTGAAGAGAGGAGACGCGGACCCAGAACTTGCAGCATAACAGAATTTATTACACAGAAGTTTCACAGGTCAGACGGGCTCCATGGTATGCCCGGAGAATTCACAAAGGCCAGATAGTGAAAATCTGGCTCGCCTCCGCCAGGCAAGCCCTTTTATAGAGGAGTTGTTTACCACAGAACTATAGATAAAATGACGTAGCACATAGGGTCTATGTCTAAATTTGGACATGTTTTTAGTTACTATAAGTTTGAAGTCAACCCCCACATCTTTGCTCCTCCCTTAGAAGGCAAGATAACATATGATAGGTCAAAGATCATTCCCCAGAGGGGGACGAATACCTCAAACTCAAAACAGAGGAGGAAGCATGTCCGCATAGTATATACACATATTAGAAAGCTCCGTTAGCTGAATTTACAACAGTAACATGCCATCATTTTATATAACCATGTTCAAGCTGAATATACAACAAGTTCATTTTCAGTTGCATTCTACATACATATCTTTTCAAAACTCATATGAAGTCACTGTGATGTTTGACCATTGAAATCAAATCAGTTAATCTGTGAGTCGAAGTGAACATTTGTGCCAAATTTGAAAGAATTCTTTCAAGGCGTTCTTGAGGTATTTCATTGAGGTTTCTAATCAGGTCATCCTTGAGTCCAAGTGAACGTTTGTGCCAGATGTAATGGAAATCACTATGAACACAAGGTCACTGTGACCTTTGACCACAAAAATCGTATCCATTCATCTTTGAGTCCAAATTTGAATATAAGCCCCTGAAGAAATTCTTGAGATATCATGTTCCGTAGAATAGAACGAACAAACAACACAAACACATTTCGTCTTAGGCCACTGGGTGTCTCCAGCGTGGAGGCATAAAACAAATGCCTAGGCAGATATCTATCTCTCCTGAGTTTTTTAAGTGAGGAAGGGAAGATAATTTCACATGGATTTTTTTAATAAGATTTGAACAACTTAAATTCTGTTTACTGAGTATACCAGTGCAATCTAATATATTTTAACAGCCCAGTAAAGAATCAGATCTTCGTTTAGGTTTAATGTGTTTTCGGTTGACACAGTGTATGAGACAGTGTGATGGAAGCAAACTATACAAGCACATATGAGGCAGCTTTACTCTGTCTGGGGCCTTTACAGCTCTACATGTTAGATCATATAGATCTGAGCTTTAACAAGCCGCTTGCAGTGAGAGTCTCGAAGCCATGTGATGTGTCGCACTTAAAGTGTTGAAGCGGCACCTGTGAGAATGATGTTGGGAATGTTGCCATGGCTACTGTAGCCCAGCTGCTGCGAGTCTTGGAGGTTGCAGTGGCCACCAGTCAAACCCATCATAAGCGCCTGGGAGTAGTTGAGGGTGGAGGTCTGGTTATACAAGCCGTCGGAGCTGATGGGGGTTTCGATCATGTTGAACTGCTCCAGCTGGTTCTCACAACAGAAAGAAGTGTCAGGGCTGCTGATCGCTCTCAAATCTGCACAACAATATATGGACACTTATGACAGACAGTGAATGTACCTGTTGCGACAGAGCACTGGCCTGAATGGACGGGAGCTGCTGGTCGTAGAAGTCTGCGAACACGCTGCCCAGTATGGAGTTATGCTGCAACAAGAAACAGATCAAATCTGATTATTAAGCTGCAGGTAAAAACTCATAGTGCCGGAAAAGTGATACTTTTGAGTTGATTCTATGTTTGCGAAAAGGGCCCAGTGTTGTGTGCGTGTGTGTGTGTGTGTGTGTGAAACAACATTTGTATACATATTGCAGAAGAGACAGACCGCCCTGCTCAAACATTAACACAGCTTAAATGTGCACTGACATAGGAGGGGATGATATACACAGGAAGACGCACTACAGGAGAAACATTTTCATTCTCAGAGGACGTTTAAGACACACACACCAAACATGTGACTGTGCACCAAGGAAGGTTTTAGTCCTCTGTTTTAGTTATAAATGCAAACTAAACTATACCCTGCAGTTTTTGCAGCATTTTCTGTGGTACACATGTGTAGCAGACAAACGCCCACTATTGCAAGGAATTACTCATAAATATCCCATTAAGTGAGCTTTATACATGTATGTATAGTAAATAAATGAATATGCAAGCAAATACATGAGGGACGTCATATTCCGTCCAATATATATTGTCGTAAAGGTCCCTTTATACTGATAAATGATGTCAAAACTGACATAAATATGTCTACAATGACTATAAGGGTCACAGCTCTCTCCACTTCCTCCCTCTTCTGGCCTTAGTGTTTTCATTAACAAGAACAGAACTGAAATAAATTCACATGGAATAAAGTGAAAATAAAATCCCTCCGTGACTTGATTCTCCCTTCACCGACTCGAAAGCCCCTCTAATTCTCTTGAAGTTTCTGATTTGAATGTCCTCATTGGAACAGCAACCAGAAATTCTCCTGTTTCATCGTGGCCTCTTAATGTATAAGTAATTGGATCATATTCCCAGCCCGTGCTCCTCCTAGTTCCAAACCAAATTATCTGTGTGTGCTGCAGATGTCCCCACAGGGCAGAGCAGGATAATAGAGCACATGAGCCCGTCAGTGGTTAAAGCCTGTGTGGATAATCTCAGGACTATACGAGTGAGACACTTCAGCTCAGGGAGGAACTGAGAAAACAGCAGGAAGACCAAACACAAACGCAGACAGGGTTTATCATCACTGTGACTCGCCTCAGCATTTCAAACAGACATGTTCACACTTACAATTCAGTAGAAGCAAAGACTTATTTAACATGCTGCCTGATTCGTTTTAAACTGAATTCAAAACATTTAATAATTCAAGCTTTTATTCCGCAGTTAATGATTTACAGGACAACTGCTTCACCAGGGTGTCAAATCTCAAATGCTTGTACTGAATCTGACAGAGGTTAACAACCCTGATCCATGTTTACCTTGGGTGTGTTTAGTTTATCTTAAAGCACCACCCTGCAAGCAAGGTTCAGTTTGTCCACATCCAGCCTCACCCCCCCCCCCCCCCCCCCTTCCCATGCTAACCCAAATCCCCAGACTTGTGCTGGTGCAAATCCCTGACTAAGCATAAATATCTGATTAACATACAAAAATAGCAGGACTGAGAAGGAAAAACAGAGGCGATGCAACGCAAATACAACAGAAGCAGCAGAGAGGGTCAGGGACACATCTACATCACAACACATCGATGACACGGAGTGTTTAAAGGGACCGGCAGTCAGATCTGGGCAAAATAGGAACCACTTTAGAGTATTTCATGTCATGATGATCATATTATAACACTGTTGTAATGCAACACTGTTAAGTGTCAGAGTGATGTATGACGCTCTGCTGTGAATTCAAATGTTACAAAGTCAAAATAGCGTAAAAATAGCCTGTGTTCACTTTAATGATTTCCCTCAACAAGTGCTTGAAATAAGCGTTGTCTTTTTGCCCAGATCTACGAATGGGTGGTGGGGGGGGGGGGGGTGTCAACAGAGTCCTGCTACAGTGAAGGTTATACAGAGCGAGCCACCGACTCTTTGGTTCACACGCCCTTACTTGAGGCGAGCCTCCGGGTGAGAAGCCTTGATTGGAGACAGGGGAGGTTGGAGACTGATTGGCAGAGGATCCAACCCTACTGCGGTACTGTTGGAGGGAGGAGGCCTGATACAAGAGGATATGTTTGAGTTATTCACACTGGAGGGTTATCTCTGCTGGGGTCTGCATGCGCTAAGGTGCTAATACTGGTTATCATGGGCGGGGGGGAACTGTCCCAAGTTGAAATCTGAAGTGCCCCTGTCCTGTCAGCACTTGTTGTTATTAATAAATAATTCACCTACAAAATATTTAAGCATATCTTCTAAGCATGTTTTGAAGAACACAATGTCATTGAACAAGGAACATTCTTCCAAATAAGTTCAAAGATGTGTTGCTTTGCCTAAAGCTTTCCGGCCAACAGTAAATAAGGAATGACTTAAACATGTGCACCTTACTGAATCAGGATTTGTGCAGGGATGTTGGACATTTAATTGGCCCCTATTATATTTAGAAAAATCCTAGATCTGCCACTTGAATAGCCCTGTTTTAGAAACTTTGTATGTATTTTTCATCAAAAATTGATGGGATTTCAGATGCAAGACACATGTTCGGTGCAGTTTCTGAAAGAGATGTGACGTTCTAGTGATTGTTGTTAGATTGGAAATGAAACACATCAGGATCCCTGACTGAGGAATCACTGGTTCCATCACTGCCTTTAATGGTAGCAACCCAGCATCAGTATAGTGACAGAAATTTTGAAATAATTGCAGAACGTGAAGAAGGAAAACCACTCACTTCATATCATACTGATGCATTAATCATACTGAGAAAGATCTGGGAGAAAGTGTTAAATCTACAGGGGATTAATTTGGAGGAGAAAAATATTGCCAACAATCAGAGCTGAGTGACTGAACACAGTAAAACTGGAGGATCAGAGAGAAACGACTCCACTTTCTTCTCATCTGTTCTGTAATATCCGCTCTTTTCATTGTCCTCACCCAAAGGAATCAAAAGGAAGATATTTCCACAGACCAAAACAAAGACAAACCAAAAGAGAAATTCTATTCTGATTTAAAGATCACAACCGTAACTGTGGAGAGAGAAATATACAAAATATATAAAGTTATTTTCACAGTAAATAACAGATAAACTATCACTTAATTCAGATTTAGAGGAGTATCAAACGACAGTGATAATCTCTTATCACTGGAAAATTAACAGGGGTTCAAATCACCACATTTCTAATCTCTGCATTGATAAGCTATCGCAATAGTGGTAGCATGAGATACAGACGTGATAAAGCAGTTCAAGGTTTCTTGATACAGATATAAACTACTGCAATGATCATTACTGCAGTGGACTTGTTTGAAACTGAAAGAAGAAAATATTATCGATAACCAAGCCGCACCTGTGTTGTTTCAATAGCTAAAATGTACAGGTTAGAAAACGCTGCTAAAACCATTTCTGAAAATAAATCAGTGCAGAACTTCAGCTAAACAACTGCTGAGGAGATTCATATTCGGGATTTATTAATTCAATGGTCTGAGCTGCAGACCTGCCACAGTACAACTGAGGTGAAGAGAAAGTAGGCCACTTCATTTGCAGAAATCAAACTAGTTCCCACTGCAACACAAGTAGAGCAGCGAGAGCCAAGATCTGAAGGACGTGCGGCGCTGCGCAAATAATAGATCTCATGCTTTGAGAAAAAAAGGTTGTCCATTTTTTATATTCACAACATTGCAAAATAAATGCAGCCCATAACATCTTCACATTGTCACATAATGTGCAGAGTGTTGACAAAGCTATGATACTCAGACGAGGCGGTGTGTATTCAATGCACTGGTGACACCTGAAAACACAGCCCCGCAACACACAGACGCTTCTGCTCATAACACCAGGTCTGATGCGGACGGACGCGTGCACCGCTCACCGTGTTCATGTCCATGGTCATGTTGCTCTGCGAGGACGTGTGGTTGTCTAACGTGGAGCAGGAGTTCACAGAGGATGGCAGCTGGTCCATATCTGTCTGCTGGAATATAAAAAGTGAGTAATGAGTAGACATAGATGATAAGTGTAGTCATCAAGTGCCACTTTATAGTTTTAATACTGGTTTATCACAAACACAGTACATCACGAGCTGACCAGTATGTGTTGTAGCCCCTGATAATATACTTTCAGTTCAATTGGTTTTCTTCTCAAGCTAACATCAGAGATGCACATCAGCTGTTAAAGTTTTTTTTATAACTTCTAGTTTATGTGGAGGGACACTAACTTGCTGGCTCTGGTGAGTCTGGGACAACAGCTGCTGGCTGAAGAAGGCATACTGGGACAGCTGCTGCTCAAGGTTCATTGCGTTGATGGCCGTCTGGGGGGAGTACAGGAACAGAAAAGAGATGAAGTTCCAATATTTCAGAATAAATTAACTGAGTCATAGTTATTTAACACCTACGCAATAAAATCAATCTTCCACCGAGATATTTAAACACCACAAACATGACGATCTGAACCAATGAGAATACTTCATAGTGAAACAAACCGGACACAATCAATGGTAAACGTACATGAGGCCAGAGAGTAGGTCTGTACCTGAGAGAGAGAGAGAGGCGGAGATGTTGGGGAGAGCGGGAGGTTCTGCTGCTGGTGGGAGTCTCCTACGTTGAGGATGAGAGGAACCATGTTGTCCTGCCCCAGCTGCATCTCCATGGATACCGGCTGAGAGGTGTCCACGCCTACCCACCACACAAAGACAGAATGAGGAAGGAAAGAATCTTTTATCTTCAAAGCACACACAGAGTGCCAAAGTCGGAAATCAATGCATTTTATCGCAGGAATCTCAAATTGTCTGTGGCACCTTGCGTGTTAGGCAGGTTCTGTGTGCTGTTGGAGGGGCTGAACGAGGAGGCGGTGGCTGTGTCGTCCGAGTCGAGCGGGATGGGCAGCGGAGGAGGGAACTGGATGTTGGTCAAGTCAGGCAGAGAACCGCCAGTGTTGTGGGCTGCTGGTTTGAGCGTGGGGGTCAGCTGCTGGTCGGGAGATGGGAATATGCTGCAGAAAAAAGACGGATGCAGTGAATATATCAGGGTTGATGATCTTAACCTGAGAGATCATCTGTTTGATGAAAGAAAGAACAAGAACAGAACCCGACTGATTTATTAGATGATTGATATAAATCTGTCAAGCCTGGCCTTTTAAGGAAGTGGCCTTGTGGGAATTTTGTGTACGTGTGACATAGGAGATGTAGACGATGCAGTGTGTTGTTAGTTATGTTTATTCCCGCCACCTCCATCCATGTTAGTAACCTGTTTTGTGGCCACTGTGAACAGCGAGGCACTGAGGGATTTGGCTGTGCATGTTCCCTGTGGTTTTGCAATTAAGTGCCCATTCTCTACTCCAGAATCCGTCTGGAGTGTTTACTATTACCATTAATGAGCCATGCATAAGCTAAGTGTGCCAGCAGTTTGGAGCTGCCGAGCTGCAGAGGTGAAACGTCTGTATCAGTTTTTACCTTAAATCAAACTCTGTGTAGATGGTTGTATTTGTACTTTATTTGTGAAAAAATTAATGTCATGAAACTGGAAAATATTTATCCTAAATTACATGTTTTTGTTATTAGGGTTTGATAAATAGAATTTGTGTATATCTCTATCTATATAGATATTCATAAATAGACAGAGAGAGATGGATGGATGGATCGGTATCATACATTTTTAACTTGCTAATATTGGTTTCTGCATCAGCCCCCACAACTCCATATCAGTCAAGCTCTGATAAACCTTGTTTGTTACTTGTTTTCCAAGACAAACAACCTCCAGAGATATTTGAGACTTCATGCATTCGGCCAGTGGTACTTCAGCTAATGGTTCTGTTCTGCACTCTTATTACTGTGGTCGCCAAATCTTAATGAAAGGGAAATGAACTGATGTATAATTACAGTCAGATCTTTTATTCATGCATGTTCTCCAGATGTGTGTAAATATGCACTCGATTTGAAGCTGCTGCTGCTGCTTGTCTGCTCTTTACCGCCATTTTATAACAGTGCAGCCAAAACATCAATTCATTATGTTAATCTCACTTTATATAAATGTGTCCTCAAAATGGGTCAGATGAAGAGAACGTTGAAATACTCACTTGATTCCAGGAACTCTGCACAGCTTGGACCTTGAAATGTTCTAAACGGAGAGAAGAATTGTAGCTATTGAGAATCGTGGAGATGAAGCTGACAGAAAAACATACATTTGTGTGCAGACTTCTCACCTTTTTACAGTCCCACTCCTGTCTTTGTCCATCCTCATCAACCTCTAGTTTAACTGCTTCTGAGCCTGGCACAGTGAGCAGCAGAACTGCAGAGATAGAGGAAAACAAATCTCCTCAGTCTCTTGGGTCAACAGATGTCCAGCCTGTTTGAGCTTGTAATAATCACAGTCCACATGTCTCTGTTTAATGTGGTCCAACCATATTTAAAGACCATAACACAAAAATAGGAAGCGAGGAAAGAACAATAAACGAGACATTAGAAAGTTAAATATATATATAATATATTGTTTTAACTGAGCAACCACATAGCTGAAACATAGGGTGTATGTCACATGTGTGTATATCAGCCTTGAGCAGCAGGTCCTGGTTAGACTCCTGATCAGCTGGACCATTTACTGCATGACATTATTCTGTACAACCATTTCCTGTCTCTCCTTCAAATAAAGGCAAGAGTCCAAAATGCAAGAATTTCTGATTAACAATAATACATAACACTCACAATGTTTCCAAGGAGATTTATACAAAGTCAACAAAAGTGCTTCAGCAACTTCAATATCTGCCTCACGCAGCTATTAGCAGAAACCTTCATCCAACACTTGGATCCGCTGCGTGTTTGCAAAACCATATTCAGGTTTACAAAAAAAACTCCTCCACCACTGCCTATTACCGATAGATGGTAAAAACACCTCAACAGTCTAAGAACTGTCACATTAGAAGTAGTAGAGCTCAGTTTAAACAACACACATTAACTTGTTTAATGTAACGGCGTGTGTGGTAAAGCAACTTATCGTAATACAGTTTTACTCTAAGCCTAAAATCACTTTATCTTATGTCTTTTGTTTTGCTCAATGACTTTTTCATTTTGCTTGGTGACTTTATTATTAAATCTTTTCAGACAACACGCACCTCGTTTGGGCTGGAGCTCCTGTGATCCTCCAGTGAAACAGGGCTGCTGGACGGGGGTTAGTGTGCTCTGGTGCAGCGCTGAGTCAGAGTTTGTCCTGCGGCACAAGAAGTCACACAAATCATTGTGAAGTAAAATACAAGACATGTCCGTGTGTGTGAAAGCAGACAAAACACATGTCAGTGAACCGCAGCGTTGTGTAGAACATAAAACACACGATGGTATAAATCTCAGTATCAACACAAATTAGCCATTATGACACATTTTTAAGGTGATAGAGAGTCTTCACAGGTGTTTGAAAAATACAGGAAAAGACACATGCACTCTTTGCAAGGATTTCATTTTTCAATCTCAGTGACCAAACTGTGCCTAAACCAAATACAGCTGTCAATTTCAGCACAAGAATCAGTTTTTTCTTGTTCATGATGAAAGTCATCAGCAAAAAGAGGATTTTTGTCTATAACTGTAAGATGTGAAAGTAAATATGAAAGTCTGAAGAGTGTTAATATTCTCAGTAAGTGTCATGTTTCATCCTTTCAGGTGGTCTCACCTCCTCCAGCTGGTATCCAGCGGCGGTGACAGATACACTGAGCCATAGGGACAGCTGTCAATGTGAGATCTCAGGTTAAGAAAATACAGCTGCAGATAGAGAGTGTTGGCAGGTTCAATGCATTGATTTCTGTGGATTCTTTGAACATGCAAAGATAGATTTAAAAAAGAGTAAACCAACAGGCATGGGATTTAAGTAAAGGAAAAACAAACTTTGAGCTTCACATCAGGGTCTGATATGTGTCAGGGCTTTCTTTGAAATACTGACTGGATTCTATAGGAGGTTTTTCAACATTTTCACCAATTTGGAGGGGGATGAATCTGGCATATTGAGGGGACTGATATTTCTGAGTATGTGCGATCTGTGTGTGTGCAATCTGGTGTAATTCAGGATCTAGCGGTTTTAAATATGGTTTCATAATCAGACTGCTGAGTGCCAATCTAGTTTGACTTAAATTCAACAACAAGCTAACACAAATCTAGTTGAGGTATTTGTGAAAATCTGTAAATATAAATGTCAGATAAGAAATCCACAGACTGAGGATTTGTAATTTTTATCAAGTCGTTGACTGATTTTTATGGAGGCTTTATTTTTCCTTATTCCTTACGATGCTGACCGACGTTCTCTGGGATTAATGATGATCAGAACAAAATGTATGAAACTGCTTATATTCCAATGTCAATGACAATATTTTCCATATTTTTCTTTAAATGGTTTATATTTTTTATTATTATTCTATTATTATTTATCACAGTAAGATCCAAGTAATTTAATTGGGAAAAAATCGGAAATTATACTTGATATTTGATTTATGCTACAAAACTACTTGCTTTTAAATGAGATTGAGAGCTCAGATATCAAATAATAAGACGAAACAGAACTTCACTAACATAATTTAACCCCTAAATGATAAACAGCATTAAAGGATATCTGGCGCCCGTGTTTGTCCACTGACAGTGGTTTTTGGTGCGGGGAAGCGATGCGGTTCCGGTCCCGGTAGACTCTGTCAACCAAGCCGTGGTGTCGCGTCGATCTGTTCATGTCCAGCTCTGAGTTCTGACGAACGAAGACAAAAAACATTTAATTTAACTGATTCCATTGCAAATATTACCTGTCAGTAGTTCGAGCCACCACTTTTGTTTGAGGGTCAGTTCAGACTATATTTAAAAAATGGAATGCAAACAGACTTAAATCCTTTGTTATCTGAATTAAATTTACATTTCGTTTGAAGAGAAGTATTGCACTAGCTTGATGGTTTTCTGTGTCCCCAGTTACACTGACTGTCCTTGGCTCACAGAGAATGAACCTGTGTTCTGCGCTCTCACATCAAATGAGATCCTGGTGGAGCAGTGATGAAAGTTAATGCGGCTCAAGGCAAGAAGAACTACAGAGAACAGGAAAATGCCTGTGAAATTAAAAGTGAAAATGAAAAGGATATGTGAAAGGGCCCATTTATATTTGCAAAGGCATCCTACTGGAGCTGGTTCACAGGAAACAAAAAACTATTTTCACGAATTCCCAAACTTGGAGTAGAACTTCAATATTTTCCGTGGCAATCCAAGTATAGTGTATGTATGAAAAATTATTCCCCTCTGTGTAAATTCTGGCCCCTTTATGGTGCCTGAAATCCAATCTCCACTTGAGTGGATGAGACACCTCATGTAGGGGTGTGGTCTGATGCATTTATTCTTCCCCTTTCTACTTATTCTAAACATAAGCACTATGCATAGCAGAGTATTCACCCCCTGGAACAGGATCGGTTGTTATAGAGCGGCCACGGGTTAAATGGATATTGTAGGATGTTATTCAAACTTAGTCATGGACAGAGAGGATATTTACTTGCATGAAACAGCTGCCGCATAACTAACCAACACAAATCAAATCTTTCCAACATTAATCCAAATCAATTATTCTTCATTTATACAGCACCTCAGCTGTTAAATATACCTAGATAGAATGCTACAGAAAAGAGATAAGTCTTGAATCTTACCTGAAAAGACACATCAATAGTACTGTTTCCAAGCTGATTGACGTTTGGCAAAGACCCTCCGTAGTACTGCCCACGGTTCTGTCCCAGCTGCAGGTACTGAGTCTTCTGCAGCTGTAACTGGAAACACAACAACAGCAGGTGTGAGACAACATGAAATTACAACTGCATCCTCCAGTGACATGAATGAGCTACAAATGCACCACAGGCCTGAAGCAACAAGATGTAATGTTCAATATTATTAATCATGACAGCTCAATGTGATTTCCTGCAGGGACAGTCCAAGAAATATTCTACAATGGGGACATAATTGCATCCTTACACTGCTCCAACCCCAAACCCAATAAAGTCCTATAATTGTGTGATGTTCTATACAGCTTCCCTGAAACCGCCATATTGACAAATCGATCTTCTTTATTAACCATCTGTTTGAGACGGGACAAAATATTAATGGACATTTGCTGGAGTATCATTAAATGAGAGAAACAACACATTAATCTAACTAAGGTAGAAAAATGAAGGCAAATATTGATGCAGAATTTGCAGCAATCATCGCAGCAACACTTTGTGCAGTCAATAAGACGTGAAGAGAAGTTACACTTGTGTGAATTACTAAAAATGTAACTCCCTAAAGCCTGTATGACAGTGCCTACATTCCAGAAAACATCCAGTTCCATTTCCCAATAGAAAAGCCCATAATCTGTCAATTAAATGTTCTTATCCAAGCCCACTGCTCATTGATGGCAGGGCAGGAAATCTAATAAAAACAATTACTATGCCAGCATCACTGGTGTATTTTAAATAAGCCTCAGACCTCAGAGTGTAAACCCGCTCTGTTGACAAAAGGTTGAATATTGTAACATCCCCAGATCAAGAGGGAGTTCCGTGCTAATCTTTTTAAACACAGTGAGACAGGTACAGAAAGAAGGAGAGCTGAAGGGGAGAAGGAGGGGGCAGAGGGAAACTCTAGGACAAGTGTCTAACTTTGGCTCAGATATGAGCTTCCTGTACTATTATGTCTGTTCCACCCATCCATCATCTACACCCTTTATCCTTTGAGGGTCACAGGAGGGAACCAATCCCAGCCGACATTGGGCGGGAGGAGAGGTTCACCCTGGACAGGTCCCCAGTGAGGGCCAGGGCCGACATACAGAGGTAAACAACAATCACTCACACTCCCCTATTAACCGGGGGTTTGGTTAATAGGAGTGTGTTTTGGGATTGTTGGAGGAAGCAGAGAACCCAGAGAAAACCCAAATCGACACATTCAAACTCCACACAGAAGGACCAAGCTCTGATTCTATACAGCTTCCCTGAAACCGCCATATTGACAAATCGATCGTCTTTATTAACCATTTGTTTGAGAGAGAAATGTTATTAGTGTGAGTGTTAACCAATGTACCACCATGCCACTATGCTACTATCTGTCCGTTTATTAATGAAAATCAACAGTTATAAAACTGAAGCCTCAATCAAGAGCAAACTAAATCTTAAGATGTGCATACTAAATTACAAATGTATGATAACATGGTAATAAAAAAATCTTGCAATTACTCAGTTTTATCCCTGCCGTCCAGGAGATTATGTTTTCGTCTGTGTTTGTTTGTTAGTTATCAGGATCCCGCAAAAGCTAGTGGATGGATTTCCATGAAAATTTGGAGTAAGAAAGAAGAATGGGTCAGGAAAGAAATACAGAGATGAGATTGTGAGATTTGACGTTTTGCAACATTTCCATTGATTTCTCAGAGTAGAATCCTTGGATCTTGACTTCTAAAAATCAGGTATGTTTTGGGTAGTAGTATTAATGAGTGTGTGCAATTTGGTGCAGATACAAATCAAGATCTAGTGAATTGTTTTTGCAAAGTTTGCGCTCTCTGAGTCCCATTCTAATTTGTCATTGTGGTGTTATATATCGCAGCATCTACTAAAGCTTCATAAAAAGGCCTTTTTCAAAGATCTCACAGGAGAGCTGGGAGAAAATATGTCAACTACAACCGGGTCAAATACATGGCGGGAATTCTGCTGGAAAAATATAACAAGATTGTTTATCACACCCATACAAAAACGACACCAGGGCAGCGGAGATGCCTGTTGGAGGCTCTGTGGATCTATTGGAGCCAAACACTTCCATATTTTCTGGGACTGCCAAGCAATGAGGTCTTACTGGGAAGAGATCTATAAACATATTAACAATGTATTTAATGTGAACATCCCATTAAAATGTGAAACTTTGTTTTTGGGCAATATATTGTTTGAAACGTGGAACATAATAGACAAAAAACTGTTCGCTATACTGTTGGCAGCTAGTAAGAAATGTGTCACGAGGTAATGGTTAAAAGTGGACCCTCCCACCATTGATGAATGGATTGAAATTGTGTATGAGATTTATGTTATGGAAAAGAGTCGAGAAAGACATTTTTTATAAGACCTGAACCAAATGGACCAAATGTGAGTATGTAAAACCAGTTAGATCTGATTTTATTTTAATATACTTGTGTTTTGTGTGATCCTCCTTTTTTGGATTGTGATGTGCGTTGTGTTCTCTTTACCTCTGTTATTGTTCCTACATGGAGTAATTTAGGTCCATAAAACAAAACCCCAAAAAGGCAGTATGAACAAAATCACCCAAACTTACTACATACATCCTTTCTTATGTCCTTGACAGACTAAAGCTGTATTTAATGTATGTGATGGAAATGGAAATGTTCTAAATAAAAAGAGAATTAAAAAAAATATATATATATATATATATATATATATATATATATATAAAAAGGCCTTTTTCACGGCAGACATTTTGACCTGCAGAAAAGGCCGACAGGTACTATTATTATTAATGTATGCTCCATTCTGTTCACGTGTCCCAAATAAGTCATGGCAGTGAGCCAGCACTGCACAGAGGCTTTTACAACTGGGACATACCAAAATATCCTCTGCTGGAACCAAATACGCTGTGAAGAGTTGTTGCCATTGGACGGATTAACTTTGCAGTTTTTTTTCAAAGCTGCAGCAGCTCGATATCACCGCAGCAGCAGAGATTTAAACAGATTCCACACATGCACATTTCTCATCAACTTAGACAGTTAAGAATATTCAGTTATAACTGTGTAGTAATAATAGTTATGCACTAAATTATAACCGTTATTGCAGTGTGGCTTTAATAGTTATGAAGTATTGTTATGATAGTTATTGCAGTAGTTATTATGGTTATCGTAGTACTGTATAATGATATAACTCATTGCTGCATAGTTTTAATAGCTGTAGAGTACATCTATACTTTTTATTACAGTATAGTTATTATAGTTAGTGCAGTAATGTTGCAGTATTGTTATGATAGTTATTGCAGTAGTTATTACTTTATAACTAGATAACTCATTGCTGTATAGCTTTAATCGTTTTTGCAGTATAGTTATTGAAGTATGGTTATTTATTTTAATGCATTATAGCTATAATAGTTATTGCAGTATAGTTATAATGGTGATTGCAATATAGTTATAATAATGTTGCAGTATAGGTCCACAGCGCGTGTGTCCATCAGTCCGCACTGAGCCCAGCTGCCTCCATAGGATTTAGTTTGGAGGCCTGCGCTGTATGTGGCTTAAAATCCACATAATCTGTTGGCTTCATCTTTATGTCACTGATGCTGCGATGCACTCAGACCTGTCAGACAACTTCAAAGAGCCACTGCCCATCACCACCGCCACACACACAGGCCTGTAGACCAGGTAACATACCATAATAATAAAGCAACACTAGAGTAATACAAGTGTGTGCGTGTGTGTGCGTGTTTCAGTGGATGATGTCCGCCTCTCCTCTCTGAGCACGAGACCAGGCTGCAGTTGGTCGCGCGCTGTCAAATCCGCGTGCACGCCCCTTCGCTTTCATGCGTGGGGCACGAAAAATGTAAGAACTTTTTTTAGACGGAGGTTCGGGTCGTCCGTGTTTACATCGATGTCACTGCTGCCGTGTGGGTGCGCGCGCGCGTGTGCGTGAGTGTACGTGTACGTGTTAAAGGCGGCAGGAAGCGTCGTTTGTTATTGTTTACCTCCACTGCGCCGACTGCGTGGAGCCGCGACACTGACGCATATTTGACAGTTCGCTGAAAACACACGGAGAAAAGGGGGGGGGGGGTGGATATACACACACACACACACGCACAAACACACAGACACACACACACACACACACACGAAGCGGTGTCGTTACCCTCGCCGCCCGCGTGATGCTCAGGTCCTTCATCACTTCTTCAAACGCCGCCGTCTCCTCCGCCTGCTTCTGGTTGTGTAACGCGATTTTCTCGCTGAATTTCCGCGGATTGTTCGAAGTCGCCATGTTTCGCTCTCCTGCTCCGTTTTGCCTTCACTGGTCAGCGTCAAGTTGCCGGAGGTTCCAGAGACACCACTTCCGGTTAGAGCACAGGGAAGGGAAGTTGACAGTTCAAATTGTACGTCAGCTTTTTGACCGCCAGGGAAATAAAGCACAAAAGGCCGAAAGAAATGACATTGGCTATGTATAAATAGACAAAAAAATAATAAATAACAAATAAATATATAAATAGGGAAATTACGATAGAATATTAGGGGCAATTATAGGGGGAAACAAATCAGAGATTTCCGGAACTTTACCAGAAAAAGGGTTATTATTAAAGATGAAATATTATGAGACTAAGTTGTAATTTGTCCAGAAAAAAGCTCTGTCAAAGAATATAGTTGTAACATAACTTAAAGAAAGTGGTAGTATAGCAAGAATAAAGCTGTAAAATAGCAAGAATAAAGTTATAATCTAACAAGAATAAACTCTTAATATATTATACTATAATACTAATATGATCCAACATGGGAATCCACTGACATCTGCTGGAGCCTCCCCTCAAGGCCTCGGAAGTCTCGGATGAAGTAATAACAACAGAAACAACAACATTTATAAAAATGACAGTAAAACTAGGCTTTTCTTTTTCAAATATTTTTTGTATACATTAACCTAAAAACTCATTAAGTTTCAAAGCAGTGACAAAAGCCTTATACAAGGTATCACAGACACAACTGGACTTTAAATTGCTTAATTCATCTTTGTAACAGTCCCTGCGTTTAATCAGTTGACTGTTGATTTGTTCTTATTTTTAACAACGTGACTCTTTTCCAGTTGCTTTACTCCTGCTTGTCAAACTGAGCTACTGTAGCTGTGACAGATTTAAGCTTTTATTTTGAAATTTTCATTGTTTTGTTTCCGGTGTGTTTTGTGCTGTCTATGTCTAACTTGATGTAGCCTCCTCAGTGAGGCTTTGCGTGCTCACGTCGCTGCACGGGGGTGTTGAGGAGGCGCACAGCACATCTGTACAATTATTATTATTATTATAATAATTATTATTATTGTTGTTGTTGATTTTGCTGCTGTTATGATTTCACATGAGACCTCTAGGCCTTGAGGTGATGCTCCACCACATGACAATCAGTGGCTTTACACATGCATCATATCAGTATGTTTTTTACAGGAGGATGAGCTTGAATTCACTTCACTGGCCTTTTTATCTGTGGAATATGAACCATCCTCCTGGTGTGACTTGGCCTAAATGCTCAAGACAGGAAATCTGGGTCTGTGCCTCCCTCCTCCCGGCCTGTGCATGTGCACCCCTGCTGACTGAGGATAAACACAGTCACAACACTGTCTCCCCCTGCTTTCCAGCTGATCGCACACACAAGGTGAATGGACCGCACTCCCCTCCCAGAGATTTACTCATGTGGAGACGGATCAGCTCTTTAGCAGAGAGAGGAGGAGGAGGAGGAGGAGGAGGTGTCATTTCCATCACTTTAAAATGCTAAGCCCTCTCCTCCGGTGCATTATGTGATAAATGCATCACAATCAAGAGGAAAGGATCCTCTGCGTGTCCACTCTTGTCTCTTGACTGCAGTGGGAGTTTTCCTTTTCACGCTTGCTGCAGCAGAACCAGCAGCCAAGAGAGCAGCTGCCTGCACAACCCAGAGAGGCCAGTGAGTTTTTATTCAGCTGCATATTGTGCACACATTGAGATTCCTACTAAACAAAACACCCGCTGCCCCACCTACATTTAACGTTTATTATTATTGCTTTCACAGGCACTCCGGGCCCAGTGGAGCTGTTTTACCTGCCTGTCAGGAAGGTGCAATTTGGTTGTCACGTTACCATGGTGACACAGAAGAAGAAGAGGCAACTCCAGGGCAGGTGGAGAGAGGGATTATTCTGTTATTGCTTAACAAGCCTCAGGAGAGATGGGGGGAAGGTGTTGGGTTCTTTGAGGTTGGTTCTGTTACAGTGAGTAAAAGCGGATGTTGTGGTGCACGGTTTCTGTATCCGGCTGTGGTTTTGTCACAGGATATTATTAGTGTTTATCTCATGCAAACACCCTGCAGAAATATTACCGGTAAAACAAGTAGCAGCAACTTTCCCTTCACTGCAGCAGTCAGACTTGAAACTCTGAATGTCTCCTCTGTGTTTTTGCACCACGAACCACAGTTTGAAGTCACTGTAGCATACCGCAATATCATTTGTGTCATACAGTGAATGGAGTGGATGCATGGGACTGCTCTATCGGAACCAATAATAAAGTCGTTTCCCCATAGATGAAAGCTTTAGTTTGACCTATCTTTTCTCTATTCAACACAAATCTGTATATTTGCTCTTCTCTTGAACATGGCAGCACGTTTGTCTCTCCAACAACAGTGGATTTGTTCCCTGTGCCGAATCATAACATTAAGAGAAACTCCACTACCCATCCATTCTACTATAGCCTCACCTTTGAGGGTTGTGGCGGGGAGCGACAGAAGCCATTCCCAGCCTACAGTGATAGGCGGGGTACACCCTGCACAGGTTACCGAGACAAACAACAATTGACATTCCTACAATTTAGAGTCACCATTTAACCGAACACCAGTCTGCATGTCTTTGGAGACACAGGGAGACAAATCCAAACTGCACACAGAAAGACCCTGGGAACCTTCCTGCTGTGAGGCGACTAACTACCATGCCGCCATGCCGACAAAAAAGTCTACAAATAAACCATAGACATATAATATGAACAATATATTAATCCCATTCTGATTGAATAAAAAAAAGACCATACTCTGCATTTTTTGGCACAAAGGGTACATGAATACCCAAAGAAATCATGTTATGTTTATTCCTATTGTGCAAAATCCTCATTATATCTATCTTTGGGTTTTAGAAGAAGCACATACTTCATTGGAAATGCAGAAAAACAATGTTTAACTGCAGTTCACGTGAAACCTATCTCCATTGGGGCCTTCAAAGTTCTCAACAAGATCTGCACCCGCGGCAGCTCGTTTGTTAGTTGAGTAAAAACCTCCCCGAACAGATAAAAAAATAAAATAATAACCTAATGTTTTTGTTGTTGTGGGTGGGATTGATAATAATCTGTCTGATCTGAAGCCAGGATAATGCAATTTGTCACTTTGTTAGCACGGACACTGATTCTCCTTCAGTGGAGATCACCTCACGCTCTCCACTGGATACAGTGGCTGAGAGAGGTGATGCCTCCTAAACTTGAGGAACTTAGATTCATGGTACCTGGATCTCCCAATTACTTTAACTATAGTGTTGCTGTTGTTTTTTGTGAAAGAAAATCAATAAAATTATGTAAAAAAAAGAAATCATTAAAAATTATACATTTTACAGCGAATATGAATATGTAAAACACTCAGGGATTAGCTGGCATCTGTACAGGATGAAGCATCACTGAGCTCCATGTATTTGGAGATGGACTCAGTGATGGACACCTACATGTGTATAAACCTATATGTGAACAGGGTAAGATTCAGACACCTTTACATGTGCGAGCTTTGTTATCCAGCAGTAACAAAGTGTTCAAATAGTGAGGGTTCAAATCACTGCTACAATCACATTAGCTGGGATGTACAGTGTAATGTTAATGTAACATAGCGGCCTGGTGTATTCTGAATATGGGAAGTGAAACTGACTGCAGGGGGAGGTAAAGGTCCGGTTGAACTGGGGAACCAACAAGTCAAACATGAGGATGAATACATGTAATTATCTTTTTTTGTCAATTTGACACTTTTTAACCACAGGAGTGAAGAAACACTACTTTATTTTAACTTTTCTTCAGAATCAATTATTTCATCATAAGCAATCTTCCGACATCTAAACTTATGGCTAATTTTGTGCTCAGGTTGGAAATTTGGGTTTATTTTCAGACGGAGCATGTACAGGAAATCTTTCTGTTTTCAGCTGTTTCATTTCCCTCCTCCATTATTTCAATAAAGGGGAACTTCACAAGGCTGAGTTGCCAAAGAGAAACTGCACGACTTCACTCTGAGCTCAGACCTTGACCCACAACGTCCCAGTCTGGTTCGGTAAGTTTTTTCAGTGAGGCACACTTCTTTGTTTGGCTTGGCTTACATTTTTGTTTTTGATGGCATTTCCTGGAATGCATTGAGATTGTACTATTACATTTTTAGACATACATATAGAAATACATTTCAAAAAGTTTTTCTTTTCAAATGTAATAATGGCCGAATCATGATATTATTTTACAATGTGGAGGCTTTATTTTATATAAGAACATATATTTATCTCTATTTTTAAACTTTCGGATGAATAATCATGGAATGTAACTGTAACAAATAAAAGTGTACAGTCATTTGAGGAACAGTATGTATACACGTATACGTTTTCATATTTGCAGATAATGAGCATCAATAGCACCCTTCAGTCTTTGGTTACTGAAAATCCAGAGGACCAGTCGATGCAAAGCAGCTCCGTAGGTCTGGCTGTGGGGCTGCCGCTGGTGGTTGTCATTGCGATTGTCGCCGGTGCGATCGCCTACAAGTTCAAGAGCAAACTCAGGAATTTGGTGCAATCTGGACAAAGAAGAGGAAGAAGCAACCAGAAGAAGACGGACTATCAAGAGACGACCCAAGCTGACTCCCACTACACCGATCTGATCAGAGGACAGCCAACGGAAGACAACGCTATCTATGAAAACTACACGAGGCCTGAAGCACAGCAGAGCAGGTAGGCTGAAGTTTCATTTCGCTTTTGTGACAGATCGGGACTTTTTAGACAAAGTACAGAGGAAATGTGCCTTTTGAAAGTCCAAACAGAGAATAAGCAGAAACAGATGAGGAAACAGTGTGTGTGGTGTAAATATCCCCTTTTTGCACAACCCCTGTTGTAATACATGCACACAGTTTGGCATCTGAAATCTGCAGGTGATTTATTCTGTTGTCCTCGTGCCAAAGTCGATTAATCAAATGTGCCAGCTCATAACTCAGTGCCGGAGTTTTTCTTCTGACCAAGAATAGAAACTAGGGGAAAGGAACTCACACATGTGTTTGGCTCGATGTCGTAATTGTTTTTTTTACATCAGGAGCGTGTTTCCTGATTGGAACTTTATCAGCTACACGTATTGTTCCTCCGCAGGTCACCTGGGGAACTTGAAGAGGATTTGTATTTGCAATGTGATTCACCGGATAATGCGATATACGGCAACGACCCCAAGTGCAACCTCGTCATCTGTGACACGACCCAAGAAGAGGATGTGTACATTATACCTGATTCATGAGGAGTAAAATGTCGAAAAAAAATATACATACTTCAATTTATACTGAATATGACCCGTTTTTAAAGGCTCAGAAGCTAAAATTGTATATTGTTACAAGTAAAAAATATACTGCTTCTTAATGCAGCTTACATACATATATATATAATATAAAAAACGGTGTACTCTGGATATTTAATACAAGTTGACACCCAAAGGCCACATATTTTATACATACTATATGTTTTATTAACGAGCATCATCTGTAAAGTTGGAATCATGTGGAGAAGCTGCTGAAGGCTTCATGTTCTGGTCACCATAGACTGTGTGATTTAAGGGAAAATAATGTTATCATGAGTATTGTGAGGCATTACCATTGTATTTTATTGTTTTTACCCGCCTCCTACTTCTTCTTGACACGGTTCCAGGGCCGTATTGGATACAGTGTACAAGTGAACACACTTTGACGGCGAGCTAGGGTCATCAATTCACTGATTAGAGCTGATTGTTTTAGGGCTTTTACTCTGAATAAGTCTGGGAACTACTGATGACCCACCTTCATCTTTTTATCTTGACCTTTAGCGAAGTTTATTCACACTTGGCTGATAAAGTCCTGCATCGGTTGTCCTTTTACTATTCTATCAGCAGGCTTGCGGCTGCATCTTTATTCAATTTTCATTCTCCATGTATACTTTAGACAAAAATCTGAAAGCTTCAAATACACATTTTCATAATAATATATATATATATATATATATGTGTATTTTCAATAAATAAAATATCAAAAACTGAAATCTGTGTCATATTCATGCACATGCCCAGTAGATGGGTATAGTATTCATTAAGTTTAATAGAATACTGATATGTCTAAAGCTGCCACTTATAAATAATATTTATGTGATGAATGAACCTTTGTCTTTTGGATCATTTTGAATATTTAACTGTCACAACTAACAGTTAACAACAAACACACCACATCACTGACAGAGGTCACAATTCATGTGTTAATTATTTTCAATTTATTGAACAATAGCCAAATTTTCTTTGTCGAAAATAGATTTTTGTCTTTTTATTAAACCAGACCTGCAGACAAGATGCACACTGCAAAAAGTAAATCTGTTAAAAATAATTGTATCATTGGAGGTTGTGTTTCTCTTATTTACCCCATATTATTTGATAAACATAATAAATAATGGATAGCTTGTAATAAAATGTTATCAGAGAAGAAGAAATTATGTCTCTGACACACAAACATCAAGTATCACAAAAAATAAAAAAAATTGCAACGGTCAGCAGCACACTAAGTGTTTTGTGGTGTTTCTGGAAAAGACGTACAGAGAGGATGTGAAAATCTTTCTGACCAGAAATGAACTGTTGTTAAACTACTTCTGGGAAATAGAGTTGATGCAGAATAATAATATGAGAGATTTGTTCATCTCTGGACAGAGAGTGACTGGAGTTGGGCAGGGTCCACCAGGATTTCTTCACTTTCATTTTGATTTCCTGTTATTCTGACTTGAATCTTAACAATCGCTCCTCAGGTGCAGCTACGAGAGGATTAAAACCAGGAGAAAGCCAAATAGCGGAGGCCAGTGAGTTCATGCTGTCTATTACGCACAGAAGGGTTTGATAAATCCTGTCCATAATTCTTTTATTCTTGTATACTTTGGGTGGTACTGAAACTGCAGACTTTTCAGAGTCTAAGATTGAAGACCTTTCCATCCACCCACCGTTTTGTAAGGACTGAGGATGTCATCCTTGAAACCAAGGACACAACAGAACAAAAACAAAGAAATGAATGAGCAGTTACTGGGCAGAAGTCTATATTTACCGTAAGAATAGTTTCATTACGGTTAGCGTTTGTGTCTGCAGCTCAGATTAATCACCTTTTTATTCATCTGCTTATTTGTTCAGTAGTTCAGGGTCACTCGATGTGCCCCACCCCTGAATACATAGACTTTATACCTTTACGCATTCAAAGATAACGACTATAAAGGAATCATTAGGGGTGGTGTTGTCACGTCTTGGAATAATTAAGCTATAAATACTTGCTACTGGTTTCAGGTCACATTCATCACGCTGCTCAGTTTATAACTGTTGCTACTGCAGTCAGGCTTATTTTCAGTCTTCCTCTGTGAGCGTCTCTCCTAGCCTGAAATCATTTCTTACTTGTCCCGGCGATCACATTTATCTTAAGATATCTCAACTTCTATATTTGTTCTTTTTCACGCAACTTATCTCAACAGGCAAACATTACAGACACAAGTTCTGATAATCTGCAATGAAAATTCATTTCATTGATATGTAATCGTACGACTCTCAAGTTTACACGGCGGACAGCTTTTTCGCTACATTCCCTCTCAAATCAAACTCCTAACAGCACATACCTCCGCCAATGCCCTACAATCCCCTTAATACAAACAAGCTGCACCACATTTCACACATTAATAGACATCAGTCTTCTAAAAGGCCTGATTTTCTTTTATTTAAACCTATCATGCAAAGAAAGGTAAAACATTCCTATACCTTTTGATTACGATCCTCAGCAAAATCCTCAGCTAAATCCTGTACCAAGTTTCGTGGTAATCCGTCCAGTAGTTTTTGTCTAAACCTTCGAACTAACAAACAAACAAAGAAATGAACGCATTACTCTATTATTAATTATGTTAATTGTATCCCTTTGCTGGCTGCAATGTAAAAGTTTATTCTTCTGGTTTACTACATTAAATGAGTGCTCTTTACATATTTCTCACTATCCAGTTGATTCAACTCATGTAATGTAAGTCATTCACTTATATTACTTAAAAGAAGAATGAAACCAAATCTACTAATGTAAACTGGACTTGTGTTCCTGGAGAGAAAGCTGTGCAGTCCAGCAGTAAGGGAACCATCCAACGTTTGTATTGCAGCGTGTTGGGGGGAGCAGCATGCTCTGAGACAATGTTGGAGACATAAGTGAAGCTATGTGCGCGGTTAATAACATCCCAGAATAGGTGTGACTTTAACTTTTAGGGAATATCCACCTATAGCAACTAGCATCATAGAGCACATCAATGGATTCATTATACACTGATAACCCTCGTCTATATTCCAATAAAGGATCTTGTTGTCATTGGCACTGTTGAAAGTTGTGCTCAATCTTTTACAGTGAAGAGATCTGGGTTTAATTTAGAGGTCAAGTTGAAGGTGAAAAATTTTATGATTGTATAATTGAACTTGTCATATTGTTATTAAGTTAAAATTGTGTCAATTGCCTTGAATCACTGTCATTAAAAAATGATCATAATGTGAACCAGTCATTCTTTGTTGTGCTAATTCATCTGTGGCAATCAATTACTTACTGGGTTAAGATAGCTCTTCAGTTTAATCAGACAAAACAAGTTTTTTCACTTGACGTTCTAAAGTTGGAAATACTTTACAAAATTAAGCAAATACTTAAACTAAGTTTTGAATGGAATGTATAGTTAACATATCTTAAAACTATCTTTGTGCTTTCTCAAGGCCATCAGTTTCTTGACTTTTCAAAGTAAGATCAACTTGTCTGATTTTACAATGCGGTTAAGAACACAGTGAACACGACTTCAAGGCCAATGATGGGAGATAGATGTTATCATATCTTGCTGATTTCTCCGACACACCCTGACCTTCATAATCTACAGTGGTGGAAAGAACTCCTGGAAAATAAATAACAAATCTTATAAAAGGTCACGCTCAAGTGTTTATTATGAAATGTACATTCACGTGCAGCAGTTCAGTGTGAATCAATCAGAGCATTTATTAGGTCATAAAATTATTGAAATGTTGATGACAACAAAACAAGTTTTCCAAAACACGTCTCATAAACAATACAGCACTTTAAATAAAAGCAACAATACATATTAAATAATAAATTCTACTTGTAACATTACACAACAAAGGGACACAAAGGGGACCATAAATAGAACTCAAAATAAATAACAATATGGTTTAAGGCAAAGATATGAATCAACAGATCGACAATGCAAAACAGAGCAATGGCTTTGTTCATCAGTAACATCTTTTTTAAATTAAAAGGGGATGACCCCAATTTAAATTCAGTTAACCAATGACGATATGTGTTAAAATGTTAATTTGCGAACACAGTCAGTTTTGTTTTCACCGTGTAACATCTTTTTCCCAGTGGAAATGATCGCCCAAAGATTACAGTGAGTAAACTGTCTGTTGCATCCCCCCCCCCCCCCCCCCCCCCCCCCCTCAGGCACAGTGACATTTACTGACAATAAAGTCGGTGAAAGGTGTCAGCTTTAACTTTCCCCTACTGTCATAGTGCATGAGGACCATGGGCTCGTAGGCCGCCGGGACACAGCAGGGGTGAGGCGTCTCTCCTTTTGTAATCTGGTGCAGCCGGGACTTCACCTGCGTGTGCATGCTGGCCGGCTTGTAGTTGTGGGGGCAGGTGCCGTCGCAGAAATGCATCGTGTATTCGGCTGGGGCCACCACCCAGTCCGTCCAGCCTATGTCTTTGAAGGACACGATGACAGACTTGCGGCAGCACCATCCTCGCTCGTCACATTCGTCCTCCTTGTTGGAGCGCCTCGTCCTCTGAGCAGGTTTGGGCTGCACGAGGCCTAGTTCCAGAGAAATGGTTGGGTTTGTCCTCAGGGCATCTCTGCCCACCACGACCATCCCTACATCCACAACCAGCACTTGACGACCATCACTTATCATCCACTCCTCCACCTCGGGGCTGAGGTCCAACACCACATCTTGACAGGTTGAGACGTTGACGTGGTCTGTGCGAGTCCAAGCAGCAGAGTTCATCGGCTTCGTGCCGTTGACTCGAACTTTAACCTCTTGTCTCGCCTCAAGCTTAACTGACCGGGGTTTATTTAAGATCTGCCGGGAAATCTTCAGCTCTGCCCGAGCCACAGTCACCCCAGTCTGGATGTGGGGGGTTTTATGGAAAACAGCTCTGAACCACTGCATGTGTCGAACTGGGTGTCCTCGCCTCCAAGGTACTTTTACTGGCTCCACTAAAACACATACACACACACACACTTCATTAGAAATCAAGTAGAAATGATTTCATAAAGTACATTCAGGAGACAGTTTTGCGATAAACAAAAGGAGAAAAAAGTTGTTAAAATACTTATTATTGAAGACATGAATGAAAATATGTTCAAAGAGCATCATGTGAAAGGTGTGCCTGTCACGCTGACGCTTTCTAAAAGCTTTTAGGAATGTGTCTGCTTTGTTTACACGGCTGTCCCATGGCTCCAGATTCTGTTTCCAACCACTCAAATATGTTTAAAGTCTAAAGGTAAATTCCAGGTCTGACATCTTCACGTGGAGCAGGAACTATAAGGACGGAAGCTATTTAGAGACTTCACCACAACACAATGGCTTTTGTCAGCAGTGGTTTAACTTGTGCAAGATTTCCTCATCTTGTCATGAAAACATTCCTTCCTCCTCCCACTCAGAGTGATTAAATTGTCTTTTCACATCAGCCGTTCGAGTGTGACAGTGGTTAAATCAGCACTATAAGTGTTTCCAGAGATATCTCACCTGTGGCTGGAAAAAGTACAGTGGAAATTGTTGATTGCCAGGTTTCGCTCATCGGCCGGCTGGAATTCCCTCTCATCTCCCTCAGCTTTTCTCTGTAGAGCTGAAACATCTCCCTCATCTCCGGCCCTGAGGCCCTTTGGGTCGTCCTGGGCTCCCTGTCCATACCCAACGAGCTGAGGATCCCCGTCTTCACCGCCTCCAAGAGGGCCCTTTGACTGTCTGTCCTGTCCATGTCAGGTGCACCCCTGTGGGCCACGTGAGGCCGGCTCTCCCCTGGGCTAGAGAGGGAGAGGAGGAGCAGCAGCAATGTGCAGGAGATTCGATGGAGTGCGCATGGTCTGAGCATGGTGAGCCGGGCAGGTAGATTTGGTGTGAGAGTGCTGCAGCTCAGCTGATGGGGTTTGTCCATGTGATGTATGAAAATTCTTGACATGCTTTTATTTATAGAGCTGCGTGTTGCCACACCCCTGGTCTGTCAGGTGAGTCAAGTGAGCCTGTGATGGGCTCAGCCAGGGCCATATGTCAGTATGTGGCAACATGTTGCAGCATTGTTGCATGAAAGCTATGGAAATAGAAGTCTGTGACATTTACTTTTAATTATCAAGTTTTTTTATTTTTTATTATTTGAAGTATGACACATTGGGAAGTGAAAGGACAGTGTCATGAAATAAAGGGATTTCCGGATGAGATTTAGTTACGTCACAAGTACACGTTGTACACATCAGCACACTAGGTCACCAGGATTGTCCAGTATTGCGTCACTTAATCAAATAAGTCTTACAGTAACCAATTCTAAGGGAAAGGTACAATGGGAAATTACATTAGCTCCTTCCAGGGTTATTAATGATAATGTGATAGTGTATTGATCCCTATGAGGCTGTGGCTCTGTTCCTTTGTAATTCTGCTCTGTACGGTCATAGGGCAGGATCAGCAGCACACCTGAGAGGTTCATTTCCCAGCATGCATGTTGCTCAAACCTGGGAAGCCCAATCTCGAAAAACAGTCAACCAAGTAAACAAAAGATAAAAAAAGACCAAAAAAAAGAAGGAGAGAGGTCATTTGGTGTTTAGACCAGCCCGAACGAGGAAACGCCTCAAGGTTAAAAAAAGATTCACAAACAAAGAAGTAAAAAAAAAAGTCTGTCAGAGTTATCCGAGACTCCCATCATCACAGGAGCTTGTCAAAGATCAAAGCAGAGCTGAGTAAAGAAGCTCTATTAAAATAGACTGAAACCATATCTGATCTCAGCCCTCGCGGACTCCTGTGCTGGATAAAAGAGCAGCATTCCTGCTCCGTCAGTAGTTAATTGTTGCCTCAGACCAAAGAGCAAAACACAGGCTACATCTGCGTCGGCACCGTCGAGCGTTGCCAAACAGTTATCAGCCTATTATGTGAAAATCCTCCCTTGTATCAGTAAATAGGATCAGTACACTGCTTGATTACAAAGTGGTTTCCCCACACTATTACGTGGCCGTCTGTGTCACTGACCCTATTCTTTCATCTCGAGGACATTCCCACGCGCAGCAGTCGCTTGCTGATAAAGATTTTCCTCAACATGGATGGAAAAAGAGCTTGAGAATTACTATCACTATATTCAGCATCTGATTAACAGGACAGTAAAAGTGCGGCGTGATAAGAGGGTTATTAAAAGTACAATCAAATACTTATATGCACATTATGATCTAATAAAATGATAAAACAATAAAGATGACAACACAAACACAAGATTAGCATTGTGTATGCTGGTTACATTTCAACAGAAAGTCATATTAAATGACATAATTCAAAGCTGATGACATAAATTGAAATGGCGTGTGTTAAAATCATGAGATGTGAATAATTTTACCATTCTAACAAATGTCAAAATTCAAACAATCTGTGAAGGTAATATTATTTTCTGTCTCCACATCCATTCAACCTGTGAAAAAGACAAATATTGAGACTAAATGATTTCCATATAAATACAATAAAAGGCTTCACGAGTTGCCATTTCCAAAAAGGGATGAACAGGAACCAGTTATGTATCTTTTTTACTAACGTAAGACAATATGTCATGATATGTTTATATCAATATATTTATATATTATATTATACGTACAGCATATTCTTTTAAATAAATTGAAGCTCCTCTGACAGTGCGGAGCGTGTGAATTTGTGAGCAGTGAGTCACTGAGGTGATGAAACAGTCATGTGCTCTGCCATGTCAGCCTACCTTGCAAGTTGAAAGTGTGTGAAAGGTGTTAAGTGAGTCATGCAGATTTGCACTCTCGTTCCCTTCCGGTTCTTCATGTCACCTTCTTTCACTGCACTTATCTCACGTAATTCCCTTTTTCCATTGATTCCTGTTTGTCTTTGGGTCTGGTTTGTACTTTAGTGTGTTTTTCAGTCTATTTTATTCAATTTGATCCCCATCTTGACCAGGACTCCGAGGCAGAAGAGCTATCATTTCTAAATTGGACCTTTCTGGTTCAATTAACAATAGAAAAGTAGCAAAATGTTACAGAAACAGTTGTGTAATGGCAACAGTAATTTCACCACACTGGTCACAGATATGTTCTGAGCTCAGAAAGATAAACCTATCACCGCTTCACGAGAGAGACAAACCACCATTCAATCTGAACATTAAAAACATATTTTGCCATTGAACTGTGCACAACTCAGACCTGTGATGAGTTTCCTAAGTGTAAAACTTTAGATGTCGCTCGCAACGGTTTAAAAATATCATTCCTTCTATTCTAGCATAATTCTGTCAGTTCGTGGCACTTTAAAAAGAAAGGTTTACACATTATAGTAAAGAGGATGTTTGTGAAAAAAAAGATTTGTATTCATCACTGAACTTCATGAAATTGGCAGTTAATTGACAAAAAACTCAATTAGATTAATATTTGGTGTGACTACCAGTTCTCTGAGTCGCACAGATGTTCCAGGGACCTGCTGCAGGTAATGTAAGTGGTTTTAAACTTCTTGAAGAAGTCCCCACGGTTCCTCTGCTTCTGTCTCTTCATGTGTCGCAGGCTGTGGGAGTCCAACCATCTCTTTGTTCTTACTTATCTCCAAAGATAATCTCTTATAACTCTGGCTGTTCGGGATGATGCTGTTGAATTAATTTGGAATTGATCAATCACCTCCCTGTTGGCATTGATGCTTAAAACACATTAATGCAGGATAAACTGTTCATATTAAATGTTCATATAAACAGGTACATGTAGATAAAGTGTTTTGAGTCTTGTAACCGCCATTCTTATCCGACTTGACCCATCTTTCTTTCATTTATTCATCCATTATTTACTCCTTTGTCCTTCCCTTTCCCTCTCATCACACTGGGAGCTCTTCCAGGATGAATTTGGCAGATCAGAGAATAACCAGTACATACAAGCGTGTCATACAGAACATATAGCTGCCTTCTGCCCCCTTGTGGCCCTAAAGCTACAGTACAGAATTTTATTAAGTGGCCTCAGATTGATGTGGAGTCAAAGGGATAGGGAAGGTCTTCACCTAAACAGATTAACATGAACCTCATGTTGGAGTAAAGACAAAGATGTCTCTGGGCAGAATACAAGAAGAAATACACTGTTTTCCAAAACTGAAAAAATTTGTATGTGTGTGTGTGTGTCTGCTCCAATGGAAAAAGACCAGGCCTGTGATTTAATCTTGTTGACTAACCATTCCAACCTCTTCAGATCAGCTACCAGCACAAAAAACCCGGAGGTTTCATTTATGTTTTTATTTCGTCATATCAGATTTATTTTGTGTTATAATTCAAACATCTGACAGCAGTGTTGTGCATGAATGAACGCAAAAGAACGCGTTCATTGAACATGTTCACTTTTATGAGAACGGTAATAAAACCTCCACCCATTTATCAAGTAAATGTCACCAACATTAATAATTATTAGAAACACAACAGGAAATTAAAAGTAGAATGAAACGTTTCGAGAATATCTAAATAGTTGACCGGTAATTTTCTGTTGGTCGACTTATCAAATCATTTATTAAAAGCGAATTTCCCCCTGCTACTTAGTCTATAGGGTTTTTATATTGTGTTTTATTTACATTGTATATATTGGTTTATTTTTGTCGTGCACTGATTGCTGGTTGTACATCAAATTGCCCTTGAAGGATAGTAAAGATGTTATGGACAACTTTAGTTAATCACAAGCTGCACAAACCAAGCTAGAGCAGCCAGCAGGGGGCAGCCCTCAGGACATCACATGGTGATTCTGTAAGGCGTCCGAAGACAAGGTTGGAAAACTAATGGGTTATTCTCTAACAATAGGTTTTTAAAGTATGTTAAATCATCCAGAAATATAAAAGTAACTTTTAAGTAAGGCTGTCAAATATATGTAGTAAAGTAGAAAATATTTTCTCTAAAGTGTTTATCAAAAGCAGCATAAAATGACACGGACACACACACGATAATTTGTCCATCTTCTTATAGTGTTAAGTTCCTTTTGGCAATCAGCAGGTGGTGTGGCCTAGTCGGTAAGGTTGCTGTTCTTCTACAAGAAGGACCCGGGTTCAAGTCCCACTTTTTCCCGTCGTCTTTAGTGCATTATAACTGATCCCTTTAAATGGGCAGGATTTCTCCTATTAATTGCAAAATATCTTACACTACGTAAATTTAAATTAATTAAACAGAAAAAGAATTAATAAAAAAAAAAAAAAAAATGCGCGCTGCGCAGGATGTGCGCAATGGACTTCTGCACAAGATGTGGGCAATGGACATCTGCGCAGGATGTGCGCAGTGGGCTTCTGCGCAGGATCTGCGCAATGGGCTTCTGCGCAGGATGTGCGCGCGCAGTTTGTTTTTTTAATTTAATTTTTTTTATATTTAATTTCATTTAATTTCATTTTTTTTTAATATTTAATTTAATTTCATTTTTTTTTTTAATATTTAATTTTTCATCATCATCATCATTTCTCGCGCTAGTTCAGGGGTAAATGATGCTGGTCTTCACAGGTGACTGACCTACGCAAGCCTGTAGCCGCCACCCCCCCCCCCCACAGGAGATTATTTGCTTGTGTGTGTGGCCGCGGCGCTTCCTGGTTCTTCCCGGCACTACGCTGCCTCAGCGAACAGCCCGTGTATTAATCATGGGCGAAGAAAGGAGGCGGACCGCTTTTCGCAGCGCTTCTACCTCCGGTGCGGTTAGAGGATGATGGTGTGACGTTAATGTATTGTTTTACATCGCATGTGTCACGGCACGACAAATCAGTCTCCTATGTCGCCTGTACCAGGAGCCGCCCCTGTCTCTGGTTATCTTGGCTCGCTGTCTGTCCGGTAACCAGCCGTCCGGACCGCTCCGTGAATAAGGAGGAGGAGATGTTTCTTTACTTGGAATGCGGCCACTTTATTTCTCGGTTATACAGCAAGAGCAACACTCGCATTACCTCTAGTTGGTCCGTCACTTCTCGTTATACACACATTTTTAGCGTCTTTTCCCACAATGCCCAGGTGCAATACGTCACACGCAACACACTTTCCTTAAAGGGGCAGGCCATACCTGCAACACAACAGCTCTCGGGTCTCATATACAGATGGCAAGAGAAAGCAGAGACAAGACTCAGTAACTACATCCGAGATCCGATGCACCTTATTATTATCTGAGGGATTTTTACACACTGTCTGCTAAAGATTCCGACAGTAAAGGCAAGGGGTAGTGATGGATAAGGTTTTCTTTAACAAGTTAAGTCTTTCATTCTCACTTTCCACCTTAAAACTATGAAATGAACTGAACTATGAACTAGTTCAGAATTTAAATGGTGAACTATGAACTTGAGCTATTCATGTTTACTTGTATGAACTGAACTTTGAACTAGTTCATGAGAGGTGTGAACTTGCACAACACTGGCTGTCAGAAAACTGTGTGTGATGAATTTGACCTGTCTGTGTTTTAATGGCATCAAACAGATAAGTGAGGTTAAGATTTGAGACGCAGACTAAGAGGGAAACTCAAATGGGGGGAGGAAACTGGGCTATAAAAGGAGGAAGAGCTGACTCTCATACTTGATTGGTTCCACTAATGTGCGTGAAGCATCTGAAGATGACCTATGCTGGATCACATGGGGAGCGTGATAAAAGGACAAACAGTGACTTCACAGTCTGAGCCTTCTTCGAAACTACCATCATTATCATCGTCAGTCTGCTGCACAACAATGATACAGATATTTGATCACACATAGGATTAGCTTTGTTCCAGTTTGTGATGGTTTTGAACTCGGGGTTATACAATTACACAAACAGGGGATACATCACAAAGAAATTAATACAACACAACTTTATTAATCCAAAAGGCAACCGGGTTCAGGGCAATCACAAGAAAACTTAAATCCAAGATACAGACATTCCACTGAATCAATAACACAATGGAACATCTGTTCAGTTGCTTTGAACCAGAAAAAAATAAATAAAGGTTGTAATAACTAGCTAGATAAATTACACCGAAGAGCTCAGCCATTTCCTCCTGTCATCTGGACTGTGAAATCTGATCGTAATGTTATTAAATATGTTATAGTTCTGGTAATTGATGAAGAGAGAGAAGACAAACACTGATGTTTGTGTAAATAGCGTAATATATTAAGATTTGGACATACAAGTGTTTGACCATCTCCGTGGTAGATTCCTGACATTCCTGAGGGTTTCTTCATTGCCACAAGTACAAAGATGTGAAATCAGGCATCTTTTCATTACCCAACTAACACTTCCCTGTGTATTTTATCTTTTTTAATCGGCCACTTTATAAAACCTTGAATTTAAGGAGACTTTCTATTTATTACAAGGTTTTCCCCCTTTGTAAAATAATTGATTTCCAACTTTAAGCGTGAACTTCAAGGGGAAACAAGGGAGGATTCACATCCCTCTGCATTACACACACTGACATGTGACAGCACAGGACAAGAGAATAACCATTGTTGTAAATGGATGGGGGGGAAAAGCACAGCACCGCCCGGTACCACACACACATCAATCACTGCTATTCAGCCCGGCTTTAAAGCACAATTGTTCTTCATCCTCTCTCTGTTGATGTTCCTGCAGACAGACACGGTGGTGTTTTACATGTCGGTGAATGCATGAGGACTGAGGTACATCCATTCCATCTGCATGCGCTGGAACATGTGGAAGCAAGTGGAGTGCATGTGTAACTGTATAGGGGAAGGCTTTTCCACTTCAGTAGCAAATGGGCCAGATATAGTAAAATCCCTGGGGTTCGTCTGGTCTACATGTCACACACAGCAACAAAGTGCACGTTTAGTGCATGATCTTATTTTACTCACTCCTTTAGTGTTCAGTGGTAGGAACAGCACGTAGCTGTGTCAAGTCACGTCCTATAATAAATATGCACTCTACTGAATCTGAAAATGTTATTTGCCCCTCTTTACTACATCTGGTACATTCTAATGACACTTTTCATTCATCCACAATCACATAAATTATTAAATATTATAATGAGTCTAAATAAAAATTCTTAATATTCTTAATATTTGAATTTAATTCAGGCATTACAAAATAAAGAATGCATGATGTGGAGAAACATAATTATATGTATATGTCACTGCAGCAGGCTCCATTTCATCATATTCACTTAAAAAAACATGATATGAGTTATCTCATGTCTCTGTTTTTTATTGTTTATAGGTCGATTTACTGCTAAATATAGTGTAAAATCAATATGATCATGGATCTTGGTTAAAAGGATTTTACAGTATGTCTGATATAAGACATTATAATACGTCCCTCTATCAGACATGATGGGATGAGGATATAACAGGATCTGTAGTGGAGTTTGTGTATTTTATGATCGCTGACATGCAGAGAAACAGTGAAACCAGGATTTGTGTCTTTTGTCCTTTAAATAAGAGGGTGGGGTCAACATGCCTCCTCACTTCATGCAAGGGTCCCCCCCATGCTCCTCCTCCTGCCTCCACCTCAGAGTCAGGTGATCGGGTGCCCACCACCTTCTCTGTGCCGGTCGAGTGAGCTCACCCCGGGGGAGTAGGAGAAGGAGGAGGAGGAAGAGGAGGAGCAGGTGGCTTCTGTTGGTGCTGCTGGTTGAGGAGCACGCTCCCGGGGAGAGGAAGACGCACAGCATGGGCTGACCGATCCAGGGAACCGCTCTGGGGTTGTTTTTTTGACATTCAGAGATGGACGAACCAAATATCCTGAGACGCCGCGGTCTGCAGGTAAATGTTGGGCTGTCATGACAACGGCGTGGTTGTTTCTGGGCAAACGGGATGATATGATGAGGGTGATGATGGAGATGGTGATGATGATGATGGGGGACGATGCGAGGGATTTCTCCAGGAATTGCTGTGAGAGCTGATCTTAGCTCCTCATAGCTTATATGTATTTTAAGCCTTTGCCATTTATCCTTTACTCCCCATAATGATTATAATTATAGTAAATGTTATGATTGTTGTGTGTTAATAATTTATTTCATGATGTGTGTTGATCAACATGCTGTGACTCTATCATGACTGAACATGCATTGGTGCACTGAATGCATTTAAAGGCTATAGCAGCAGCTGACCTCCCTACTCATGTGTTTATATTTCTGAGCTCTCCATTGGTGCTCAGGAGGATCTGGTCGCCTTGGTGACAGCAGCACAAAAAGAGAAGATTCCTGCAGGAGTGGCAGAGACCTCCCTCTAATCTCCTGCGTGTTTATCTCTCAGAAATAGACCCCGAGAGGAGAGAATCAAGTGTCTTCTTCACTGTGTGTTTTAGTTTCTGCATAAATTAAGTGGCCTTGTTTCTATACCTCAGGTCTGATGTGAAGGAGGTGATGTTGTTTTTGTCATCAAAGACACATCCGTCCAAAACCAATGTTCCCAGTCAATTACAGTAATTTGTTTCCTTTCCGACTTGCATTCATCTGCAATTTAGATTGAAGTGGCCCTGTGATTATACTGATAATGAACAGGGTGGTGAGATTATTCAGGTTTTCCGCCGTCTCCCTGAAATCAATCATGTTGTCTAAGTCTTCATTAAGTACTGCTCCACAAATGGTCTGATTGGTGATTAAGCTTAAATTATAGTGAGTAAAACATATTTAAGGTGCTTTTTACAGTATCTGCTCCCTTACTTTGTTTTTAAATGCGATGTTGCTCACAGTCTGAGACGGACTGTCTTGAGATGTAATTGATTCCTATTGGAGAAACCGTTTAATCAGTGCCTCAAAACGATTTTGTGCACAAGCCTGAGAGCCACCCATCCATGTTCCCCAAATCCTGATTGGCAAGGGCAGTTTTTCAGTTGCCTAAGCTCAAACGCAGTAGCCGTGGGCTAGTGAGGATTTGTATCCTTGCCAGTAAATGATGAGGAGACCTACTTGTCGTGCAAGAAACTAGGCCATACGGCATCTAATGATATTTACACTGCATAGAAATGAAGATAAGTGGGAACGACAGAGAAGGGTGTTACGTTTAGGGAAATCTATCAGGAAAACATGTGAACCTTAGCATTTTTAGCTTAAAAAGCATTTTATAAATGACCGCTAAGCATCACAAAACCTTCACCCTCCTTCCTGTTTATCCTGAGTAGGCAACATGTGCTTTAATTTCACAGAAACAAACAGTCCATAGGTCTAACAGCCCCCTTACATTTAACCAAGCTGCATCAGATTTCACACACTTGTGCTTTTGTCCATTAACACCCATTAGTTCTATTTTGAGTCATGGAAAATATGATAAACGCTCAATCTCTCAACGTGAAAGAAAGTGAAACCAAATCCTGGATCCACCCCATGATGTCCACATCAAAATGTTGTGGGATCTTCCCTGACACACGCAGCTCTGTTGTTTCTGTTTAATCTTCCTTACAAACAAACACACATACAAACCAGCCAATAAGCAAACAAATTGAACCCACTGGGAAAACTATAGTGGCCGTCTCTGCTCAAACAGATATAGCTGATATCTGCATTTCAAAGCAAGGTTTTAATAAAACATTAAATGAAAATATGTGTTTAAGAAAGTGGTCTTAATTTAATCTTTTCCATCTCTTCATTCCAGAAAGAACTGAGTCTTCCTCGCAGGGGAAATGTGTAAGTCTTATCCACTGAGTTATTCTGTGTCTCATTGTCTGTCTCTGTCTCCTTTGCCCTCTCTCCCTCCTCTTCAAACCAGACCAGCCAGGTGTCTGTCACTTGTCATCCTTATTGCGCTGCATGCATGTCCTATATCACCATTACACAGCAACCTGTGAAACCGCTAATGCAAATCGCTTGACAGACAGAGCCGTCTCACCGCTCAGACAGGTTTTGCTTCAAGGAGGAAAGCGAGAGCAACAATCTCTGATGGTCGCTGCTGTGTGCAGGGAGTCTTATCAGTAATCAATACCTTGCCACTCCCTAGCTGCTAACAATCCATGCTTATTGTGATATGTGAACCAGTTTTCTCCATTTTGCTGCAGCAGAGTTGATAATCTCTCCAAGTGATAATGCATTAAAATATGCGAGCGAGCTGAGCAGGATCTCACAGATAGTGGTGATGTGATTTTTACCGCCATCATTTCCCTGTTCCGAAGTCAGATGTTATTATCTGATGATTAAAGACACTGGAGTTACGGATGATCTGATGTTTCAATAACAGAGAAGTGACACATTTGAAAAGCATCAAGGAAGTTGTGACCTTGCTGCTCAAAGAGGAGATAATCCAGTCAGGAAGACTTTTTTTTATTGTCACTAACCTATTCAGGGACTTTACAATGTCATTAGGGAAGAGTGACATCCACAAGTGTTCCACTCTCAATGAGTCAGACATCTTATTAGAATCACGGGACGTACTAACAGCAGAGCTGAGAGGTGATAGGCCTTTAAAAAACAAACACTTAAAGCCTTCACCTCAAGGACACTTTAATTTTTGATGTGGGAAGTGTGTGAGATGAATGTGTTATAAATTGCTTTTCTCATTTTTATATCATGTATAAGGATGAATGGTGTTGAAGCCAATTTTTGTTTATTGCAAATAACCTTTTCCTGAGTAAATTATTGAGGTGATGTAAATGCGTATAACTTATGATTTGAGTGAAGTTTCTAAGGAATAATTTTGGATTTATTATCTGATCTTTTATCTATTGAGATAATCAGACGATGATCGGCTGTGATAGAAGGAAGGGTCGGGACCGAGTCTCATCAAACACTTGGGAGACAAGGCATCAGTATAGCCAAAACTCTTTGACCTCATGTTAGACCATGTTCTGTTAGTTTATTTGAAGTTAAATTAAATTAAGGTAACAGAATTTTGGACTGAAGTGTTTTGTGAGTCAAGAAGCTCACTGACACTGGCTCCAGCTGACATCTGATGGCCCCTCCCCAGGCCCCCTGTCCTGTCAGTAGTCTTTCTCTAAACAAACTATTCACCTACTAACAATACTTACAAGTAATATGAAATTTGTTACGGTTTATTTTAACCAAGCTTTTTCGAAGTACACAATGTGCTTGAACCAGGATCAGTTTTTGAAATACATTCTGTGATGTGTGGCTTTGCTCAAAGAGTGGAAAGTGAAAAAGGAATGGCTTTTACCTTACTGAATCACGAATTGTGCACAGATGTTTGACATACAATGATAAATGGCCCCTCTGTGTAAATTGTGGCCCCTTCATGGCCCCGGATTTAACATATTGTAGATGCAGCACCGTAGTAGCCCTGTTTTGAGACTTTTGATTTATTTTCACAAACAATGGTTGGGATTTAAAATGAAAGAAAACAGCTATAGCTCATAGGAACATGTTCTCTGCACTGTTTGAAACAACAGGATCCCCAAGAGGTGTAACGTTCAAGGCTGCTTGAAAACTGCAAACCTGACAGTTGCAACACTGATACGACCTGCTGTCGACGTTTTACTATTTTTGTTCTAATGGTATGTCTGTATAGATACGTAACTAATACTAACCCTAAACATACTCAACCCCTCAGTCCATCAATCACTTAATTTTAATAAACTTTACTATACAACACTTACAAAACAAGTTTAGGGTCAAGACAACAGCAAGAGTCATTCTACAATGGTGGAGATAACATGACAGCATTGCGGAATAAGACAAACAAATGAGGTGGCAGCTAAGTAATCTGGAGAACAATGGATTTAAACAAAAGAAGGAAAGACAAATAAAGGAAAGGAAAAATAGGTATCCATTTTTTTTTTAAACCTTGTTCTTCATTCCCCCAATACAGTTTAGTGACTCAAAGTAGTTATGCATCAACATGTTAAAGGAAGGAGCACTGCCATTGCTCTTACAAGTAGGGATATGATATAATCAAAAGATAAGCCTTTCAATCTCTCAGTGGTTCATGTTGTAATGGATGACAGGAGAATTCCGGTAGCACCTGAAGGCACCGCCGGCTCCTCCTCCCCGGGAGCTGACGCGGCTGCGCGGCGGAAGACGCTGCTGCTGTTGCTGGAAACTTTGTGTCACTCTCTCGCTGTTTGGAAGAAAGAAGGCGTCCGTCGGTTTCATGTCGTGTCCCGCCGGAGACTGAACCGTGCCCGCGGGGAGACACTGCTGAGAACCGGGGCGGACATGGCCGCCACACCCGCTCGGAACCACAGAGCTGCCGCTGCTGCTGCCTCCGTGTCGCGGGTCTGGGGTCAGTGTGTACCGGAGCTGCTGAATGGAGTCCGAGCTGTTGGACATCGCGTACTGGCCTAGCTAACCACCAGCACCACCCCCAGCAGCACCAGCAGGACCACCAGCACCACCGGAGCCGGGGACATCATGCTCCCGATTTGAATCCTCATTTCTAATTCGGCTTCCATCGGTCACCGCCACCATGTCTGACCAAAACTACTACTGGACCGTGCTGCCGAGCTACAAAACTAGTTTTGTGACTGGGGCCATGATGAAAAGATCGAAAAGGTAACAGCAACCTGCCACGACGTGTATTCATACGTATATATCTCCCTGCACGTGTAAGACGACCCAGACACAAACATGTCCCGTGTGTCTGTGCTTGTCATCAGCAGCTCCGCCGCAGGGATCAGCGATTTTCTGAACCTTAACGTTGAGCTGGTTGTTTCTCCGCGGCACGTAAACGCAGCGTCGCCCCCCCATCCCCGCAGCGACTGCTCCCATCATCACTGTCCCCTTCACGTACCTCCTTAATGTCACCGTGAGAACTACGTGTATTACTGCGTGTGTGTGTGTGTGTGTGTGTGTCTATCACATCCGCCCTAGTTTTTGTTTCCGACAGAGAAACGTGGCCATTGTAATGATCAGTGTGTGTGTGTGTGTGTGTGTGTGTGTGTGTGTGTGTGTGTGTGTGTGTGTGTGTGTGTGTGTGTGTGTGTGTGTGTGTGTGTGTGTGTGTGTGTGTGTGTGTGTGTGTGTGTGTGTGTGTGTGTAGGCAGACTGCATTGTCTGCTAGCAGCTGTCGCATTAAACGACACAGTCCCAGTGCTGATCGATGCACTGATGTGGTCAGTGGGACTGTAAACGTGCTGTTTATTTGTGAGATAGATGTGATCAGGCCTCACAATATGGAGGAGAGCAATTTTCCTCCCATGCCCTGTAAGGACTCAATGTGTGTTTTGACTTTGTCTTAATCAATCACAGTTTTGTCCTCTTTGTCACAACACCAATATTTCTGATCTATTTCTTATTTGCAATGATCAGTGTCATTGACTAATTAAATGAGAAAACATTTGCAGTCGTTTTTAAATGTATGCTGTGTAGCATTTGGAATATAAGCAAAAATGTTATCAAGTTAAATATTTTCATTTCACTCGATGTCAATAATTATCGGTTATTAATCAATAAACATTGCAGTTGTCATTTAAAAAGCTTTTTAGCCGGGAACGTGGCATCTTGTCCTTTTAGGAACCTCTTGTGCTTTTCATGGATTTTCAAAAATCAGCAGATGTTCCTTTTGAATTATAATATATAATCTATATCTTTAGTTGTGAAAACCCCAGCCATTGTTTGTGATACAAACATTCACGATTTCAAACGTTTGTTCGTGGAATTGCACTAAAACCACTGGACGGATTACCACAACACTTGGTGGAAGAAGGTGCTATGGATCAAGGAAGAATCATTACATTTTGGTGTGGCTCCAGATCAGGGGGCGGAGTGTGATCTTGGTGAAAAACACCAGGTATATTTAATGATTAATTAGAATGCCATTTGGTGCAGCCTGATTAAATTTAAGGGGACAGTTTGACCTTGACGGAGGTGTACCGAGCTCTGCTGGGTGTTGTTGTAGTCTCTAAATGAATTGGACCTTTGATAGATTGCTGCAGATTGAAAAAAATATCGCAATAATTACTGATATTGTTCCATTGCCCAGCCCTATCGTAAAAAATCCCCGGTCCTCTGTGAAACTACCCTCTCTTTCCATTTAACAGCTTGGGATCATGCATCAGTCATGCAACCCACTGAGCACAGCGTGGCTTTCAGCGCAGCTTGGTGAATAAATGCATCCCATTCACCATCAGCAGACATGTGAAACTTGCAGGCCTTTACATCTCAGTGGCCTATAGTCATCATCCTTCATGGGTTCCTGCAACACACACACACACACACAAACCACCATTGTTTGGTCTTGAATATGAGTGGCCTTATCGCGGCCAACTGTTGATTAAGCTCACGTGATCATGTTGTGACACAGTGATGCTTTCATGCCATTTTTGCTCAGGCTCTATAGTGTGAAAGGGTTGTCTGTTTATTTTCTGATAAGAATAAAATGGCGTTTGCTCATCGTGTATTATGTGGTTTGGAGCGATGTTTTGGCAAAGTCCAGCTCTTATTGTCTCTCTCTCATACTTCTCTCGGTTGCTTTGCCTCCTCTGCTACATTTTGGGTGGGGGGTCATACACCGAGCGAATCTGCCTCAACGCCGACCCAGAAATGTCAGGCTCTGTCATCGTTTCACCCCCTCAATTATTTTAGGTCACTGCCAGAGAGAGAACGGGAGAGCGATGGCATCGGCGTCGCCGAGATGAAACAGAGAGCATGATGGGATTACACGCGGTGCAAAAAAAATCTTAGAAGAAGCTCCAAGTGTATGTTGAATGAAGGCATTGGCACACATAGCACAAGATGTACAGATGGCTGAAGGCACCATACATACAAAAACAACACCATTAACATTCAGACTTTAATGAACTGATTCATAATCACACTGGCGTCTGTGTGGGCGAGTCCCAGTCAGAGAAAAGCCTTGTATTTTTAGTACTAGACTGATACTAATATTGGGGAATAAAACATTTCTACAGTAGATACAAATTTGGATTGATTCCTATTATGTTTCAATGATGTTATCAAACACAAATGACAAAGAAATGTCATTGAGGCTTTATATTTAACATCTCAAGTACAACCTATAAATAAATTGAGCTTGAGACAAGAAAATAAACAGGTTTTCACTCAATGTTTACATAGATGTTTATCCTGTAGTGTTTGTACTGTAAACTTTTTCATATCGGCAAACGTAAACGCCTGTAGCGATTTTGAGCGGCCAACAGATGAATCGATCGGGCCAGAGTTCTATCTGCAGCTGTCACCTTGGACAAAAAGCTGAGCAGAGGAAGAGGCACACCAGCTTCAAGTTGAAGTCAACCAGCAGAGCAAAAACGGAACCAGTTTTTATCTAAACATCACTAACAGTTACTTTTATATTTACAGCACTAGACCACACCTCATGGAAACTGTCTATCAAAACTGGGCAGCATGAGCTCTAGGCAGAGGTGACACGTGGTGATGAGGTGTCGAGTACCAAGTTGCATTAACTCTTGAGGCTTCAAGAGTACGAACGACAATCTGACTCTTGATTATCAGTGCCTATGGATTGTTTTTTGTTTACATGCAAACACTACACACTTTTATTTATTGAAAGTTCATTTTGGTTTGTGGTATTTCCGTTGTTTGGTTAAGTTATGTGGTCGGCAGCATTTCTTCTGAGAAGTACAGGAGGAAAAGTCAAAGTAACACACTACACACTCGAGGAGTGAGTGTTTACATATAAACATGTTTGTAGCTACACCATTGCTTTTACCATCACAGCCATCAGTGTTTTCCTTGTCACGATCAACAACTGGAGTTTGTATGTTGACTACAGTATGTTTTTATTTTACATGACTGTTTACTGCACTGATGAAAGAATGATAAACAGCATGTGCCTCTGGGTGAATGTGTTCGGAGCTGCACAAGCGAAGGTTTCATCTTGTCTTTTTGTTTTTCCTCCTCTCACAGTTCCCGCAACAACAAGAGAAGGACTCTGGCGGTCGGGACCCCGTCGCCCACGCTCTCACGACCTCTCTCACCTCTCCCACTCGCCACAGGTACTTGTGTGTTGTTTTTTTCCGTTGCGTCTCTGCTCTTGTTGTTGTGGCAATTAGACTTGAGGTTCATTGGGCCTACTGTAATAGATATGATTGCACAGAAAGCCGACAAGTGAGTGAAGCTAAGCTGATGAGATGAACAGCTTCATGTGACAGGAGAACGCTGTATATTGTCTCGTATATGTGCCTTCAGCCTTGTGTTTGCTTGATGCTGGATGTCACAAGGTCTCTCTGTGGTGTTAATCAAGTGTTTATTATTGTTGGATATTACGGTGTATAGGACATGCAATCATTTCTCCCCTAATGATGAAGTTGCTTCCTTTTGGGGATTCATTCAGCTTCTTCACACTGAGTCATTCATTCTCTGCTCACGTTTTTTTAAAATTTGATTCAGGGTGTGGCTTTAATTTGCCCACAGGGACTGGCATGGAAACCTTTAGTGACACTTTCAAAGAGTTTGTGATGTTGTGGGATCAACAACAAGACTTTCTGCTGAAGCTAAGATTAGATTGAGCAGGGGAGAGGCCTAGCCTACTTCTACGAGCGTGTTACTGTGATTTAGTTTAGAAGCTTTAGGCTGAAACATGAAATGACAAACAGGCTGCAAAATTTAGGATTGTGATCACGGTGCGTATTTCAAACTGAGCATTTAAAACGAGGGGATACACAGAGACATAATTCAACACTACAGCACTATCCGTTTCTTATAGCTGAGGATCAGGTTCTGTAACGGCTTGTTCTTGTTTCTTCAGCTGGCAGCAGCCCTTCAGAAAGCCCCAGAAATGTCTCTGCCAGCACTTCTGCCAACTTCCAGTTTGCCCGCAGGTAAGAATGAACTCGAATGCTATTTAATATGGATCTGGTCTAAAAGTCCTCTGGCTCAAAAAGCTGACTCCAGTTATATTTCCTGTATCCAGTGCATAAATTACCAAAACATAGTGGGTGATCTTCAAAAAAACACCTGTATCCCGATAACAAACCCAATCTAAATCGAATCTTTCTTCCCATGAATCCATGAAATGTACTGATGACAATATCCAGATGTGAACCAGCCAATGGACTTGTCTGTTTTAAACCATTTAAAACACAGTTTTGCATTTAAGCAAGGGTTGGAAATCCTGGAAATAGTCAATAGTCAATAGGCACTGCCTGAAAAATGGTAGAAGCTGACTTTTCTATGACTAGCTCACAAACTTCTGGCTATCGTCTGTGCTTCGTCGGTATATGTCTCTCTGGCTTGTCAAGACTCCGATGATGCACAGGGAGAGCACAAGCAGGTGGCACGTAGGCATGTTGGTGTGTTAATGACAGACTTGTTTCATTTCATCTGGCACGATTGAAATGATTGGTCTTGTTTATTAGAGTTCTGCAACGGCCACAGTCCCCGGCTTTTTCCTTTTTTTCAGACAACTTATTTAATTGATGGGTATCCGGAAAAGGATTTCAACAAATGAGATAAAAAGAGTTTCTAAAACTACGTATCAATCCTAGCTTTATAGACTGTTTTCCAAATGGTCATGCATCAATATCATAAAAGCCCTCATAGTCCCTAATTTATTCTTCACCATATCCAGAACTCGACAGAATATGTTAGTCTCAGTTACCTTTTTTCTTCATTGGCTGCTTTTAACGATTATTCAGCCACTGCAGCAGCTGTACATGATCCATCACACACTTCCTTGTGAGGTGGTTGAAAAGGTGTGTCGAGATTTCTTCAGATGTTCTACAGATGTCTTTGATTTGGTAAATCGGACTCAGCGGAACCACTTTCGTGGTCAGTTCCTTGTTTGGCAGCAGCTCCTCATCTATCATGCTGCCAGTTCATGTGTACCCTGTACCTCATGCATGAAAGATGACTCGATTTGGTCGATCGGCACAGCTATATAGTAGGAAGTCATTTTCTTAGTTTGTAAACAAAGCACAGAGCCACATTATTAGGCTATATCGAGTGTAAATGTCATAAAATGTCATAATCTTATCACATCTTTATGATCATTCAAGATCTTCAACTTCTATCAGAAAACTGTTAAACAAGTTGATCTGATAAAACTGTTACAGCTGAAATTCAAAACATAAGAAATAACTGCCTGTAGAAAGTCTTAATTTCTTGTAGTGAGAGTTCAATAGCCAGGGTAGTCGGAGTCGACTAAGCAAAAACTGGCTCATATGGACCAAATCAGAGTGTTATCCTTGTTTTCTTACTATAAACTATAGCCTTTCCGTTTCTATAAGAAAACGAAGTTGCATGAACACTGAACATGCCCTGGCTTCTTCCCTTTTGCCCATGTAGTAGAAATGAGGGAATGGTAGAAAAAACTCCAATCAGCCGAAAGGCCCGGGGGCCGCTCTCTGGAGATGGTTCTTGGCATTTGTTGAGGCAAATAATGTGGCAAGTCGCTGCACACACACACACACAGACACACACACACGCAAACTATTTACTCAGACCTCTTATGATTATGGGCAAAAGTTTCGGAGCTTGCCCTCTCATCACGCTTCTTGCAACTGTTTATAGACTCGCTGGGAGGGAGCAGTGTACACAACTGGCATCCTTTTCTAGTGGAGGAAAACTAGTGTGTTATTTACTTGCTAGTGAGGAGATTGTGGCATTAAACATGTGGGCTCATTCTGAAGGAGGTAATAATACATAAATATAAACGTCACAAACGTGCTCAGTCTATCTGCCTGAATGTAATTAAAATGTACCTTATTGCTGCTCATCTGATCTATCATGTGTTCTGAGTTAGCTTTTATTGTTGCAGTGCAGTGTAGCATATTGCACCATAAGCTCAGGGATGGAGAGGGGATGTCTCCTGGTGGAATCGGCTACATGACTCATCTAATTTTATTGAGACTTTTTAAGCTGCCAGTGTGTAGACAGATGCTGTGACTGCACTTTCCAGATCTCTGCTGGGTTTATTTGTTATTCACACAAGCTGTGTAGCCCGACTGCTTGTGCAAATTTATTTTCATGTAAACATGGAACACCCAAAATCACTGCTTAATAAAAAAGTCCCTTTGATGCAAGTGAAGTAAAACCATGGTAAAGAACAATCCCAAGGGAGAGGCTCCCAAGGGTTTAATTGCAGCTCCCTTTTAAACATTGAAAATGCTTTTTTGTGTTTACTTTGGGGTGTCCACAATAGTTATTTTTTCTCCTTTTACACAAAGTATTTATTCTAGCATTAGTTAAAAACTGTATTTGAATGTTATCTTCCCCTTAAAGCTAGGCTTGGTAATCCTTGAAAAGAGCCGGCTACACATAAAAAATATGCAACCAATACATTATTCAGCTTTCAGACATGCACTGAACTTCAGATAATCTCCTTACATTCTCCGGAGGGGCTGGATGTGAGAACGGAAATGTCTGAGACAGAGGCTACAGACATACTCCGTGGTTTCTCCTGCCAGCCCCCTTTAGTCAACACTCTGGAGAATGTGAGCTAATGCAGAATACAGCAGGAGATCCTCCGGAGGATCACATCTAAAATGCGACAAATGCAAAACCTTTAAAGGAAAATCGATACAAATATCTCAGGATGAAAAAAGCAGTGCCATATACGTAGAGGACAGTGACCAAGATGTCAAGAGAGCTCCTTATGATGTTTATGGACGATGTCAGCACCGGGATTTATATGTAGTGTGCCGTGCTTTATTACAAACACGTGTGAACAACTGAGAATCTTGCTGCCTTCCTCATATGAAAAAGGTAAATTCTAGTGAAAGTCCGGACTCAAACATTCGCTGGAGGTCATGTGTGAAGCATACAGGTTGCGTTTATTAAAATCCTGCTATAGGGATGTGAAGAAGATTTCAACAAATCAGATAATAAGTGTTTCAGAAACAACTCAACAAACCCTGCCTTTAAACTTTGAAGGACCTTTATTCAACCTCTGAGGGTCATTCGTAATGGTTTTACTGGACTATAATGGATTGCATACATATCAGATATAAACCATATGAGAAAGCACACATGTCCAACATCTCACTAATCCTCCGATCCCGGCGCAGAACAATCCAATCTCATCGCATCACGGCTGATGTAGCTGCGTGTGCCCAAGAGCTGATGTCTGCGAGCAAAACATTCAACCATTCTTGTAAGCTCAGATCGAATCAGTGAAAGAAACCGGGCCACATCCTCAGAGTGCCATATTGAACTAAAAAGCAGCGGTGATAGAGGCAATGATACAAGTGGAAATTTCACACATTGAGTCTGAGGTTTTCTGTGTGTAGTAGCAGCCTGGCCGGTGTGCGTCATGGTGTGTATGTACATGTTGTTTATGAGTGTACTTTGTGTGTGTGTGTGTGTGTGTGTGTGTGTGTGTGTGAGAGTGTGTCTATAATGAGTCACAGGCTCCCAATGCTGTTGGTCCCATTACTGCAGTATGATAGCATCCTGTCAGGTGTTCAGCTGCAGCAAACCGCCACTGGCTGCGAGCTGTGACAGACAAACAGAACTTTGGCTATGACAACCAGTCCCACTGTCATTAAACACTTTTATTTTTCTCTCTCACCCTGCCCCTCTTCTTTCCTGCACCTCTCTTCTCCTCCATTTGTGTCTTCCTCTTTTTTTGCCTTTGTGCAGCCAACTGGCCCGAACTGAACGGTAAGAAAACAACAAACTTCCCAGTTGTAAAACTTGTGTGAGAAGATTGTTTTTTTTTATTCTAATGAGATTTTGCAGGTCTAGGAAGGACATGCATGTTTGATGTACAATGTCAATTGAACACTGAGGAGTGTGCAACTGTTTTGTCTCTGCAGACCAGATGGGCGGAGGTGGTCTGTGGCGTCAGTTCCCTCGTCTGGATACTGCACCAACGCACCCAGCTCATCAGTATCTGTAAGCTCACACTGTTTCTGTCTCTCTGCGTTGCCCCCTTTCCTATATCTCTGTAAGACCTGTCTGTCTTTCATTGTCAGATCATCACCATTTCTCCAACACATGCCAGGAGGGCATTTATCTTCCTGTTTTACTTATACTCACCGCATCAGTGGCTTTACAGTGATGTGATGTCTTACGGTGCAGAATGACTAAATCAATCAAACTTTATTTGTTTGCACTTTCCATATAGGTTAGTGCAGTTTGAAGTGCTTCACAATTGACTGATGAGCCAATAATAAGACAAAAATCCCATCCCATTATACACACTGCCTATAAACGGTAACATATTTAAAAAGCTTTAAAATGCACCATAAATCTGTTTACACCCTGAACCAGGATCGTCTTTTGGATGGGAAAAAAGGCAACTGAGTAGAAAGTTGAAACTGGATCATCTCATTTTAGTCACATTTTCTGTGTGTTGCTAATATTTTGATCCACATTTTGCAGCAAAATGATTCCGCTGTTTACACACTTGTTAAACACTTAGATATAACCAATGAATAGACCACCAGTGATCATGGTTGGTGAAGTGGACATGCAAGAGAGATTTAAGTAATAATTATCTCCCTGCTGTGAGAGTGAAACTTTACTAAATCTGTAAAAGCAAATATTTCGATGATGTATTATGTCATCTTTTTTAATGACTCAGCTAAAACCGGATCTATCCAGTGATGAAGCATCCTTCCATCTTCTGCCTTCAACCACAGTTTCCACCACAGAGAGGAAACAGGAATGAATCCTCGCATGCCTTTCCCACAGTTTTTCTGGGAATGATTTATTCAAGAGCGGTTATAATTGACGATGGACTGTTTTATATTTCGTGACAAAGTACACAAAAGTTGGACTCAGTGCGGTTGGTTTTCTGGCAAAATGCAACTATCAACACTGTGTACGTGGTGAAACTAAAGAGATTAAGGCATTCAGAGTGGTTGGAAAGTCATACACTAGTTAATGTTTCACAACGGGACCATTCTTCTTAAATAAATGACTTCATAACTAATTGATTTGAGCTCCACTCTGCGAAGCCGCCTCGAAAGTACAGGGATAATAAGTCTAATCATCAAAACAACAGGTCTTGATGAAATGCATGCTTTCTCTTTCCTGCCTGACATCACCAAATGGGGAGGGGCCGTGCAGTGTTTTCAAATGTTCTCACTCAGCTTTTCCTCTCAGGAAAAAGTCAAACGAGGGGAGCGAGTCCAGTCTCCCAGCTACACCAAATGGTTATTTGTCGAGGGTTTCTGTGGCGATTATCTTGATTTTGTTCTTCAAAGTCATTATCGAAACTGCAGTCTGTCGTAGCAAAACAATGCCCAGCTCCATGGGAACGGTTGTAATTTTGTACGGCCAACCACATGGCTTTAGTCAATGAGGTCAGCCCTCATCGCACAATGGTCCTTTCAGGCTCGCCGTCAGTGAGGTCTTTATACTGCTCTCACTTGCTTCTGACACGTCTACAGTTTCCTCCTCAGGGTATCTTTCTCCTCCATCTTTTTTATCATTCTTTTCTGTCTCTTTCATGCTCTTGTTTTTTCTGTCTTCCAGTTTCTTTTTCACTCTGTTGTTTTTTCCTCTGCTAGACGTTTTTCCTTCCTGCAGTCAGTTAGTTCCCTTTGCTCTTCCTCCATTGAAACACAAGATCCCAGCCAGATGGGAGTTCTCATAAATTCCAGGCTGCGTGTCACATATTTTGGCTGGGAAAGAGAAAACCAATGCATGCATGGCCAACGCAACAGCTGTTGCTGACTTCCTCGGGGTGCGCTGCAGCAGGAACGGACAAAATGCTGCTTCAGGGGAGCAGAACACTAAATCTCACAGAGTCCCCTTTTTTAAAAGTAAAAAGGGGATTTGTGAGGTTTTACTTTGCTGCAGCATTTCTCAACACCCCCTTGTTAAGTCTTACATCTAATTCAGATCCATAGAAGAACACGAAAGCCTTTAAGACTCTGGGTATTAACAGTATAATGAGTGAATATATGAGAGAGAGGAGTGGTGTTACTTATCAGAGGAAGCTCAGGATGTTATATCATCAAAGCTGCAAAAGCAAAACCTGACATAGTTACAAATGAGTCAAGAAAAGTAGGCTATGAAGAGAATAAGTAAGTTAGTATGTAGATGACACTGTTAATTCCATTTGAAAGTGATTACACTTATTCTTGCTCAATGTAACTTCTCTTTGTCCACCGTCTGCTTTTCCCTCCCAGTCCTCTTCATCCCAGGAGTTATTGCACCAGTTGCCCTTCCAGCCCACACAAGATGATCTCCACTTCCTGTTCAAACATTTCCGGAGTACGGAGAGTGTGGCGGACGAAGAAGGAGCACACCCCCCGCCCGCTGTCAGACTCCGCTCACGCAGTCTCAGGTAGATTGGAATCATACAATAACTGCATGGACTGTTTGCTTGTTACACTAACATTTCCATAACACCACACTGCACTGGAAGAGAGATAATGATGCCCTTAGGGTTGAGCAAGAGAGCGGATGGATGTCATGAGGTTTGGGCACTGAAGTCAACTCAAACACACTAATGTTAATTTCTGAAATATTCTTATTCCATAAATTAGATACAAATATAACCAGTTTTAAAGAAGTTGAATTATCACAGTGCCATATGCCAGTATATCAGTATGCTAGCTCATATGCTAAACTGTCTGAATTTGACAAGTGTAGTCTTGGTATATATTATGCACATAATGCAGAACATTGTGAAGGAGCTGCTCACAGCTCAACAAAAACTTAATATCTCAGCCTCACTCCTGCCCTTGTGTTTAAATGACTTATTTAAACTTATAGGTCAATTGGTAACTAAATGGTTAACATGCTGAACATCAAGGCCGTGAGTGTGAATAATATTACTAGAATAGCACTAAGAGAGCGCATACCTCTGTCGAGGCCAAACAATCCCCCTATGAAACCACATATTTAAATTAGCTGGATCCAGGTTTTTATTTTATTCGCACTGAATTGTACACACTCACACACCAGTCCCATAAATAAACCAGAGTTCTTTAAATCCATTAATTATTTTTCGGAAAAATCAAGGACAATGTTGAAAACACCGTATCTCACAATGTTAAATGATCTACAATAGTGTTGTTGAGTAGCCTGACGTTGTAGACTCACAAGACCTACAACCAATCAGAGCAACGTAGTATGTGACGTATGCTAAGCAACGCATTGTGAGTTATTTACTGGGTTCACACCGGACGCTTCAGCGCAGCGCCAAGCCTTAAATAACAGCTGGCTCCCATCCACTCCCATGTTAAAACTTTGTGCCGGTCACACCGGAGGCTGAAGCACCGCGAGGCAGCCTTGGCGCAGCTTCAGCCTCCGGTGTGACCGGCACAAAGCCGTGCAGCGATCTACTGGATCAACGGGTGATATTATTAGCGCTGCCCGGCGGTTCAGCGTCGCTTCAGTGTCCGTTGTGAACAGCCAAGCGCCGGGGCGATAGGGATTAGGGCGGTGCTCTGGCGTCGCCTCCACTTTCTGTGTTCCTCTTTCAAAATGAATGCGCTGTCGATGTCTTCTAAAACAGACTCAATGGCAGCATCTACACATCTCAGCTCGCCAGCGGCAGGCATGTTTGTTGAAAACGAATTCAACCCAAGGGCACTTTGATGACGTGGTTGATTACGTTACCGTTGATCAACTGTCAATCATCGTATAAAGCCCGCCCTGACAATCTGATTGGCCCGGTCGGGCCATAATTTTTCCTCAACGGAGCGACTCCAGACCGAACTGCCCGACCTAAAATGTTGTGGGCGGGGCTAAGTTCGTCTGGCATCCAGGCTAGTTGTTGAGCTTTGTTACACATGGAAACCAGGACAGGCGATGTTATGCTCCTGGCCAAGTCAAAATCTTGAGTCACTCTCCACTGGGATTTAAAGTAAACGGTTAATAAAGCACCACTGTCACTGCTATAAATGACTTCCTCCATCTTGGTTGTTAAAGAAAGTAAGAAGAATTCCTGGAGCTACCCCATGGTCCATGATCCATGATCCAGCGCGTTATTTGAGTTATATATGGTAATCGATTTGGTAGTTTTGGCGTAATGCTGCTATGTGACAAACACAAACTGAAAACATAACCTCTTTTGATAATTAAAGAAAAAGTTATTTTTTCATATTCAACTAAAGTAAAATATTAATCATGTATTCCGGTAAGATAATAATCATGTTAGCTAAAAAGCGTTGTCGTCATTTCTGTGGCCTACAGTGAACAATGGTGTGTAATTAATGTATGTAATTAATGAGCTGTCAAATGAAATGAATGAACCCTTAGGATTTGAAAATGGCGTAATAATTATCTTACGTGTTTCTTGTGGAAGCCTCTCTGCTGGTTACTGGTAATCTCCTGGGAAAGAAAACAACAATTTCTCATCTAACAAGGGCAAGAGCTTTTGTGTTGGGGAGTTGTGAGATTACTCCATCCAAACTTTTATGATGTGTTGTTGACAGTGTTGCACACATCGTGATGTGTTTTTGTTTCTGTGACATGTTTCTGCCTGTGGCACACAGTCACACATACTGCACACACACAATTAAAACACAAACCCACATGCACACAGATATATCCTGAGGCTATCCTCAGGTTTACAAAGAAGGTTTAATACTCTAGATAAGTCAACTGTTCTATGTTTGCAGAAGTGGATGTTTTTGTCCTTGAAGTCAAGTAATCCGTGTTATTAATATCTTAACTTCTTATAATAGTGGTTGTTATTTTAAAGGTTATTGAAAGTTCTGAATATAGTTAAAGGTATAGTTTGCATCAGTCTGTTTAATCACATTATCAACGATGAATCCAGCAATATTTAAACCCAGAGTAATCCTAGATTTTATTAAAGGTAATGGGACGTGCCATTTAATTGAGTCATAGCCTCTTTCATTGCCATTTCCTGCGTAAGGTGAATAACAAATAATACATGACCTCATCTATGAACAACAACTTGTCTGAATCAGGTCGGGTAGATTTTTTTTGAGAATGGTTCTGAGGACAACAACTTCATCAGACTAAGCATTTGTTTGTTTGGATTGAGTTGCATATTATACATTTGACATGTAGAAAAGAAACATTGTCTTTCAGATGGTTTGTTAACGTGACCTCTGGCTGATCAGCTGTTCAGAGATAAAACAGGAGATTCTAGAAACTCAGTAACAACAGCAGAGAGAAAATCCGAAGCTTACTAAAATAATGTAACAGACTTTTGCAATGCCATTAGACACATCTATATAACTGCATGTGTTGACTATGGGAATAGTGTGACTCTCCATGTTGTTCTAAAATAGCTCCAGAGGGTGTGTGAAGCATTTCATAGGGGGCAAACGGTGACTGTTGCCCTCTCTGTGGTGACCCAGAAATAGTAAAATGCTTGTCACATGTCGATATTGTTATTTGTAGTGTGATGTATTGGGGCACCGAGCATTTCTATTTTGAACACGTGATGACAGTTCATAGACATGTAACGTGTATGGACGGTTTAGAAGGTGCCACATCGTAACTGAAGCCCCCTGCACACAACAGATGTGGTCACGGACACCGCACATGATAACTTGATCTGAAATCTGAATCTTATTAGTGTTGGGACGGGCCTAAACACTTTGAGTTGGTATTTACTGATCAAAAGTTTATAGATTTAGTGTAGCTTTAATATTATTTCGGTTATTGACACATTATTCCTCCACATCAGCATATCATCTGTAAATTTTACTTTTTATTTAAAATTAACTTCTTCACCTCTCCATCCATCCTCTATCATCCATCATTTATTTGTTTTACTGCGCATAAATATTGTCTTTCATTTATTGTTGTGGTATATCTGATCAATTTGTTTCCCTTCCAGCCCTGGACGGACCTGTGGAACATTTGACAATGAGATTGTCATGATGAATCATGTTTACAAAGAACGCTTTCCGAAGGTAAAATCGCTGCTTTTCTCATCTAATTTATTTTCTTTCTCAATTTGAAGTGCTGCTTATGTATCTTCATGCAAAATGATGATCTACAACAGTGAGCTTTGTTACACATGGAAACCAGGACAGGCGATGTTATGCGCCTGGCAAAGTCAAAATCTTGAGTCACTCTCCACTGGGATTTAAAGTAAACAGTTAATAAAGCACCACTGTCACTGCTATAAATGACTTCCTCCATCTTGGTTGTTTTCCAGGCGACAGCACAGATGGAGGATCGTCTGCTCGACATCATCGCAGAGTGTTCCCCGGGCAGCGCTCTGCCCCTGGCCGACGGCGTGCTGGGATTCATTCAGCACCAGCTGCTGGAGCTTGCCAGAGACTGTCTGGACAAGTCCCAGAAAGGCCTGGTCACCTCCAGGTACTTTGTGGAGCTCCAGGAGAAGCTGGAGAAGCTGCTGCACGAGGTGGGTGTTCTCCATCTTCAGCAAATCTTTAAGAAAAATACCGTTGCCCATTGTGGGCACTGTTTATTATTCCTCCAGTCAGTCGTGTCTGTTTCCTTCTAATTTACTGCCAGTTGGTTTTTGATGGCTGGTAGCTCAGATTGCCCTATGGGACATTACAGCATACGACACTGTAACTGCCCTGGGATTATTGAATTGAAATTGCCTGTTTGATTGGTCGTCATCCGAAGCTGACTCCAGTTCAATGGCGAGTAATGGTGTTGTCATTCTCTATTATTGCATCAATTTGTGCAGTGGTCAAGTGTTTGCTTCTGTAATGACTGATTACATGACCTTTCCACCAACAGTTTTCCTGCAGCAAATGCTTCCTTCTGCTAAATAAATCACAGCCTCGGCTGCAGAATGACTTTCTCTTTTTATTCAGAATGTTGGATAATCTTACAATGACTTCATTTCTAATGGGGCCATAGTTTGCACACTCTGTCATTGCGGTGCTTTTCGATGTTCTGCCAGTTTCCTAGCAGCTTTGTTTATCCTACAGTTCAACAAGGAAACACATTTTGTGGATAATTCCCACTAAACCACATTACTAAAATAATTTTTCATCCCAGAAAAAGTTTATTTTAAGCAAACAGTCCCATGAGGTCAAATGTTAATATGGTTTACTTCTACCCTGTGCTTGTTAGTTTTTCCGATGGTTTAGTATTTCATGCTGCTGTGCTTCTGTTTGAATATTACCTTTAAAGAAAAGCCTTGTAGCTCTGACTCTGAACCCTGACTGACATCACTCTTTCACCATCTCTGTAGCACAGACTCTGAACCTGCTGTTTGACCAAGGCAAGGCAGTGTTAGTCTAAGATATGCAGACAATGAAATTCAATAATAGTGTGTTGGCAGGTATTATTTATTAATCTGGCAAGGCAGCAAGCAGAAATGAGCATTGATGCAATAGGTCTAAATATCAGCCCCAATCACTTGAATCAACAACAAATAAAGTAAGAAGATGAAATAAGTGCTAAAAATAATGTGAGGCAGAGTAAAGTGCCTTTGTGGATGAGCTGTCGTGCCAATTTGCACGAGCCGTGTGGCGGCACAATTTGGAATAATAATCCCTTATCCTTTGTCTTTTTCCTCATCAGGCGTATGAGCGTTCAGAGAGTGAGGAGGTGCCCGTCATCACCAAACTGGTCAAGAAGATTCTCATCATCATCTCCAGGCCTGCCAGGCTCCTGGAGTGTCTGGTAAGAATAATTCACAGACAGAGTAGTGATTATATGTAAGTGACACAACATTTGTACAATGTTCAGCAATGTAGAGCCTTGAGTAAACTGTCCCCTCAAATGAAGGGGTATAAGGCGACTCTAGTGAAAATAATAATAATACCAGCTGTTGTTGTTATTGGAATAAGCCAAGAGCAAGTTCGACTTGTTGGATAAAAGTGCAATGAAATCACAACACGTCTTTTGTTCTCTCTTCTCCAGGAGTTTGATCCAGAGGAGTTCTACCAACGTTTGGAAGTTGCGGAGGATCACGCAAAGGTCGGCCAGGGCATCAAGACTGATATTCCCAAATACATAATCAGCCAGCTCGGCCTCCACAGAGATCCTCTGGAAGGTGCAGCAAATTTTCTACTCCATTGCTTATTTACGAATTTTAGAATAGTTTTCTTTCAATTTCAATTGCACTATATTTTTGTGGTGAATACGTTTGATGGATTGTTGCCGTGATTATTAGAGCATGATCAACAGTATTTACTTTCTTCAAATGTGCATCTTTTATGCCAAATTAGCACGTATACATTTTTTTTTAAAATGCGTGCAATCCCACTAAGAAAAAAAAATGTTGAGTCCTTTCCCATTGCCAGTAGAACAGTTTCTGTTTTATTTCCTGGCGAGTCCTGTTCGACACCAGAATCTGAGAAGCTCTCTCACCTCGCTATCTTGCCAGTGTTGCATTTTGCCTGATGCAAAGAAAATACCACTGTTGCGGGTCGTTCCCAAAATGCGAAAAACAACAAGTACACAAACATTCGAGTTTATTTACTCGCCAATACACAGAAGTTAACTGTGCATCCTAAAGTTATGTTGAAAGAGGGCAGCGCTAGCATCTAGACTGGAAAAGGGGCTTTATATTCTGTCCATACAACTACATGAAGAACTAATAAAGATCATATAAAGGTAATTGCAAACTCAATTTCAGAGCTTCCCTATATTTTCCTCAGCTCTGACATTTTGTTAGTCCTTCCCTCTCCAGTCATGCAGGTTGTGTTTTTCCCACAGGACAGCAGAACCTCTTCCTCGACTGAATTTGATGCCGTTAATCATTTAAAAAACTGCCACCAAATTTGCTATATATATAGTGAGAGGTTTCTGATTTTGTTTTGCTGAGCCTCATTAGTATAATTGCTGACAGTTGATTAAACATTCACTGTCGTCATTGGAGCTGATTTAAGCTGAATGGAGTTTGATCTGTTTGTCTGATGCTGTTACAGAGATGGTCCATCTGGAGCAGACGAGCCCGAGTCACCGGTCGACCAGCAAAGACTCTGACGACACTGGAGAGACGACACTCACGCAGGTATAACACAGCTCAACTTGGAACAGCAGAGATGTAGTTCATATGCTTGAAATGTGTTTTAAAGAATTAACAGTGGTGGGCAAAGGAATCTTGTTCTAAAAAACACTGAAGGTTTTGATTTAACAGTTTAAGTGGTGAATGGAGCACTTGTTTATAGGCAATGGTTTCATGCCTTATCAGAAATAATGCTGCAAATAAGTTCCTGTTATTTTCCGTCTCATTTTCCGATGTGTGTGATTCAGAGCCGAGCAGCATGCACCCCTCCCCGTAGGAAACCACTGGAGAGTGACTTTGAGACCATCAAACTCATTAGCAACGGTGCCTATGGGTGAGTAAGACAGACTGACTCACTCTCTTTGTGAACATTAAATGAATGAGTTTTTAATAAATAAAGCACAACAACAAAACTCAACTGAGAATCGTTTGTTGTTATATTTTTGTGTTTACGGACTTTACACTGAGAATTATTTCTTCTTCCGTTCCTAATTTAATCTCTCAAATTATCTCCCTTCCACATCTGTCATGCCCTCATCTGTCCCTCCCTCAATGCAGGGCTGTGTTTCTGGTGCGCCACAAGGAAACCCGTCAACGTTTTGCCATGAAGAAGATAAACCGGCAGAACCTGATCCTGAGGAACCAGATCCAGCAGGTGTTTGTGGAGCGGGACATCCTAACATTTGCAGAAAACCCATTTGTGGTTTCTATGTTCTGCTCTTTTGAGACACGCAGGCACCTCTGCATGGTCATGGAGTATGTGGAAGGTAGGGTCGGTTTGGATTGGACTCTAAACTTAAACAATTAACATTTATTCAAAGATTTCCACCTTTTCTCAGTGATCTAGCAGAGCTCATAATGTTGGCCTCCTTTGTCCTTTAAGGTGGGGACTGTGCAAACCTATTGAAGAACATTGGGCCTCTGCCTGTGGACATGGCGCGGATGTATTTTGCAGAGACCGTCCTGGCGCTGGAGTACCTTCACAACTACGGCATCGTACACAGGGACCTCAAACCTGACAAGTAAGTCTCCAGCCACTCACTAAAGATAAAACAGCCTCACACATTTCACATTTCTTCTCTCTTTTATCTAAGGCAGCACCTCATTCCTTTCAAGCTCTCATCATTTTGGATTTATCATAAGTTTTTAAACCCCAAGTCTTTCTGAAGTTGGAGCCGAATTCTCTGAGATATGCTGCCTTTAATGTTTTTTTTTACTGAATCTGAGATTTGTGATTTGAGTAACGTTTGATGCAACATTAAACATTCTTGTGTTTCCTTCCCTTATAGTTTGTTAATCACCTCCATGGGCCACATTAAGCTGACAGACTTTGGACTGTCTAAGATTGGTCTAATGAACATGACGACCAACTTGTATGAGGGACACATAGAGAAAGACACCAGAGAGTTCATTGACAAACAGGTTTGTCTCCTCATGTCCTCCTCTCCTCATTCCTTCTGTTGTTCCTTTGACCTTAGCTCACACCAGTGTCCGCTCTGTTCTGTTGTTTTTCCTCTGCAGGTCTGTGGGACTCCAGAGTACATTGCTCCTGAGGTGATCCTGAGGCAGGGCTATGGAAAGCCTGTGGACTGGTGGGCCATGGGCATCATCCTCTATGAGTTCCTGGTGGGCTGTGTGCCTTTCTTTGGAGACACACCTGAGCAGCTTTTTGGTCAGGTGGTAAATGGTAAGAGACCCTGGGAATGCATTGTGATTGTTCACTCCTCCTGGAAAGTTTGTTTTTGTCTTCATGTTATATAGAACTGGATTGTGCTTCTTTGTCTAGATGACATAATCTGGCCCGAAGGTGAGGACGCTCTGCCTGCTGAGTCCCAGGACTTCATCACTAGACTACTGAGACAGAGTCCTCTGGAGCGTCTAGGAACAGGTTGGTGGTAGTTAGACTGATGATGGGGTTGTGGGGGCAAGGCATACAGATTTTTCTCTTCAATTTTGGAGCCAATGACATGAGGTATCCCACTTGAAAGGGATTTCATAACGAGTCAGATGTGAAGAAAGGAAAAGTTTGGAATACATTTTAAGTTGTTCATACACCTACATCACAATTGACATTCTGTATCTCACATGTGAAAACTCACGGTTTTTCTTGGTCTTAGATTATATATTTTTGGATTTTGGACTGCTGTGTTTTATGTTTTCTGATATTTTATAGAACAGACGAATAACAGAAAATAATCATCAGATTAATGGATGATTTGATTATTCCTCAGTGGTGCTTCTACATGAAAGTAATCTAATCATTACTGTGAACGTTTTCAGGATTAGCTGTAAACTGTGTTAAATGCCTTTTCCAGGTGGAACCACTGAGGTGAAGATGCACATGTTCTTCTCGGGTCTGGACTGGAACGGGCTCCTGAGGCAGAAAGCTGAATTTATACCTCAACTAGAGACTGACGAGGACACCAGCTACTTTGACAGTAGGTGGATTCATCCACAAATACACATACAGGCTCTTTGTGAAGCAGGATGCACTACTACAGATGTCTGCTTTTTTTTTTTTTTTAGCTGTCAGTTAGGGTAAAAACAATTTTTCCAAATGTTTCGCAGCTCGATCGGAGCGCTACTGTCACACAGGCTCAGATGAAGATGATGATGAAACAAATGATGATGAATCGTCCCTGGAGCTCCGTCAGTTCTCCTCTGTGGCCCATCGCTTCAGCAAGGTATTTGTCCGAGCTCTGCTCACTGATCCTCATGCAACCTTCTTTGCTATTACTAGATCTATCCAATATAAATGGCTTATTCATTGATAGAATACAGTATTTGCGTAAATTCTCAGAAAAAATCACTCGCAGTAACAAACAAGTAGAGCAAATCCTCACCACCCTTTCTGCTTGAACTCTAGGTGTACAGCAGCACGGAGCACCTGTCCACCTCCACGCCGTCCAACCAGAGCCTGTCGTCATCGGAGCGAAGCCACAGCGAGGAGAAGGAGGAGCGGTGGGAGGGCAGGGGAGTCCTCTCTCCTGGGGACGGGTACAAACAGTCGGCTTGTGGAGACAGGAGGACAGATGGACACAGGGGGAGGTGAGAGCATGAAACACTAGAGAAAGTGATGTCGTTATTATGAGAGGAGAACGAACCCAGAAGAAAGATGTGATTCTTCTCGATTTCATAAGATAGTAATGAAAAGGCCAAATAACACACTGACATGATCTTGACTGAAAGACATCTTGTTGCCTGTTGTTTTTGTTATTTCTGGTCCATTATTGCAGTTTTTACAGAGAAAAAACAGTTTATCACTTATCCACGTGTTTTATTGAGTGATCTCTTTCTCCTTTGCAGTCTTCGTCCCCGTACTTCATCCAGTTCCTCCCAGTCTGAGCGCAGTGCCAGCCCGCTGGTGATGAACAGCACCCAGAGCCTTGACATCATGCCTCACTTTGCCATCTCTGCAGAAGAGGAAGGTAAGGCTTTCAAACACAGACCTATGTATTGTCCTTTGTCATGATATTTTGCAATTGTTAGTCCTCAGCGGTGTCACTTTTTCCTTCATAATCATAGACGGGATGGTGTCCAACCTGCGGCGCATTCGTCTCCGGAGCAACAGCACAGGGACTAGGCCGTCGTTCAGGAGGGGAGCATCTCGACGGATTGCTCACCAGCTGGAAACTCCAGAGAAACCCCGATCCCCAGCTGGCAAAGTCCCCAAGTCTGCCTCTGTCTCTGGCCTCTCTCTCATCATCACTCCAGGTAGACTAATCTGTACAAAATGTGAAGGAAATACATTTATATTTGTCCTTTACCTTAGTTCTTAATGAAGCTAGTAAACATTTACCTACTTGGTTAGATTCCAGCCACAATTATTCTGTATGGGTTTTTTATAGGCTCCACGGTAACCTAACTATGTTTGCTAAGACTATTCATGTGTTTACAGTGCCCTCTACAGGTTGAACCTGTGTAAATCACAAACCTTTAATATCAATTCTATGTCAATGACAACTTTCTGACTAAGAATCATGTACAGTGGAATAAGCTTATTTTTATGATTATTATTATTATTTAAGTAGAGTTGTGGAATTACTCTTATGAAATACTGTACTGTATAAAATTAACTAAAGTAGCAGAGGTAAATTACATACAATCCATAAACATTACATTTTATTTCCATCCTCCTCTCCTCATCTTCCTCTCCTGAACCAGAGGACTCAGCAGCTCCTTCTACGAGCCCCAAATCTTCCTTGTCCTTGTCGTCCAACCCCTCGTCCAGAGACTCGTCCCCCAGCCGGGACCTGAGCGTCAGCGTCAGTTGCCTCAGGCCTCCTGTGGTCATCCACAGCTCGGGGAAGAGGTTTGGCTTTGCTCTGCGAGCGATCAGGGTCTACATGGGAGACAGTGATGTCTACACTGTCCACCACATGGTCTGGGTACGTGTCCTCATCTCAGATGTAGCTGATGCTGTTTATCCTCTATGTAACATTCTGTATATTCAAGCTCTACATCAAATTATTATGCAACATTTGAAGATGACAATTTAAAACCACTAACATTTAGAGTTGTCGTGGCCATATCTGTGTTTTACTGTTTCATGTTTTTTATAATTTCCAATGCACTAAATAAATGTTCTAGATTTCACTGGTGTTTTTTTTTTTTTTTACCGAGTAAGTAAACTGAGAAAACTAATCATAGTAATCAGGTGACACATTGACTATAGTACTAACAGCTGATTAGTTGGTTGCTTGAACAGTAATTTTGATCTGAGGTTGTGTATGTGTCTGTGTGTGTGTGTGTGTCCACAGTGTGTTGAGGAGGGCAGTCCAGCACATGAAGCAGGACTGAGGGCGGGTGACCTCATTACTCACGTCAACGGGGAGTCGGTCCAGGGACTCGTCCACACTGAGGTGGTGGAGCTCCTGCTCAAGGTAAAAGGTCTTGTTATGCCTTACAATGTCTTTTTAGTATATAACAATCTAAATGTAGAGCCTCCCTGTTAAATATATACATTTTCTGTCAGGGACATGTCATTTTGTGGCTCTGCACCTGCCTTGTACATACTTACTTATGGTCTGTTTTAAACAGAGTGGCAACAGAGTGACCTTGCAGACGACTGCACTGGAAAACACTTCCATCAAAGTGGGCCCAGCCAGGAAGTCGAGCTATAAGTCCAAAATGGCCCGGCGCAGCAAGAAGAGCAAGAAGAGGGACGGACAGGACGGGTACGTGAAGGGGGAATGAGGTCATCACTGTTACATTTTGTTCATTTCTATGGATCTTAGTTTCTGAAAGATGTGGTTTTCTCTGGGCATTTATTTTTACTTGGGTAACCATGAAAAAGATAAAAGAAAGAGCAATACAATAAACTAGATCTGACGATCACTTTTTGTCATTTGCAGCAGACGACGTAGCATCCTGAAGAAGCTGTCGAAGCACACGCCGCCTCCGCCCATGCAGAGCAGTCGTAGCTTCTCCTCAGGATTCCACCAGTCATCTAGCGACAGCCTCTCTGGTTCCCCCACGCAGAGTCTCTCTCCTGGGCCGTCCACGCCCTGCCGCTCCCCTGCTCCGGACCATTCAGGAGGTGAGTGAGGATGTTTTTTAGCATTTGCCAATTGTATCAAGTTCTCTTGTGGATCCTGTGTGCTTTGTGGTTGTCCGTTTCTGGAGGAAAAATAAAGTATTATTTCTCTCCCCTTCTTTTAGATTCAAGTTCTTCACCTTGTTCCAGCTCCCCGAACTCACCTGTTCCTCAGGCCCGCCCCAGTTCCTTGCATGTTCTGGGACGCTACACCAAAGCCGGCCGCTGCAAGTCCACCAGTAGTATCCCTCCTTCACCGCTGGCCTGCATCCCACCTCCTCACCCTCTCTCCCCCCAGTGCTCTCCATCCTGCCTCCCCAGTCACCCCAAGTCCCTGCAAGGTTTCCATGGCAAAACATTGTCCCCTCCCACTATCTCTCGCCATTCTGTACGTCCCCGCAGTGCAGAGCCGCCCCGTTCACCTCTCCTCAAGAGGGTCCAGTCAGCAGAGAAGCTGACCGGAGACAAGATGACCGGAGGGTACCACGGAGACAGGAAGGCCTACAGCACCCGCCGCCACACCATGGAGGTGCCTCTGTCTGAGGGGGAGGGGCTGGAGGACATAGAAGGGGACACAGCCACCGGGTTTGTTTGCGTCGGTGAGCACGGCCGTCAGGGGCTGTACATCGGAGGGCAGAGAGGCCACCAAGACGCAGCCAGCGGTTTTGGCGAGCACCATCGTTCCACCATCTCTCCACACCGTAGCGGCAACCACCACTCCAATGAGGTGGTGGTGATGAGGAAGCTGGCTCTGTCAGAACGCAGGGACTCCTTCAAGAAGCAGGAGGCTGTGCAGGAAGTGAATATTGACGACCAGGAGGAGAGAGAGGCAACGCCGAGCCCAATGCTTCCTGTCACACAGCCATTCAAGGCGTCCTGGCTCAACTCGGCCGCGGCCGAATCCAGCATGAAGCTGGGAGGAAGAGGATCACAGGGTACAACTACACAGCAGAGGGCCAATCCAAAAACCAAGGAAGAGTTTGGCAGAGATAGTAGGTCAACAAAGTGAAGGGAAGTCTGTCACCTGCGACTGTTCTTACAAGTGATAGCCTTGTGTGTCCAGAAAACTGTGACTAAGCCCCATAATCATCATGAGCAACTGTCTGCAGACGGAAGAACAAAATTCAAACCCACGTTCCTAAGTAATATATGCACCCTGCAACACTGTTAACAGAACAAGGGACTGCAAAACTGTGTTTACTTCCTAGACACTTGTTTTCTCTCTCTCAGTTCTCAAATCACTGTGGCACCGATATCTGATGTGATTTGTAAATATTTTTTGTTTACAGCGGAGAAACCTATTTATGACTTTTTTGGGGGGGTTGTTGAAAATGCCTTGGATACTTCAGCTGTTCTTATTTCAGGAATTGCACAAATCAAAAAAGCCACGCACGGTTTCTCAATGTGATTTTTTTGCAATAGGTGAAGAAAAGAGCAGTAAAAGTCAGTCGATATCATTCCCCACGTTGTTTTTTCTAAACCACCATGTTCAGAAAGAAAACCTGCAGTGTTGCTTCTGCAACATGTATCGAAGAATTCAAAAAGATGTTCTGTGCTCCCTCAGATTTTTTTTTGTGGTGGTGAACATTTAACCTCATCAATCCTGTTTGCATTTTGTTTTTTAAAGAACAAAATATCAACATCAAACCATTTGGAAAGTGTGATGCTGGTGCCAAAGCATGGTTTAAACAAAGAAACCATTCAAGGAACTGTAGTTGTACATAAGAAGCTTCATGCATGTGTGGGCGTCACCGCTACTTGCCGTCTGTGCTGTTAAACGCCTGGCAGCGGTTTCAACCACAGCCTGATCACCCTGCAGGTGTGTAGATAAAGCCTTCGCAAGTACCCTCTTCGAAACCCGTCTGTTTCCTCCGTCTTCTAGATTCCTTGTTGAATCACGCCTCCGTCCGGCTCCTTGCAGAACCTTGTCTCAGTGAAGTGTTTGCACAAGTCGTCGTAGTGGTAGAACAGTTGGAGCGCATTTCCATTTCAGGACGATCTCGTTTCTCTGTGGGTTTCAAATATTGTACAGTGGATGCCACAAACAAAAATGGCTGTTTTGTCATGTGTATTATGAATGAATGTTTACAATTTAGTGCAAATATGTGTGTGGACTCGTCATGGTTTTTGTTAAATTATTATGAAGAAAAACAACAACAACAACAAAAGAATGACAGGGAATGGTCGAATTCATCCAGATGGAGGAGTCGCAACGATCGCTCCTTTTGTATATTTTGATATGGAAACAGTCTTGTTGCAGTACTAATAACCTATGCTGTTGATGTATATTGTATAAACAATGGTGGACCTTATAGCAGCTGTAGGCGGTGTTTCTTTGAAAAGTGACCTTGTAAGGGTAGATGGACTCCGAGGTGAGGATTTTTTTCTCTTTTAATGAACCTGATTGTGCGTGGTACACATCCTAGTTAAGTTTTCCCACAGTTTTATTGCACATTTGAACCTTTTTTTAACCTTGTTTGATAAGCCCTACGTTTTTTTTAACATGAGACTGATTTGATCGTTGAATTGAGGATGGAGATATGAAAGTAAGGGATTTGATTTTCTGCTATAGATTCCTCTGTTTGTTTTTTTTTTCCAATATTGAAGCTGTTTGTATTCAGCAAACGACTGGATCTGCAGCCAAAAATGCTTCAAGTCTTTTTTTTGTTTACTTTTGTTACACAGAAGACACGTGGGTCTTGTGTTTTGAGTCACTTGAAGGCACCTCTTTGTTTTATGCAAAGTTGAAGGAACTTAAAATGGTAATTTACAAGTCTTGACAAGCGGTTATGGATGGGGGGGTTCAAACGAGACGTAATGACATTTTTCATTGACATTTTTTTTTTTTAGAAGTGTGTGTGGGATTTATCTCTGAATTTCTGATGCAATATACCTGTACATTCTCGAATGTACTGAATTTCACGTTTTCATTTGGAATCAACACCAAAACATCTCTTGACCTGTAAATTGTATCATCGAGTCATGTTTTTTAAATCACGAGTTCATTTTGTGGGGATCTAAGCAGCAGCAGTTCATCACAAGAAGCTCCTCATCTCTCTTTTTGCCTCTGTGTGTGTCTGTATGTGTGTGTGTCTGTATGTGTGTGGGTGTGATAAAATCCATGTCCTCACACGGGTGCACAACTGTGACTCTCCACATTTGCCACACTCCTCATAGCGTAGTTGTGTGTTAGAAGTTGTTGTCCCCTCCTCAACCCCACCATGTCCCAGAATGACAAACTAGCCTTTGTGTAATTCTTTCCATGAGGATATCTGGTGCAGACTGGTGTGACATTGTCTGTTTTTTTTTCTATTGTCTTAACAGTGCTTGAAATAAATGAATTGCAGAGGACTCAAAAGTCCAGAACTACAACAGCTTGTGTGTACCTGTCATTTTTCCATCCTACAACGATATTTGCAAGATTAGGGCAACACAAAATATCAGAATCTTTCTTAAATGTAATAATGGTCAAGTGTGACACTCCTCAGAGATCTTCACATGTCAGTTCTACACTACTGATTCATCTGTGTGGTACTAATACACAGGCAAAGCTTAGTATTAAAACTATAATGTATATCCCATACTGCTGCCACAATGATCGTTCTTCCCACATCCAACTACACTGATCTCAATTATCAGGCCATCACCTGCATCACCACCTCAGGAGCCATCAGGACACAGGTACAGTTCAATAAGGAGCCACAGGGTAAACATAGCTGCAGCCTAAGCAGCACCATGACATCCTGTGGCTAACATGGCCCTTTGCTGTTAATGATAATGAGGCGTCCTTGCTTGTTACTATTTTTGTTTCGTGACGTGCTTACTGAAGGTGTCGCTCTGCTGTTGGTTTCATGGGACTGGGGTTGTTGGGGTGAAGGTGAGTGTGCATTGCTGGGAAACTGAAATTATGGTGGCCCAGAAGGTCCCAGAAGGAGAAATCAAAACACAGCAGCAAATTTGAAAAACTACAGAATATAAGAAATAACACAGTGACAAACATCGACAGCATCGACCTCTAAAAGAAAAGGTAGATGCACTATTGACTAGGCTCGTGACTGATTGGACACAAGCACTGTCCATCCTTTTGACTAGAAGGAAACACTGACAAAATGTGTGATCTGTTGTTTTCTTATTTGCTACCATTGTGTTTCATTCTTTACTGCATAGTATTTTATTATTCACTACTATACTTTTCTTATTTGTCATGCTTTTTTATATGTTGTGTTTTCTTATTTGTTGTGTTTTCTTCTTTGCAAATTAGATTTGTGATTTGTTGTTGTGTTTGGTTATTTGTCATTGTGTTTTATAATTACCTTACATTTGTTTTCTTATTTGCTGTTGAGTTTTGTGCAACTAACTAACTAACCAAAGTCAATAAGACTAAATACAGATAAAATCCAGATTAGTACTGTTTCCACTTGTTATGAAATAAACAAGCAAAGGAAAGCAAGATACATACACTTATAATAGATATAGATGAACTTTAGAAATGATAATAATAAAGCTATAATAGACGTGAGGTGTGGATTCATGTATAAACAAAGATTTGTTGTCGTAGATCCGGGCAGTAGTGCATTGTGCATGAAGTGGAAGTCAACCTGAGAAGCTAAACTTGAACGAGGACATCAAGAGGGGTACAGAGAGACAGCTCACCTTCAAAGTAAAAGTTCAGGAGGTCGGAGGTTTGATTTGATTATTGAGTAATGAGTGACCCTTACTCCTTGTGCTAGTTGATGGTAACAATGTCATTTATTTAATCACCTAATATAAACTAGAAGGCTTTGCATGAATTTTCAGAATTATATTAAATTAAATGTTTCCCACACTGTGATTCTTGTAAGGCGTCAGAACCCAAGGTTGGAAATTACTGGGTTATTCTCTAACAATAGTTTTTTAAAGCATGTTAAATCATCCAGTATCTAAAATCCAAAAATATAAAAGTAACTTTTAAGTAAGGCTGTCAAATATATGTAGTAAAGTAGAAAATACAAGACACACACACACAATAATTTGTCCATCTTCTTAGTGTGCTTAGTTTCTCATGGGAATGAGCAGGCTGTGTGGCCTAGTTGGTAGATTGGTCGTTCTCCAACAAGAAGGTTGGGGGTCCGATTCCCACTCTTCCCCATCTGCATGCTGAAGTGTCCTTGGCAAGATAGTGAACCCCTAAAATTGACAGGACTTCAACCACCTATTAATTGCACAATATCTTACCATTGTAAAAATGTAAATTAAATTAAAAAAAATATATATAAATAAAAAGATTAAAAAATGAAAATAAATGAAAAGCAAATATTCACTACTTTCTATTTTCTGGAAATGTTGGTAAGAATTTGAGCATGTTAAAGCCCTCAAAAAGCCAATTCATTTGCCTTAATAATAATAATAATCCTTAGAATTTCAATAGGGCCTCACTGTCTGTCAGTGCCTGTCAGTGCTCGGGCCCTAAATAAGAGTTCTATCTCTTTAACGTGGTAATAAACACAGACCTTTCTCTTCTCATATGAACGGGACTCTGCAGTGAAAAAGATTAAACTTAATGTTTTTAGTGGGAAACAGAATCAACTTTACAGCTTAAAAATCCCTCAGGTCCAAATTTCCCCGAGGCCATCCGGTGACCCCTCTCTAACGTTTCGGACTTTTCCGCCGAGCTTCGTGTCTTTCCGCTTCTCCTCATGTGAGTTCCCACGCACTGCTCCCTGCCGGAGCTGGAAAATGGCTGAGTAGAGGAGCCGCTGGAGGACAGGGAGGGAGAAGAGAAGCAGCGGACAGGGAGGTGTTCTCCTGGAAGCTCAGTGCACACACACACAAACACACGCGCGCACACACACCGAGGAGCTACAGCCGCCACACGGGTCCCTGGTCGGGTCGAGTCCGCTCTGGAAGCTTCGAGGCGCCGCACGCTCAAAGTGAGAAGAGTCGGGAAAAGATCCGCGGGTGAGTTTTTCCAACTTGCTGCACATTTCCAGCGCAGCGGCGGACACTGTGCTGGAAAATGGTGGAGGCGCCGCCGCCAGCCAGCTTTTCTCTCACGCAGCAGCAGCTCCGTCATGTTCACCGCGGTCCCGCTTTTTAAACTTTAAACCTCTCTTTATCTGCAGCTTTCTAGACCATTCTTCTTTTTTTTTATTGCGGTTAAAGGGGAGAATCCAATGGGACTCGCGCGGCTCGGTGCTCGCGCTCGTCGACAGTTGACGTGTATCAGACGTCGAGTCCGTTAACTTACTGTAACGTTACGCGTTATTTCGAAAAACTTTCCACTTTACTCTGCGCACTTTTTTCTTTACTCCCCATCGTCGCGCACCCTGACGCCAACACGAAGACGACTTTCAAACGAACCCAAGTTCATAAAAGCCGTGAATTAAAACAGAATTGAACCCTCCGAGTTGTTGTTTATGTATCTTAATGCAAAACCAGTCCGACGTTTGACGTGTTTTTTAAAGACGAGGAAAAGTTGTGTTGAGGGAGTTTCGAGTCAAACTCTGTCTCCCTGTGTGCAGCACTGTTGCTGTGTGTGACACCACAATAGTGCGTTTACATTGGCTGCACAGTACAGGCGGCCATGCAGTGTGCAGGCCTCGCACTGCTGCAGGCCTGACATGATAGGGGTGTGTTGTGTCCCTGCTTTGAATCTCTAGCATGCACTGACCACTTAATGTGGCACTTGCATAATAAGACAGGCCTCTAGCACCCCCCCCCCACCCCCACCCCCCATCCCAGTCCGTCTCAATTAATTACTGAATCCACCGTTATGCAACAAAAAATTCAAGTCTCCAGTACAATGCTGCTGCTTTATCAGCGTGAAGCTCGGCTTGTGGCAAAAGCCTCCATTCTTCCTCTGCATGTCTTAAAAATGCTCTCAATGACGCTTTAGGGCTCGTTGCATTAGAACTTCCAAGAAGTGGAGCTTTGCAAAATGCCAAGTGTCACTTATCAGAGGGGCTGAATAAGACATTATTCAGCCCAGACACAGAACAGCTGTTGGTATTGTTGTTGAACGTCCCTCAGCTTGGGGGGGGGGAGAGGGGGGAGAGGGGGGTGTTGAACTGAAATTGTGTTATTTGATCAAAATAGCAGCAGAATATGACTCGGCTGGAACGGCTGCCGACTCTGAGCTGAGGGTTTCTGCCTAAGGAAACAATGATTATCAGATATGCTGTAGGAAACATTATCCTAATTCTGCAGTGAATTGGATGAACCTGTCATCTTCGTGGTTGTTGAGAACGCGTTCGTGACGTATCAACCCACTGCTTATTGCTACGATCCGGGAATAATATTTTTATACGACCAGAATGTGAAGGTATAGGTTAGAAACCAGACAAATACACCCTGAAGTTAGATAGATATGCTGTTGTTGCTACTGTATTTGAACTATTGCATTACCAACCTAGTTAGACTGGGTGAAAGAAACTAACCACTTGCGGCAAAAACAGTCTTGTGGTATTTTCATGTGGCGCAGACTTTGGAGGTTTATCAGATTCCTTGTCTTTTTTTGATCAGATTATCTTTGGTCAAACTGTTAAAAGTTCACAGTCTGTCCACGTTGACTCAAGGCATCGCCCGTGTCTCATATCATATCTAGATAGAGATATAGATTCAGCAATACAGACTTTTCTGAACAGTGCTGTCTCAAGGCTGCATAATCTTCGCAGCAGATGTTTCTGTTTAGCAAAGGGAGCTTTTTTAGCTTCATTAAACTCAGATAAAATTCAGGTGGGACTAAGAGAAATTATAACGTGCCTAAGCCCCCGTTTGAGGCTGAAAGAATAAGTCCTCACGAGTTCCCGTGTTGTTGACCAGTCCTCCCAGTCTGTGGCGCAGTAGATTTTTCGCTTCCATGTGGACACATGGCCCGAAGCCAGGCTGCATGCGTGGTGGCTCTGTAGTCAGCTCCTCATCAGCAGGGCCGTGAAGGGCCAACACACACACACACAACTTTAAAGAAGCAACTGTTACCATGTAGTAAATGTCTGAATTCTGTACAGCGTGAAAGAAATGAACTGTGGTTCCCATGAAATCCATAAACTGTGTCTCTGAGGCGTACGGCAACGTGTAGCCTAGAATTCATATCCTTTAATAAAAACGGCCCAAGCTAAGACAACATTCTTCAACTCATCGACCCTTTCAGCTCGGTATGAAAGACAGGCATGTTTCCCTTCAAACTCTCAAAGATATGGCAGAAATGATGGGTTCAAATAATTTGACATTGACCTTAATAGATGTGACTGATAAGGAAGCGTACACCAAAAAGTCACGATTGAGGATGTGGTGGTGTGAAAAGTAAAAGCCTCAAGCCCTTCGAGAAACTTGTTTATCTGCATTAGTGGCAGATAGCCGGGTGATTGATTGACAGAGGATATTAGCTGCACGCTTGTATTTAGGTGTGTTTTGATGTAGGTTGTTAAATATGTATTATATATAGAGCTCGACCAATACTTGGGCTGAGCTAGTGTACTGGCTGACATTATGTTATAACAGATATATATCTTGCGTTGCTAATGTCCAATCACTATTAAATCCGCAACATAGCTTGAATACCTGAGAAGTAAACATTTGAGATTGTTGTTGTTGTTTAAACATTTGAGATTGTTGTTTGGTCAGGTTGTAAGTAATTTAAAAACAAATAATACATCTGCCTAAATTATCTTTCCCCCCTATACTTCTAAACATTGACATCAGTTTTGGCTTCAAATATACAGCAAGAATTTTCTTGCTGTCAATGGGTGTGATCATGATCTGTAATGTTGACTTAAATAATTTGGAGGAGACGATCAATCTTCAAATTATTGATTTTAAATTAGATTATTTAACTGCCAGCAAATTCGTTCAGTTATTCTGCTCCACACCCATTTGCACACTATGTAATGATGATGAAATGGAAATGCATTTATCTATAACATGGGCCTGTCCAGCTGTGAAGCCCTTTTGCTTTAGTGTTGCTCATGTACGAGCTGATGTAACTGGAATGGATTATCTTATTATTAGACATTATCTCTCTGGAACTCGCTTTAACACGAACCAGTGGAGCAAAGGGAAATACAGCTGACAGTTGATCCGAGGTACTGCAGAAGATCAAATAAAGTTATATAACCCAGTTGTGAAATGTTTATACCACTACAGATATGGCCTACATTGTTTTCCTGAGGCAGATTTAGATATTTAGGCTGTATTGCCAGAGAGGAGTGGAAACTATTCCTGATTCTGGTTCCGATACCTGGACTTTACAGAGTACTGATCCCACATCAGTCAGTGCATTTAATAAATATGTTTTATAAAGTATAACAGCTGAATGCTGCTAACCCTGTATGGAAGTGGTATTTGTTAACATTATGGCTCAGACACTCAGGTTAAACCCTTTGCAAAAAAAAAAAATACACACAGAGAATGAATGAAACAGAAGCTATTTTACTGTCAAGTTTGACAATCAACTTTTCCCTTTGCCTCGGCCAACTCCTCTCTTTTGTGTGATGGATCTTCAATGCTTCATGATATTACTAGTATTGTAATTGGTAACAGTAGTGCCACCCATCAAAACTCCAGTATTGTATACTATATACATCACAGTTTTACCTGTCAGACTTCCAGTCTGAAATCTTGCCAAATTGCTTACATTTAAGCTCGCTCTGACTAACACCACTCTACCGAAAAGTGCAGTTTTATCTCGGTGAAAACGTATGTGATTTTGGATCGGTACTTGGGTTTGCATACTAGCCCGACCCAGCATTTTCGGCAGTATTGGAGGTATTTCCGTTGCTGAAGGTTCTGACAGCCGGCTGAGGATGGTAAAAAATGTTATGGATGTGGTAACGGCCCACCACCATTGTAGTGTGATTTCTGCTGGTACTGCTAATGGCCAGTGTGGCAAAGAATAGCAGGTGTTAGTGAGAGAGTACCACCTCTCATGATTATGTCAATATGTTCAATGACCAGTGTTACAGGTGAATTCGGGGGCTTAAGATAAACCTGCATTGTGAAACTTTAAATTACAGTAATTACTTAAACGTTACTTCCTTTTTTGGACTCTGATCACAATGCTGAGTTTCCTTTTTCTCTGGAGCTTTGTTAAATGTCCTTGATTGCATCCTAGGTTTCTCTGCCTTAGGCTCCACCATGCTACTAGCTGCTGTAGCCTACATCATCTCCATCGCTACAGTTGTTCCCCTCTTCTTTTCTGACAATTTAGTGTGAGAATGCTGCCACCAGCACCAGATTTAAAACAGTGGTAAAGCGAGATACAGAGATATTTACCTGGGGTTGAAGTCCTAATCTACATTCTATGACCTCATTTGGCAAAGACCTGGACTACAGTGTTGATTTATAATACTGTATGTTATGACTTATACCGTCAGACATTAAGCATACCAATTATGCTGTGTAATATATACATATTTTCAGATAGATTGAATACACTGTTATCATTCATTACATGAAGTAACCTGTATTTTTTTGAAAATTTGATTTAACAATCAATTCAATATCGGAAATAAAATCACACAAACTAATTTTAGTTTTTATTTGCCAACTGATTGTTACAATCGAAGATGGAGTGGGGACTTATCAATTAATTTATTATCTGATATAATTTACTTAATGCTAATTTTTTCGGCAAATGTTGTTAGACTTCTGATAGTCAGAGGTGACATTGATCTTCATTTATTTTTTAGATATAACTGAGACAATTTTAGAACCATTTAGTGTTTGGCATTTTTGCTTGGAAAATGTTTGATCATTTGATTAAAATAAAAATATCAAGATTTTTGTTATTCTGTTTAGCGTTACAACATCTATTTATCATTTAAAAATTCGAGTTAAAACGTATCGGCCTTAATTCAGTGTATCCTGTAAATTATAATAGAAGACATCCAGTAAAAACCTTTCTCTTCTCTAGTCATGTTGATTTTTATTTCTGTAAAAATCAGATAAGAAATCCTTGTTATTACTGTGACTGTTATCACTATATTAGTGATGCTCTGCAAGATTTATTTGCCATTTTACATTATGCATACTGGTGTATAATGAACAGGTCAGGATGACACTGGGTGACTAAACACATTAAGAGTCATCTGATGTCTGCAGAAAGCGGAGTCCAATCTAAATGCCATTTTAGGTTCAATGTAGGTCTTGCTTTCCCCCACAGTTAAATTCAATACCTAAGTAAGAAATATGAGATCAGAAGAGTTAATAATATTAATGCACCTCATGTTTTTAAATCAATCTAAATAATAGGTAGTTCACATTTTCTTGCTATATTATATTACGTCTCTTATGAATCCATCCCTTATCACACAAAACAGGAACAGGAAATAATCACCACATTTATCATCCTTTTCTTTCAGAAAAACAAATATCTCCTCTCATCCCTTTGCCCGACTTAACATGACTCATGGAATTCGCTCCAGTCACGCTAAGCCTTCAGTTTTTCCATGTTGTGTTTTTCATCATCGGCATCATCGACCTGTTTCAGTTTCATTTAATTTAATCCAGCATTTCATGAGAGATGATAAACAATCATCAAGGTTACACGCATGAGAAAAGTCAAGTGTGTGGGAAGAGGTTGAGTTGTTTGGGTCAGATGTTTGATCGCTGCCTAGATACATTTTCTAATATTAGAACATTTCCTTGATTTGCCCGGCTTCTCTTATGACTGGGTAGCACATGGCCAGAGCAGCAGCCAATCAGAGCGCGGGATTAGCTTTCCCTCTCTCTAGCAACAGTGAGTTACTTGCTGCCTATTCATTAATTATTTTCCTGTGGTCTCCCTCAGCCGTTTGGACCGTGGTGATAGCAAAGTGCTCCGTCTCTTAGTCTCACAGCTTTTTTCCCACTGCTCTCTGTAGCTTTGTGCTCTGATAGAATAGACAGTCTTTTTTAAAAAGGGGAATGGATCCAGTGAGGCTGAGCCTGACAGCTGCTGCTGCTGCTGCTGCTGCCTTGAGCTGTGAGCTACTTCAACAGACCAGGACTGTAACAGAGATGACTCGTCTCTCACCTCGCACGACTTTTTCTGCTTCGGAACTAAATAATAAAAAAGGATTACTGAATCAGAGCGCTCCCTGCGCACTGCTTTTTCTTCTACACCGTCTTCACGTCGTTTTTGCTCATTTCCTGCACCGATGCTCTGACTATAAACAAATAAAACATGGCAACTGGAAAAACAACTGGACTTTCTTGCTGGCTGAGGATGGGGGGGGCTGTCAGTTGGAGGCAGGACTCTCCCTCGCTCTCTGTTTTTTTTCTTTTTTCGGGAGGGGAGGGGGGGGGGGGGGTGAGAGCAGGTGGAGAGAGGAGGGAGGGAGGTTTAGGGTTGGGGGGGGGGGGGTATGGTGGTGTGAGGATTGCGGGCTGTGGTTGGGTATGCCAGTGCCACGTGTCTCGCCTGGCACCTCTTGCTTCTCGACTCGGAGGATGTTGGACTGAGAGTCTGGCTGAGCCTGTCGGGCTTCTCTCTGAACCAAAAGTGGGGTGAGTGTTGCACTGCGCTGCATCGTCTTATCACGATAACTCTTAAACCTTTCCTTTAAAAAAAAAAAGATGATATTCTTACACACGAACGTCTGCAGGGAATGTGCGTTTGCTTTCTGAATCTAGTGGGGGCACCGAGGATAATCTAGACTAAGGTTCGCAAGCATGTACTTTGGCATTCAAAGATGTAAACCGGAGGTGTAGGTTTATTTTTCATGCATTCACCTAATTTTTACTTAAGCGTCTGCAATGCATCATTCCATACATTGTCCATTAACGAGTATTTTTGAAGTGATTGCACAACATCAGGCCTTGCAAACCAGGCCTGTGCTTATTTGGATTTGGACGTTTTGGTAAATTGCCCCAGATAGATTCCTACTCCTGACAGAAAGGAACAAAAACTTCCATCCACCTTCCTGTCGCCTTCGTCCCCCCCTTGCTACCTGCTCCATCTCCTCACGTACGTCTTTTCATCCTGTCCAGAGAGGTTAACATGACTATTGTCCTCGGATGGTCCACAAACCACAGATGTCGTACTTAATCTGGAAACCCTAATCTCTCTCGTCCTCGCTCCCTGTCTCTTGCAGCATTTTTATTATTTTTTTCGCTTACATCTCAGATGACCAGACACGATAAATTAAGATTTAATATTTTTCTGTGGCCATTATAATCCAGAAATTTAGATTTTTTTTACATTGAATGTCTGATGAATTTGATGAATTTGGTTTATTAGAAACCCTTAAACCAATCCCTCCTTCTGATACTGTTATAGTAGTATAGTTAGAGTAATATTTGCGTACTTTTCTTTGGCATCTTATCGGGCTATCATCTCGATCAGAGAATATTTGTTACGGTTCCATGGATTGACCTTTTGCTGTACGCAGATATGATATGATCGACTAGATAGAGCAATAATTTATTTGTGGTAAGTGGTGTTTGTTGGTCTTTGGTTGCTCAGTTGACTGTCCATTTGGTATTGTCATGCAGAAAAGTGTATTTAGGTATTTAGACAGGTGAAGTCGGAAATATATCTGAGGCAACACAGAGCTGCCTTTTTTCTCTCCTAGGAGAGAGGGAACTGTTGAAAAGGTTCCGGTTGTTTCAGAAAATTCTGGTCGCCCTACAGCCGTGTTACAGGTCTTAGTTTCCTTTGCACGCTCATTCTGCGAAAACCCTGTCTTCGCCATTTTGCCTGAATTTCTTCAAATGCTGTTAATTGCACATGCTGTTGGGTGAGTTTCGAACGGATGTTAATTACACAGTAAAAACTTCTTGTTCCTGTGGAAACTGTGATGCGCCAGTAAAAGCTATGAGTGTGTGAATGTAGAATGGAGGGAATGGAGGCTCCTGTCCAGGGACCCAGTCTGCTGTTGGTTATGACGCAGCAGCATCATCCGATCTCTCTGTCCTAACCGAAGACAGCACAAATGCATTGAGCTGCTGCAGTTCGCCATTTTCATCCACCGGTTTAATCTTCGTTTCACATAGACATCGGCCACTTTATTTCTGGCTGTTTTATTTAATAGAATTGACCTTAAGAAAACATTTCTTCTTATTTTTCACAGTTTTTAGATCTTTTATATTGTTATTTTCTTTTAACACTGATTAAAAAAATATTGCCCTCTTTTCTCAATTTTTTTGTTTTTCTTTTGCTATGCAGGTCGTTCATAATCTCTGTCCAGAACATGTGAGAGCCTGAGAGAACCGAGTAGGATTGAAGACCATCCCAGTCCGCCACTCGTCTTCCAATCAGACCCCTTCATTTGACCGCGGAGAGCCAGCAACACAGGGCCCTCAACGGCAAAGTCATATATATTTTTTCCGGCTGCTCCAGTAACACCCAGCCAGCAGGTTTCGCTGCTTGAAAGAGCATGTTGCCAACGATCTCGCTCTGCTCCATCATCTGGCTCAACCGGGGAATCAAGCTGAGGAAATCGCACCAGTCCACCAACACCGGTCAGGTCTGAAACCGCTGCAGCCACAGACATAACTGCAGCAGAACGCCATCTTATGGACCTTTTGAAAATGCTTCTAAGCTTCGGGTGACTCCCCCCCCCCCCTCCCATCATCACCCTCCCCCCCTCCCCCTCAAGCCAAACTAACATCCAACACCAGAATTTAGTGACTCAACAACCTTTTTCCTTCTGAGGAGGATTTCGGTCACCCCCGTAGTTGCAGTTGGTCATCTAATCCTTTATTTGGTGGCCATTTTAATTTTTGTCTCCCCAACAAAATGGCGGCAGAGGGTTTTCAGTACCGTGCTCTCTACGCATTTACCAAGGACCAGGAGGAGGACTTGGACCTGCAGCCCGGAGACGTCCTAACAGTATGCAGGGCGTCGCTGTCATCCATGGAGAGCTACCACGAGGGCTGGGAGGAGCAGCCTGAGTGCCTGGGCTGGCTCCTCGGGTACAACGAGCGCACCAAGCAGAGAGGCGACTTTCCGGGGACTTACGTTGAGTACATTGGGCCTATTAAGATGGCGGCACCATCGAGTCAACCCAGGTCCCAGCGACCACTTCCTGCTGCCCCCCCTCCAGAATCGTCTCAAGGTAAGAAAGTATTCATATAGATCAAATCTGTCACCTGGTTTACCTCAGCTGTGAAGATGCACAGTAGGTCAGTCATTTTCTAATATATTGTCAGGGGTCGCACTAAGATAAAAGCTCACAGCACGAACCTTTTACAAACTGTGAAACCACCAGATAATATAATGTATTAATATCATCAATAAAGATGTCTGTAAGAAACCAGCACATTATTTAATTGATTTCTCATCTTGTTCGCACAATGTGATGTTGCCAGTGAAGTTAATAGTAAAGCTGTTGCTTAATGCAGTATCACAATGAGTTATTGACTCCAGTGCCCTTACTGTGCAGTTTTTACAGAAAACTCCACTCCCCTGCGTCTATTTTTCTATATTTTTCGACTCCACTTTCTACTCTGTTGTTTGTATACATTTTTATTATTTGTATGTAAGCCTCAAATATAAGTTATCCAATTTGAAAAGTTTACAGATTCATGAAGCCTTTGTGAATATGGACTGGTTTGTCTTTATCTGTTATTAGGTGTGGAATTTTAGACGAAGGCTTTTTTGCAAATACATTTATTTTTTCTTGACCTTTATTTTCAACAGGAGAAACGTTTTGTTGAGCTCACCATAAATTTTGAGTTTACAATTTTTTTCAAACAAGACTTTCCAGTAATGTGAGAGACACCAGCTGTCGATGACATTTAGCTTTTTGTAAAAGAAAACATCAGGAACAAATATTTTATGTGCATATCTGCTAGCAATCACCATTTTGAATCCAGAATAGGCACAGGATTATAAAATAGGACAACCATTATCTTGGCTCTCAGTCAAGATTCAGGGTTAGGGACCAACCATTGAATAAATATTTGAATTAAGATATTGATAATCTGGACAAACTGGACAATGTAGATTTAAATCTCCCAGTAAATAATATCCATCAGCCAGTTCAGCCAAGCCATAGTATAATGGTTGTTATGGGTCAGGGGTCAGGTAGGAGGAAAATAACATTCTGTAAAGGTTATTTTCTGTAAAGAACATAAACCATGTCCTTTGAAATGCGTCATAAGCCTCACGTCTCTGGACGCACAGCTAACCAGACTGACTTCCTAATAATAAAGAGCTAATCCATCCACCTACTGGACTCTCCTGTACAGGTCTGCCTTTAACTCTGTCTAACTGTGTCCCCTTAAAATCAGCAGTAACAAATTCAGCAGTAACATGTGGCATCCAAACTGCATCTGGGCTTATCTGCACAATAATGCCTGCCGCTCTTTCGTAACCCTTTACTCACCTTATGGGTAAATGATTGTGCAGGCAGGAGGGACTAATTTCTACCGTGTTAAGACTAAAATACAGATTTTAATGGCGTTGTTGGCACACAAGAGCTACACTTGTTTACTTACATTTCAAGATGGAGAAATTATATAATAGGTGTGTTATTGTTTTTTTCCGGAGAGATAAGTGTTCTGTTCCTTCACACCTTTCCTCACTCCTGTGACTTTGGGAAAATAGGCACGTCTCATATTTATTCATGGTGGTAAGAGCCTGCTTTCAGCTCCGACGGCGTCCAAGTCAAACATTGACATGGCATGGATTGGTCGACTTTAGCGAGCTCAACTTCAAGTAAAAACTTTTGATTTGTTACCACAGTTCCTCTACTCTCCCAAGATTTCCATCATTTTTTGCTCATTCGCTTTTTGGCTCTGGGCTGCTTGATTTATTACTTCCTTGTATGGGATGCCAGACGAAAAGATGCATAGAGCCAAGACAGAAAAATATAAGTTTTTACATTATTCTACATATGAAACCATACATTCCTCTTCTGTCAAAGGCTGTTTTCTCTCCCAATTCCCCGGTGCTTTTTATGACAGATGGGCTAAGTACCACTGTGAGCACGTAGGCTGTGAACTCTGAATTACCTCTGGTTGAGCCAATTGGCTCTTCATCGAGTACAACAAAGTACACTGGGCCTCATTCAAATTCATTAGCTGGAATTCATTTCTGAGTATTTCTCTCCGAAAAGTCCTAAAAAGCACGGGATGTCATGGCTGCAGCACAAATGTATCAGCAATTCTTATCAAATAGGATTTATTTTTGCCAAAACAGAAGAATAAAAGTTGAGGTTGAAGGGAATGTGTCTGTGAATAAAACAGGCCTCCACTTTCTCCGGTAGAGGAAGGTGAGGAGAACAGTATCCTCGCACTTTGACAGACAGTGAGACAAACCAGTTGGGCAGCAGGCATTTGTGTCAGATTTGAAAAGAAAGGGGCAGAAGAACCAAGTGAACGCCTGAGAGTGAGGAGTGGGAAGTGAGGTGAGAGGTGTGGGGGGTTTGGTGGGAGGTAATTTTACAAATATCATCTTCACGTCCCTAAAGCAACAGAAGCCCTGCTCATTGTGTGAATAGAGCTATTGTTAGCGTGGCCCATTTACTATTCACATCCGTTGTAACATTTGTCGTCAACTGGCAGAACCAGCACCTGGTGGTCAGGAAGAGTTGACCAAGTTAAAGTTTCAATCCCTGTGTCCATCCGTCAATGTATAGCTGAATGCGTCATTCATTTCCTCATCTAAACTGCGGTTATTACAACACACAACTTTCTCAGCAGTTCGTTTGCCTCTGGGGAGAAAAGAGCAAGTAACTGATGCAGTTGTCAGCTGCTTACACTTTGAAATACCACAACATGTGTTATGTGAAGACTGGCTCTTTTGTGACAAGGCAGTTTTTTTCCCCCTTACTGTGGTAAATGTATACATGTGAAATTATATTTAGACATATATTTTGTTTAAAATTTTAGACAAATTTTGTTTTTTATTTTGTTTGGCACAGCTACAACAAGAATGGCACGTAGTCGAGCCCATACATCTGCCAAGGCCCAACAGTCTGCTTATGAAACCACATTTAAATCCCCTAGATCCAGATTTGTATTTTAATCTGCACTAAATTGCACACAATCAGAATTTTTCATGAATTATTCTCTTAGAAATCAAGGAAGATACAGTTTTGAACGACACCCTTTCTCTCAATGTGAAAGACAGAGAAAAAAACCTGATTCCCCCTCCCTGCTCTGATCGGCAACAACATTTAATTGCTTCTTCCCTGAGATATATCACATCCTTTCAATAAGTTTCATGATGATCTGTCCGGTTGTTTTTGTGTAATAATAATAGAAAACATAACCTCCTCACTGCTGCCACCCTGATGTTCAGTCTGCAGTCTTTGTCATGCAAATACACAAGTAAAACTCTCATCAGAAAGTGTAGACAACATTGCCAAAAAATTGGCCTATTTTCCAAAAATGTTATTCTTAACCAGGTTTTTCCTAATCCCCTATCCAGTTTAAGGAAACCAGGTTCTTATATGCATTTTAGAAATCAGGTTACTGCAGTATGTTGCCAAGATGACAACTACTATTGTGCATGTAAATGTAAAAAAAAAGAAGTAGCAAGTATTATACAAAATGCAGATTTATCCAACTCAAACCTACACTTTTGTAGGTTTTGTATGTGTTTTTTGGGGGTTTACATAATTGAAAATGTATAAAATAACATTCTGTGTCTAAGTAAATAGTTTTTTTCTTCTTTCTCTACTTCCTGGGTTTTTCAAGTTTGTCAGAATGGATTTAGTTAAACTTGTGATCATGGAGACAAATTATGACCAAGAATCCCTTTCGGTCCCCAGATTCAAACGCAGAACATTTCTAAACTCGCAGCAGTAACCCAGTGAGAGTTTTTTTCTCTCTTATCCTCCTCCTGCTCTCTCCTCTCTTTGGCCTCACTTTAACTGCCTGCTGAAGTGAACCATGGCTTGGCATTTTCGCAAACTCCTCCCACTCCCCCCCCCTTTCTTCTCTCCCTCCCGTTTTGCAGCCTCGCTCCCTGATTCACATACACGTCTGATACTGTCTCTGGGCAGCTATAAACCATGTTAGCAGGGCCAGTTCTCAGAAAGGAGAGGCCTCCGCTTACTCTCCACTCCCTGTGCCTTACCAGGAAAACACTTTCAAAGAACCCATGGAGGGGCTGCGAGAGGGTGGGAGAGGGGAGAAAGAGAATGGGAAAAGATATGAAGAGGCTGGAAAGGGAGGGAGACGCGGGCCACAGTGTAGGCCAAGGCCACCCTATCCAACTGCAAATATAGGAACCAGCTGTATTTCATTTCTCTTTTGACGGTTGTATTATTTTCCTTGACCTTGGTAAATTTAGCATGTTGCAGTTTGCAGAGCTATAGAATTTTGTTTTGTTTATAGTTTAGTTTATTTTCTGGTGCTTTTCTTTACTGCCACAAAAGGGAACGAGAACTCCTTCAGGCACGATGTTGTCTCAGTGAAAGATTAATGGTTTTAGCAAACCAGAAATAGAGTAAAGTATGTTTTGTGGAGTTGTTTACTGAGGGCGGCAGTGAAATGAATTCACAGTTAGTTATAACAAAATGACACAATGGAAGCAAATATAATTGACGATGTGATTAAAAAAAAAAAAACTATTACTATGAAAAAATAACCGTGCATAAAAGACAATAGGTCAGTGTTTGTGCGAGAAGTCGTGCACGTGGCCTGTTGCTGTGTGAAGTGGGCGTCAATGGCCGACTGAATTTGGAATGTGACCAAAATTAACGCCCTGACTCTGATGTTGGAAAGGCTTTGAGACGGAGTTCAGCAACTCGACAAGCACACCGACCCATCTCTACTAGACTGTTAACACTCAGATCAGTTGCTATGCAGCCATCTGTGCAGTTATAGAAGACAGCTCTCCGGTTTCTACATTCTGAAACTAGCTAGTCGGCTGTTTTTTCCTTCTATTCTTTGTATTAGTCACTAGTAATGGATCTAATAATTATTCATTGTCAATAGCTGCATAACGTGAATAAACCTTAAATACATTCCCTCATCCATGAACATGATTTGTCACGTCAGTCTAGAGGCGTCTTTCCGGGGACTTACGTTGAGCACATTGGGTCATGATCCCATGCTGCTTCACCACATCGTCCAACTAGATCTTTTGTTATTGTTTTGATTAAGAGACTCCTAGCGGCCCGAGTTACATATTGAACGTTTCAAATCAATTTAAAGATTTTTGATCACAGAACAATCACTCAGGTTGTCGCTTACAAACCTAATAGCAAAGTGACTAAGCACAAAACTGTAAATTACTTACAACTTTCAATATTACCTTCATAACTGTAGCCTAATGCTACTGGGGTGCCTTTTTAAAAATACAATGAAAAGTAATTTATTCTCATATTTGTTTAAATTAATTCATACATTTTCATTTGTACTTTTTGGGGGTTAATATTTCTATTAGTATTTTTTATATTTGCAACCTGGTCCTGTTTTAGATAAATCTTATTTTTGAAATTCTTTGTCACGTTGCATTAAACTCATCTCAGTCATTCCACTCTTATTTGGTTTAAACTATGTTGCTGCATTAATGTCTTCTCTGAGTGGAACCAGCAGGCCCATAAAACCGGAGCCGGCGTTGGTGTGTGTGGGGATCACCTGTGTTTGACTTGGTTGCAGGGGCTCACCCTACACGTGGAGCTTTGAAGCATGTTGTGACAGAGGAGTGGATGGTGTGCCCGGTCATGATGCATTGCCTGTCTGCATAGTTGGGATGCAGTGAAGACATGTAGCAGTGAAACCTGACCAGCAGCATACACACTGTTACACACCATCCGTGAGCCAGACACCAACTGGGCCTGTCACCGCTGCACACAGGGAACACATGCTCGGAGTAAACGCCATGGGTAAAAAATGTTCCAGCAGATTTGATTCTCATTCGTGGATGCATGTGTTTATTTGTAATTTAGCCTTAAATATTTATGTTCATTTGGAGGCCAGTAAAACCCTGGGAACTCGATTATATGCGGTGAAAGAATGCAGATGATAAAAAGTTAGAAGTATATCTGATATAGTTTATTGGGGAATATACTGTTCACTGTAATGAAAATGCAAAGCCAGTCATTATTAAGCATTCTTCTAGTTGTTGGACATCTGTGTTTATTCGGCAGCAAAATTTCACAGAAACTACTGATTTCCATGACATCTTGTGGAGGGATGGAACCTGACACAAGGAAGAACCCACATTTTGATGCGGATCCAGAAGGGATGGAAGTTGTTATGTCTTTTTACATTCCGTAACATTATCCAATATTTCATTGTTGATCTGTCCGAGAAATATTCATGGCTCATGATAAAAAAAAAAATGTTTACGGTTCTACAGTACAAATATTTAATTAAAAAAATCTGGATTGATTGGGCTGTTGGGCCTTGCTGGAGGAATACACTCTACTCAATTTTTCAATGTATGATGTGATTTTACCACATTATAAATTATAATTAGTTGTGCTACCAGAATTGTGGTCAATAAATTCACATAATGTACAAAAAATCTGTACAAATCCACAGTGTTGGAGTTGAAGTGAGTAAATTCCTGCGGTGAAATGCAACCAGTGAAATCCTGTGAATGAGTTCACGTCGTTCCTTTGCACCAGGAGAAACTTCATTTTCTCACATGGCTCCGAAAGGGAGAATGCAGCAGAGCCAGCTACATGTTACATAATCACACTGATGTAGAAGATACAGAGCAAATCCTTTGCTTTGCATAGCTTTCCCTCATCCAATCTTATTTTGCCTTTAGACTGCTGCTTGCCTTGGACTGAGCGAACCATTGAGTGTAAACACACAGAGACAGGATCTGCAGTTTTCATCCGACCTTCGCACTTACAGCTTCGTGTGTAGACGACACACACGACACATGACTTTGTCGGGTTGTCCCTCACACAGATGTTGTGGAAAAACTCAGTATGGTCAGAATTTAC